>NW_028274811.1:66160712-66475212 GCF_037043125.1 Eumetopias jubatus | reverse complement strand
TAGGCAAAAGTTTATATTAAAAGGCACTCAACCAAGATAGCCTCATTCTCATTACCCTCAACTCCCATTACCCTAGATAACAGGGAAAGGTAGAAAAAGCCACACACTATCCAAAAATGTTATGCACTAATCAAAAGTGTGAAAGAAAGAAAGAAAGAAAGAAAGAAAGAAAGAAAGAAAGAGAGAGAGAGAGAAAGAAAGAAAGAGAAAGAAAGAAAAGAAAGAAGAAAAAGAAAGAAAGAAAGAAAGAAAGAAAAGGAAAGAAAGAAAGAAAGAAAGAAAGAAAGAAAGAAAGAGAAAGAAAGAAAGAAAGAAAGAAGATAGAGGAAAGGAAAAAGAAAAGGAAAAGGAAAAATGAAAAGAAAAGAGGAAGAAAAGAAAAAGAAAAAGCACAATAACTACCAGCAGAAGGTAACATCAATTCCTACCTCCGTCGTCATTCACTCCTATCTGTGTAATTTCATTCCTCAAAAACTCCCAATTCTTATGGTTTTTTCTTAGAACCTCAACAATTACAGTGTCATAACAGTAACTGAGCTCATGAAAAACAACAGGAGGAAATGACTTGCAGCCACCTTGCTGCAACAGTTGTCAACCATCTTGAAGCAATCCTTTATGTAAAAAGAAACACTGTTTATTTAATTAAAACTTTGGAGGGAATGGTGATTCAGTGGCTACCTACTGCAACTAAAACATTTCTTAACCTGTATTTTAAGACATCTTTAAAACACTGAATCCGAAAGCAAATTTTAGCCTAAAATTGCCTTTTATTTAGTTCATCTCCAACAAACAATGGTCAAGCATCGTGCTACACAGTAGAAAACAAGTTAACACCAATGAACAGTATGACATAGAAATTTATGATCCAGTGGAGAATATAGACAAAACAAGCAATTGCAATCTGGTCAGTAAGTATTAGAATGTAGGGGCACAGAGAAAAACAACAGTCTTAGGATTTTGGAATACACTTCCTGAAAAAACTGATGGCTAAACGTAAACTTAAAAGATGAGTAGCAACTGATTCACAGAAAGAAGGGGACTGAGAAGGTGAGAAAGATATTATTAGGCAGAGGAAAAAGTACGGCAAAGTAAGTTTACATACAGATATAAAAGCATGAGAATACTTCCAACTTTCCAAATATTCCTTACACATCAACTTCTTAGCAGAAAAAATGTAAAGAATATATGCTTTCAAATTAGACTAGACTTACAACCTTACTTGCTAAACTTCTTTCATTTCCTCAGAAACATATCTCAAAGAACATTTTAAAAGTTCAAAATATTCTAAGTTCTATTCTCTAATCTGGTCCCAGCCATTAGGGGGGTAGCATTAGACCATAGCTCAAAATTCTCCACAGTGTGCCCATTTATTCCCCTATAGACTCCTATATCCTGACTAAATTACATTTACTCATTCAACAACTATTTCTTAAGCACCCACTATGTTTTAGGCACTCCCCCTCTGCACTTTCTCAAAGTGTTTTTCCAATATAACTTAAAAAAAAAATAAAGATGGAAAGATTATGCAATTTAGCCAAAGGTCATCCTAAAATTAAAGCATTTCCTGTGAGTTTTTTTTTCTCAGAATTTTCTATTCTCTATTTATTCTTACTCATGGAAATACCAGTACTTCAGTACCAGCTCAAACTATAACTTCTATGAGAATGATTTCCCAAATTCTTTTTGCTAAACCTGACTTTCTTCCTAAGCATCAGGCCTAAATGAACAAGTACCTGCTAAGAATCTTCAACTTAAGGTGAATATAGCCAAGTCTAAAAAATTAGCAATTACCCCTACCAACACACACACACACACACACACTCACTCTCTCTCTCTCTCTTCCTCTTTACTTCTCTATGCTGTTAATGGCACCAGCATCCTTCCTAATGTTCAGACTCGCAACTCTGATTCCTTCCTGTCTAGCCATAACACCAGTGCCAACTTGTATATCGCATCTCCAACATCACTGGAGCTGCAATATACAAATTATTCTCCAGTTTTTCATTCCCTCTTAAATTACTCTCTAGTTCAAACCCTCTTTTCTTCTCACACTGTTTCAACCCTTCCCACAACTGTGGAAAGATTCATCTTCCCAATAGGCTCTTCCTAAGCGATAGGCTCAAGCATTTCACTCTAATAACTTAAAAGTCTACAAATGGCTATCTGTTACCAAATGAGGTATAAACTATTCAACCTGGCATTCAAAGGCCACCACAAAAGGCTCCAGTCTATCTTTGAGAGAGGGAGGTACAGAATTTAGAGAAGAAAAAGACAAAAAAGGAAAAAGTTTTAGGTTTTGAAGTATGTTTGTCATTACTTAACATTTGTCTATTGCTTATCTAGAAATGAGAACAAGCTATCATTGCCTTTTTTTTTTTTAAGATTTTGTTTATTTATTTGAGAGAGAGAGAGAGAGAGAGAGAGAGAATGAGAGACAGAGAGCACGAGAGGGAAGAGGGTCAGAGGGAGAAGCAGACCCCCCGCCGAGCAGGGAGCCCGATGCGGGACCCGATCCCAGGACTCCAGGATCATGACCTGAGCCGAAGGCAGTCGCTTAACCAACTGAGCCACCCAGGCGCCCTATCCATTGCCTTTTAAAAATTTTCCTACAACTGTATTTTACATTGCTTCAAGTGCATTATGAAACCAAAAGGCCCTCAAGAGCATGACCACAGTTAACTGTCTAAAGAAAGAACTGTTTTCCAGGTACCATGGCCAGAACAATGATACCTTAGAGAGCATTTGTTAAGCAGGAGAACCATGGCACAAGCTAATAATTATTCCTTATACTGGCTTTAACTTTATAGCCTTCTAGCTTGTCTCTTCAAATAAGCAGATCTGGTCTTGAGGTATTCTACCACAAAGAAATTAAACATTAATGGCTCCCTGAAATCTGTCCACAAAAATGTCAGTTTAAAATGTATTACTTTGATAGACTTGAACATCTACTATCCCTGTTTTTGCTAAAATTTAATGAATTACAAATAAATTGTGTAAGAAGTCACAGAAAATTTTGATTAAAATTCTGAACTTTCATTAACAGAAATCAAAGGATCAACCTACATGTTATTAAAATTACGGGGTTTTTTGACCCAGGGTGTATTCTATTTTATACCAACATTGTTTCTTAAGCAAAACAAATAACCATAACTGCTAGGAAGTATTTAATTTGATTCATTACTAATATATAAAAACTATGGAAAACAAGGCTGTTATTCTCAAGTTGCTCCTTTTTAAAAAGTATTTTATTTATTTATTTGAGAGAGAGAGAGAAAGAGAGGGCATGAGTGGGATGAAGGGCAGAGGGAGAAGCAGACTCCCTGCTGAGCAGGGAGCCTGATGCAGGGCTGGATCAAGACCTGAGCCGAAGGCAGACGCTTAACCAACTGAGTCACCTAGGAGCCCCCTCAAGTTGCTTTTTATTTAATAGTACATAAAATACAGTAAAGCCATGAAGCATTCTAACATGAGATATCAAACAGTACTCTATACAATTGGCCCCGGAACAACGGAGGAGTTAGAGGGGAACCAACCCCATACAGTGGAAAATTTGCATATAACTTCTGACTCCCTCAATACTTAACTACTAATAGTCTACTTTCAACCGGGAAGCCTTACTGATAACATAAACAGCCAATTAAAAAATACTGTGTATGTTATATGTATTCTACATTATATTCTTACAATAAAAAATATTAAGAAAATCATAGGGAAGAGAAAAAACATTTACAGTACTGTATTGTATTTACTGAAAAGAATCCGCATGTTAATGGAGCCCAAACCTGTGTTGTTCAAGGGTCAACTGTACTTACTCCAGATTGAGATGTTCTCTGAAAACCCCAGAAGATAGCACACTTCTTTTAAAACACCAGATTTCTAGAAGGAAGCTTTTGCTTATTGGCCATTAATAAGAGCTGCAACATAATTCTGTACTTATTTATGAACACGGTGTTCCCTCACCTGGACACCCCAAAAACCACCCTTACTCTGAATTCCCATAATGGCTGCAATTCATACAACTTGCTGAAACTCAAAGATGCTGATTTGGGAGTTGCCTGTTGAGCAGCCATCCCATTCAGGGAAAATACTACACCCTCTCTCTGGGAGGTCTTTCTTCCCCAATTTCAACAACATGGTTTCTGAGGAAGCTTTCATTTTCTTTTAAGAACCTGGCCTAGTCAAAATTCATCATTCCATGGTGAGTACCTGAACCAAGCAGAATCATACTTTCTTTTAAAATACTCTTGTTCACAATGGAATTAAGAAAGAGTCAGTCTTTCTCTGATAGCATACACCATAGGATACGCGGTCAAAAAAAAAGGGTTTTTGTGTGTTTGCTATATTTCCCATCACTTGGAAGAGCCAGTCTATGATAAGAAAGAATGAAGCTGACAGGGCCAAACAGAGAGACAGAAATGCAGAGTAATGGGGTACCTAGATGGCTCAGTCAGTTAAGTGTCCTACTCTTGATTTTGGCTCAGGTCATAATCTCAGAGTTGTGAGATCGAGCCCCACATTGGACTCTGCGCTGGGCATGGAGCCTGCTTAAGATTTTCTCTCTCTCTCCCTCTCTTAAAAAGAAAGAAAAGAAAGAAAAAGAAAAAGAAAAAGAAGAAGAAAGAAAAGAAGAGAAGAGAAGAGGACAAGACAAGACTCATGATTGCATTCAAATCCCTGATTCCAGTTCTGAGATCCCACTAATAAGCCTACCCTTCCCTTTGTTTAGCTGTTCATCTCATCCTTTTATTACCTCTAGACCAGCTTTTTGGTTTCTAGATCCTTTCACATGTTTAAAAAAATACAGGACCCAACAGAAATTTGTTTATGTGTGTTATATATATGAATATTAGCAGTATTAGAAATAAAACTGAGAACATTATCTGGATATTCATATCTGTTTCTGCATTTAATTAGTTGCTGCTACTGCTTTCATTCATGGTATAAGCAGACTGTTACTTAATGTAGTTACTTAAAAGTTAGATAAATATAGTATCTAACCATACCTATAAATATTCCATACTCTGCTCCATTAAAATCCACTGCTCTATCATTTACTCATGCATATTTTGTAGCATCATGCAGTAGTCATTTGGCAATACTGGTTCATGGGGCTATGACAACCTTTCAAGTTTTAACATTTTATAATATCAAAACATCACATTCTTTCTAACACCACTAGACAGAAAGCACACCTGAGGGCTGTCCAAACTAGGCACATCTGGCCCTTGCCTGGCTCCTAGGAGGTAACTTCTAAGCCTTTGAAATATCCTGCCCAAAAAGAGTGCCTAAGAACCTTGGGCCAAGTCAGGTTATTTATGATAACAAAGTAACTTATGGTGGGGACCCTGGAATCAAACTGATGGGAGTAACGAAGGTCAGCTACAGGAGGGCTCCAGACCTATAGGACGAACCCTTAATAAAAATTCTAGACACCAAGACTCAGGTGAGCTTTCTGGATGGGCAGTACTTCATCGGTACTGTCACACATTGCTGTTGGGAGAATTAAGCATTGTCTGTATGACTCCAGTGGAAGAGGAAACTAGAAGCTTGCATCTTGAGTCCGCTGTATGCACTTTCTTCCTTTGCTGATTTTAACCCGTATCCTTTTGAATGATAAATGGTTACTATGAGTGTAACAGCTTTGCTGAGTTCGGTTAGTCCTTCTGGAAAATCACTGAACCTGAGGGGGGGTTTTCGGGACCTCAAACAACAACCATCAACATCATGAGAAAAGTCATTAAGTATCTGGGAAGTTCTCAAATTCAAAGATATAAGATTCTGAAAATTCTAAGCTCAAATTTTGCTTGAAAGCACCAAATATAGTCAGTTTTCCTTAAAGTGACAGGCTCACTTTGTTCTTTTTCAAGAAAATGTCTGTTAAATACTCAAGTCTGAATTACCATACTTTGTCGTTCTTTATGGCAAAAATGTGTGCCATAACTGCAGCACCTAGTTTTGTTCTCAAGTCAATCATACAACTGCTTTTCCTCAAGACAATGTACTTAGAAATACACTATTATGTGTGTACTCAGGAATACAGTATTATGTATATTTTCCATTTCACCACACAAAATATTAAAAAGACATACACTCAAGGACTGCAACTTAAAATAATTCTTACTGCTACATTAAGCCATTCTTAATTTAAACAGGCTTTCTTTTATCCTGCCAGTGTACAGCAGTGACAAATATAATGACTACTAGTACAGTCCAGGGCCACTGCATTAATTTACACTAAAATACCAAAAATCTTACCTCCCAGTGCACTGTCAGTGCAAACACCAAAGTGGAAATGGAAGTAAGGGCTTAGTATTATGAAAGCCATTTTAGCTTTACAGACCTCTTGAAAGGGTCTCGAGGAACCCAAGGGTTCAGAACCAATACCTAGTCGAAGCTATTCCAACCTCTTTCCTGAACAACCTCAGCTCTTATGGAGAAGACAAGGCCATCACGAGCATAACCAAAATTTTAATTACTTTCTATTTCTTTATGCCAAGGCCACCCAGTCCCCGTTAGTTATATTTGGTTGTCATTGTTTTTAAATAAGATCAACTCCATTATCAAGTACCTTACTCCCAAACAATTTATTAATTCAAACATTATTATGTTTTACTGATATGTTTCAGATGCTTTAACTTTCTAGCTTTGATATCTTTCTTCTGTTTACTAATATTTTGATGATCAACTGTATTCTCTTTAATTTTTCTTTAGGTGAATCTCAGGCTTATGGAATTCTTTAAAATTCTTTTAAAATTATTCAGTTTCTACTTAATGGTTTGCTACGTTCCTTACCTTTAACATATTTCAGCATTTAATAAGTCTTACTTACTGATAACTCTTAAGTTATGCACAGAGAAATGAACTTCAAGCCAGCCAACTTAAATCTAAATCTTTAAAAATCAATAAGCTCCTTGTCATAACTTGACATAGCCAACAACATTAAGTCTTCCCTCTAGTCAAAACATTATATACACCTGCTTCCTCTTCTTCCCTTCTCCCCCGCCAAAGCTTTCCCTGTAGGTACCCAACTAGCAACACATCTTTCAACTACCATGCACACATCAATTCCAGAGAAGGCCTCCATCACAAATAAAAATGTAATATATAATGGGAGGCACAGCACAAAAAGTATTCAATAAATAGTTCTACAATGATCAATTAGATGTTTGGAAATAATCAACTTAGATTCCCAAAAGTAACAAAATAAATGCCAAATTATTTAAAAAAATGAAACTATAAAAACTATAGCTTTATATGTAAATCTAGATAGATGACAATCTATAATTTAAAAAGCCAAAAAAGAAAAAAATGCAAAGATGACTGAGAGATTTTACAACACAAAAAATTAGTATGTCAAAATAAAAGTAAAGCAAAGTATTAAATGTACACATATGCTCACATAACACACAGGGATCATCATGGTACCTATGTATAATATCATGATTAGATAAAACTGAATTATTTAATGGCTAGAGAACTGACTAAATAAATTAGGTACATCCACTAGCAAACTATGTTGCTACTTAAAAGAATGCACAAAAAATCTCCTCAATATTCAGGACTCATTCCCACTTACCAGTAAAATCAAAAGTCTTTCCCTATACATAGTTTTCTTATACATATTACATTTTCCCCCACATGCAAACATAAATGCCTATTGGAAAACCTAATAATCTTAACACCCATGACAATCATAACATTTTTTTAAAGATTTTATTTTTTGACAGAGAGAGTGAGACAGTAAGAGAGGGAACACAAGCAGGGGGAGTGGGAGAAGGAAAAGCAGGCTTCCCGCTTAGCAAGGAGCCTGATGTGGGGCTTGATCCCAGGACCCTGGGATTATGACCTGAGCCGAAGGCAGACGCTTAATGACTGAGTCACCAGCATCAGGACCCTTTCAAGAGGTCTGTAAAGCTAAAATGGCTTTCATAATACTAAGCCCTTACTTCCATTTCCACTTTGGTGTTTGCACTGACAGTGCACTGGGAGGTAAGATTTTTGGTATTTTAGTGTAAATTAATGCAGTGGCCCTGGACTGTACTAGTAGTCATTATATTTGTCACTGCTGTACACTGGCAGGATAAAAGAGTCACCAGGCGCCCTGAATCATAAAAATCTTAACACTCATAACAATCTTAACACTCATAACATATCTATGTTTATATATGTGTTACACATATATATTTATGAACAAACTTATCTATAATAGCAATGGTTACTAGTAAGATAATGAGATTAAGGAGGTATAAAGGAGTGGAAACTGTTTACTGTTTGGTTTTTGTTTGTTTTACAAGAAGTATTCATCTAATACTTATAACACTGTTTACAGTAGAATAATCCTTCCACCAAGAATAACTTTAAAAAGCAAATAAAATACAAGGGGAAAAAAAAAAAAGTTTGTCCATTTGAAGTCATCCCAGAGTTACTGAGGCATTCACAATCTGGGGAGCCGAAATTTCACAGGAAGTAGACTGCCATCAACAGCCACACTGCCACTTTTCCCCTCAGAGTATTTCCCAATTGGGGTCACAAAGAGGCTGAGAAAACAAGCAAATGACCCAAGTCTCCTGCCTGAATCCTATTTGGATGAAAAGAATCCAGGGGAGCTTTTGATAGTCTCACAAAGCTGGTAAAACACATAATGAGAAGGATTCCAGTCATAAAGGAGAGACAGAGGAACTGAATGATAAGCTGAACTAGTTCCCCCTCTAAAGAGATTTACTAAATTCTGAAGCTATAGGGATATGAAATTTAGCAAAGACTCTGAATAGCAAAATGCAGTATTTGAAAATTTTGGGATTAAAGTGATTTGACTGTAAGGCATCTGGGTGGCTCCGTAAGTTGAGCATCAGACTCTTGATTTCGGGTGAGTCATGATCTCAGGGTTGTGGATGGAGCCCAAGGCTCCAGCTTAGTACAGAGTCTGCTTGTCCCTCTCCCTCTGCTGCTCCCCATTCCCCCCACCCATGTGCTCTCTCTCTCAAATAAATGAATAAATCAAATCTTTTAAAAAATGTTTTTAAATAAAGTGATTTGACTGCATTCTATCTGCTTACCAGAGGAAAGGGTAAGCTATGCTCTGTAGCAAATTATCAGTCAGATTCCCTATAAACTGTTAAACACAATGTCTAGCATTTAATTAAAAATAAAGAGCCCATGATGAAACAGAACCCAATAAAGAAAACAAACAAGCAAAAAACAACAAAACAAAGGTATAATATAAAACTTCAGAGAAAAAAAAGTTGTTTCTTAGAGAGACTAGTAAGATCAACAGACTCTAGCAAAACTGTTCAAAAGAAAAAAAAGCCACAAATCACCAATTTCAGACCCACGGGTGAATAAATCTGAAATTAATAGAGACTGTAGTGATTCAAGAAAATATAGGAAGGGATAAAATAAATAAAAAGGTTGAATTTAACCATGAAATTGGTATAATTAAAAAGCAAATTTACAAAATTAAGAACTAAATATGAGATTAGCATCGGATTAGGCATATTAAGAAGCTAATAAATAAGTAGCTTTCACAGAAAATATCCTTATAGAAGCACAAAAAGAATACAGAAATGGAAAATACAGAAAAGAACATAGAAAATGAAGAGGACAATTTCTTTTTAAAGTGATTAACATATATTTTGAGTCTCCAAGGGAAAAAGAGAATGTAACAAAAGTAAAATCTAGGGGCACCCGGGTGGCTCAGTCGTTAAGCGTCTGCTTGCAGCTCAGGTCAAGATCCTAAGGGCCTGGGATTGAGCCCCGCATTGGGCTCCCTGCTTAGCTGGGAGTCTGCTTCTCCCTCTCCCACTCCCCCTGCTTGTGTTCCCTCTCTCTCTGTCTTTCTGTCAAATAAATAAAATCTTAAAAAAAAAAAAAAATTAAAAGCAAAATCTAAAGAGAAAATAACCAAGAATTTTCCAAACCTAAGGAAAGATATCAATCCGAAGCTCAGTATACCCCCAACAACAACAACAACAAAAAATAGACACATCTAGGCCCACCATAATAAAGATATGAAAAAACAAAGACAAGGCTACATTTTAATAGCAGTCAGAACAAAAATGCATTATCTTCAAAGAAATAACAATAAAATCTTTGCTGACTTTGCAACAGAAATACTGGAAGCCTGAGGATAAAATTATCCAACATAGAATTTTATGCTCAAAAATAATATTCTTCAAAATCAAAAACAAGCATGCTTTCAGGTAAGTGGACAGTAAATCTGTTGACAGATGTTTACCAAAAGAAATACTAAAAGAAGTTCTATAGACCAAAAAAAAAAAAAAAAAGGTTCTCACAGGAAAAGCACAAAAATGCAGTATGAAGTAAAGCAGGTAAATATACAGGTAAATCTAAACAAACATTGACCGTATAAACCAATAATAATATCTACCAAGCATTAAAGCAAATGTACAATGAAAATTCAGGACAATAGCTAAAAAGCGGGAGAAGTGTAAGTAGAGTTCGAGTGTTCTAAGTTCTTAGCATTGTTAGGGAAGTGGTAAAAGTAAGTATTTTCAGTAGACTGCAATAAGTCAATATGTGTTGCAATCTCTAAGGCAACCACTAAAAGACCAAGATTGTCAGAATGAATAAAAAATAAAACACATTTATGAGAAATACATCTTAAATTTAAAAAAAAAGGTCAAAAGTAAAAGGATAGAAAAAGTTGTACCATGCTAGCATTAATCAAGAGAAAAGTGATGTCAGCCAAACTAGATTTTAGGACAAGAAGTTATTAGACATAGTCAGGGCATTTCATAATAATAAAGGGACCAATTCAGCAGGAATTTAAGCTAACAATGCATACACCCAATAACGTAACATCAAAATATAAACCATTGCAGGTTGGGAAATTTGTACATACTTCCTTATTTTAATGATTGATTAAAGAAGTAAACAAAGGAAAAAATCAGTAAATATAAAAAGATATGACCAAGATTCATAAATTTAATGTAATAACCTATATAGAAAACTGCATCCAGGGGCACCTGGGTGGCTCAGTCGGTTAAGCATCTGCCTTCTGCTCAGGTCATAATCCCAGGGTCCTGGGATGGGGTTCCGGAGCGGGTTCCCTGCTTCTCCCTCTACCCCTCCCCCCCTGGCTTGTGCTCTCTCTCACACTCTCTCTCTCTCATACTCCCCCTCTCCCCCTCTCAAATAAACAAAATCTGAAATAAAAAAAAAAGAACTGCATCCAATAACAAAAGAGTATATATTCCTTTCACCTGGTACATTTATCAAAACTGCCAGATGCTGAGTCCAAATCTTTAAAATATTTTAAATAAAAATGGATTACATAGAGATTATGGTAATGGTAATAACGCTATTAATAGGTATTAACACTTGGTATCATACATACACAAGACTTATTAATACAATAACTGTGTATTAATATATAGGTACTACTTATTAAAATTCACTAAGATAAAGACTTATGATGCTACCTTTATGTATGTTATACATACTTCAATATGTTATCCTTAACTGCATACTTAAGAAAAAAAAAGTAATTCAAATACAGAAAAACTCTTCTTACTAAAACTTTCATTTTAACATTAAAAAGAATCATGCTTAGGTACATTTTGATACACACAAAGAATATTAGGCAAAGTTATAACCACATTAGCCACCTTCTAACGGTATATTGCCAACTGCTGCCCTCCCCCTCATCCATTACATCATCGTGAACTCAATATCCCTTTACCCCCAATACTGCCAAATGTTTGCAGAGGCCAAGACTGTGCTATGTTATGTTCTGCTCAATAGCCTAAGACTCTATGATCAGTACTAGTAGCTGAGTCAATGGATGACTGAGCCAGGACCTAGTCCTGTCTCATCTGTTCTGTCTCCCTGTGACTAACAACTCATGACCACAGAGGTCAGAAATACGATGGGAATACATACTTTTGCCTCTTTGGTATGTGTATTTATATACACCTCAAAGTTTTGTCACCATTTTTCACTTTTTCTATTACTTATATAAACTTTAATCATATACATCATTTTTAAGCTTTTCAGTAATAAAAAATCTGAATTCTCTAGTCTCTCTTTATATAAAAAGCTTTTTCATCCCCCATTACCATAGGCATTATTCTAAAACTCATACAGTTTTAAGTTCCTTAAAACAAAGCAATTAAACTAAATACAGATATTATGTCAAAAACAACTGCATATGATTTTATCCAAAAATTTTCTGTCATGTTCCCATCATATTTCTGTCATTAATAAGCAGGATAAGCTTTCTGCTGGGAAATTTCCTCTTATATCTAAATCTTAACGAGTAATACTAAAATGTTTGTTTATTCTTGCTTTATTGTTATCTCATCCTGGCCACATATTATTTTGTGTGCAAAAAAAAAATACATGAAAACTCAAGTTATTAGCATTGCTGCCTATACATAAAGTTAACAAGCAATTCACTTATGTACTTGATTCATTTACTATTTCAATATTTATAAAGGTTTTTTATTTCTGTGACAATTCACATCAATGTCACCTGCCTCCCCAGGGTAGGTGTCAAATGTTCACTTTCTTCTCTAAGAACCTTATATAGAAATTCTTTATGAAAGCTGTTTTTATAACTATGAAACACCAACATCACAGGGAATTAAAAAAGTAGAAAAGCTACCATATTTTACAACAGGAAAACTGAGCCAAGAGGAAATTAAATAAATTTTCCAATATAGTGATTCACTAAAAGCATTAAAAACAGAAGCTCAGGTTTTCCGAACTCTAATCTATGGGTTCTTCCTCTATGTACTACTTCCCCTAAAAGCACCAGGTGGATAGAAACCTAGCTACTTACAATTGCTGTTTCTCAACATGTTTCACGATGTTCACTAAACATGTAATTAAGTTTAGGAAAAGTAGAGTTAAATGAAAAAGTTTTTTTATCACAATAAAAACTTAGGAATCTTGCACCATGTACATTCCGGATTTCTAAGAACATGGATCCAAATTATTTAACAAAAAAGTCACAGAACACTAATTCTTATGATTGAACAATGCAGTGCACAATTTAGGAAATGCTATGAAACACTTAAGTGGACACCGGTTGGTTAGTAATTCCCTCTTCTTCAAACTGCTTTCTTCTAATGATAAAATCTCTACCTTAATTTTGTAGGTTTTGATTAAATATATTAATATATTCTAAAATAAAGCATAACTTACTTTTGAATACATTGAAGCAAAAACAAGAAACCCAAGCTAAATGACTGTTTAAAAACACATCTAAATATTTACTATTAGGAATAAAAATATTCTCATTCAGATTACTTCTCTTTGCTATTTTGAAAAAGCTGCTACTTTGCTATCATTCTCTTGAAGGATTTAGCCTCAAAATTCCCGTAAACCAAACTCATTTTAAGCTCTTTAAAACTTTTAACTTAAAACTCCTTTAAGCCACTTGCAATTTTTTGTCCAGCATACAAGGAATTTAGAAGTTGCTACTCTGTCCTAACAAGTAAAAAGCTGAACAAACTGAAAAGTCAACAATTCCTCTTGGATTCATCAGAGAAATGAGGTCATAGGACAAACCACTGCTCCCCAAATTGAGGGGAAAACAGGTACTTAATGAGAATCCTAACTTACCTGAGCAGAAACCTCCCTGTGGAAACAGCACCAGAGTAGGAAACCTAAATTGCAATTAAGAAATTACTGAATGTTCAGTGTGGACAACTCTAAGAGTTAAAAAAACTCCAAGGGGACCCAGTAATGGAGCAGAGGAAGCAACACCTTTGTGAGTTTTACTTTCAAGACCTCTATCAGGTCCTCACAGTAAGTATCTAAGAAAAAATCACCTCATGCTTCTGGGAGGGCGAGGGAAATGAACCACTTTGAAATACTCCAGAGCCATCTATTCTTAACAAGGCCTGCACCCAAAAGAAATTAATTTATCAATGCCTAACCTGCTGGGCTCCTATCAAGAGTCCAAACTACCTAAAGGAAGGGAAATATCCAACTCAAGCCAGCTCTAGTCTACAATACAGGGAAAGGGAAATATTCTAGCCTTCTATAGTCATCCTGTCCCACCTAAAGGGATAAAAAATAAACAAACTGATAAAAACTGAGTTCACAGTCCACAGGATCACCTAAGAAGTAAGACCT
This sequence comes from Eumetopias jubatus, assembly GCF_037043125.1. NCBI lineage: Eukaryota > Metazoa > Chordata > Mammalia > Carnivora > Otariidae > Eumetopias > Eumetopias jubatus. The sequence goes on along the minus strand of NW_028274811.1, from coordinate 66,461,109 downwards.
AATCACAGGACTATAGAACACTTCCTTCCCCCACAACAGTTTAGCACTACATTGTTAAACGCCTATCTACAACGGTTACTTTTATCCAGTACATCATGTCTACCTTCCAACAAAAAATTACAAGACATGCTAAAAGGCAAGAAACACAATTTGAAAAGACAGAGTAAGCATTAGAACCAGAGTCCAATGTGGCAATGATGGAATTATGAGACCAGAAATCTTTTCTTTTTAAACCTGTTATTAATATGCTAAGAGTTTTAATGGAAAAAGTAGACAAGAACAGAAGGACAACATAAATAAAGAAATGTAAATTCTACAAAACAATCAAAAAAATGTTAGAGATTAAAAAACACTGTAAAAGAAATGAAGACTGCCTTTGATGGACTCATTAGTAAATTGGAAATGATAGAAAACAATTAATGAACTCGATGATAATAGAAACTCCCGTAACTGAAAAGCAGAAAGAAAAACTGTTAAAAAAGAACGGGACAGAACATCCAAGAACTGTGGGACAACTACAAAAGATATAATATATATGTAATGGAAATACCAAAGGAGAAGAAAAAGAAAGGAAGAAAAGCAATATTTAAGCAATAATCACCACAAATTTCCCTAAATCAATGTCAGACACCACATATCCTAGAAACTCAGAAATACCAAGCAAGACAAACACCAAAAGAACTATACCTAGGTATATCATATCATATTCAAACTTCAAAAATCAAACATTAAAAAAAAAAATCTTGGAAAGAAAAAATCTTGAAAGAAGCCAGGAAAGAAAAAATCTTGAAAGAAGCCAGAGGAAGAAAAAAACACACCTTACCAATAGAGGAGCAAAGATAAGAATTAAATCCAACCTCTCCTCAGAAACCATGCAATAAAGAAGAGAGTGTAATGGAATACTTGAAGTGTTGAGAGAAACCACCAACCTAGCATTCTATACCCTGTGAAACTATCTTTCAAAAGCACAGAGGAATTGGTTGAAAGTAGATATGCTTTGCATGAAAAGTTAAAAGTTCTTCAGAGAAAAAAACAATATACAGGCAAAAAAATCAAATAAGACATTGAGAAAGGAAGAACATTTGAGAATGATTAAGTGAAGGTAAAATAAAGTTTTACTTATCTTATTCTTAACCAACCTAACAGATATGTTTGTTCAAAATAATAATAGCAACAATATATTTGATTACATATCCTTACCTATATATATCTATATAGACTTAGGTGTAAGTGAAATGAATGGTGGCAATGATACAAGGGACAAGAAGGAAAAACTGGGAATATTTTGATTATAAAGTACTTGCATTATCTGTGAAGCAGTATAGTATATGAAAATGGACTTGGATTAGTTGCAAACGTGTATTTGCAAACTCTAGGGAAAAAATCAAAAAGTAAAATGTTAAGTATAATTGATATGCTAGTAAAAGAAAAAATGGAATCATAAAATGCTCAAAACCACAAAAGGCAAAGTGTGTTAGACAAAAACAGGAACAAGGACAACAAATGGAACACAGTAACAAATAAAGTGGCTATTAGTCCAACTATATCAATAATCATTTTAAAGGTCAAATTCTAATGCACCAATTAAAAGACAGACTGTCACAGTGGATCAAAAAGCAAGACCCAACCGAATGTTGTCTACAAGAAACCAACTTTAAATAGAAAGATACATAAATATTAAAAGTAAAGAGATGGAGATCTTAAAAGTCCTCACCACAAGGGGAAAAAAAAACAACACTCTTAACTCCAAAAAAAAGGAAAAAGAAAAGGAGTAAAGAGATGTAGAAAGATACACCAGGCTAATACTATTTAAAAAATAATTTTTAGGGGCACCTGGGTGGCTCAATTGGTTAAGTGTCTGTTTCAGTTCAGGTCGTGATCTCCGGGTCCTGGGATCAAGCCCTGCATTGGGCTCCCAGCTCAGCGGGGAGTCAGCTTCTCCCTCTCTCTCTGCCCTTCCCCCCACCCTACTCATGTTCTCTCTCTCTTGATCTCAAACAAATAAAATCTTAAAAAAAACAAAAATAAAAAATAATTTTTAAAAAAAACTGGAGTAGCTATAATAATTTCCAAGAGAACAGCTCACAGCACAGTTATCAGAGTTAAAGAACATTACATAATGATATGAGTCAATACTCCAAGAACACAGGACAATCCTTAGTGTGTATGTGCCTAACAAGAGAGTATTAAAATATGTGAAGCAAAAACTGATAGAACTGCAAGCTGAAATACATGAATTCACAATTATAGTTAGAAACTACAAGAATCCTCTATTAGAAATGACAGATGCAGCAGGCAGAAAATCAGAAAGGACAGAGTTAAGGGCGTCTCGGTGGCACAGTCAGTTAAGCACCTGACTCTTGGTTTCGGCTCAGGTCATGATTTCAGGGTCCTGGGATCAAGCCCCATGTTGGGATCCATGGGGCACCACACTCAGCACTGGAGTCTGCTTGAGATTCTCCCTCTCCTCCCTCTACCCCTCCCACTTGTGCTCTCTCTTTCTCTCTTTCTCAAATAGATAATAAAAATAAAATCTTAAAAAAAAAAAAAGAAAGGACATAGTTAAATTCAGCACCATCAATCAACTGGAAATAACTGACATCTATGGACTATTTCATCCAACAACAGTAGATAACATTGTGCTCAAGCTCACATGGTAACGTTTATGAAGATAAACCACATTACAGGCCATTAAAAAAAAAAGGTAATAAATTTAAAATAGAGACCAATGTCTGGTCTCAGACAACAATGGAATGAAAATAGAAATTACTAATAGAAATACAGTTTGAAAATCTCAAAATGCTTGGAGATTAAACAATACATTTCTAAATAACATATGTATCAAAGAAGAAATCTCAAGAGAAATTTTAAAATATTTTTAACTAAATAAAAATGAAAATACAACTTATTAAAAATTTATGGGATGCAGCAAAACCTGTCCTTAGAGAGAAATTTATAGCACTGAATGCACAAATTAGAAAAGATCTAAAATCAATATCCTAAGCTTCCACCTTCAGAAACTAGAAAAAGAGCAAATTAAACCCAAAGCAAGCACAAGAAAAGGAATAAAAATTAGACCAAACTAAGTATTTTGAAATTGAAAACAAGAAATCAACAGAGAAAAATCAATGAAACCAAAAGCTAATTCTTTGAAAAGATCAAAAACTTGATAAGTCTCTTGCCGGGCTAAGATAAAAAAGAAAGAAAATGCAAATTACCAATATCAGAAATTAAAGATCCTACAGACATTAAAAGGATCGCAAAGGAACATTATGAACAACTCTATGCCCACCAATTAAAAAACCTAGATGAAACAAAAATGAATTACTTGAAAAATGCAATTTGCCCAAACTCATACAAGAAATAGATGTTCTGAAGAAAAGGTACTTATTAATCAATAATTAATAACCTTCCAAAACAAAAAGTATAGGCCCAGGTGGATTCACTGGTGAATTCTACCAAGCATTTAATGAAGAAATTATACCAACTCTCTGCAATCTCTTCCAAAAAAGGGAATAACTCCTAATTGATTCTATGAGACCAAAACCAGACAAAGAATTACAAGAAAACTGCAGAGCAATATCTCATGAACACAGATGCAAAAATCCTCATCAACATACTAGCAAATCAAATCTAACAATGTACAAAAATAAATATACATCATGACGAAGTAATATTTATTCCAGATATGCACAGGTAGTTCAACATTTGAAAATCAATTAATGTAATCTATCACATCAACAAGTCAAAGAGGAAAATCACATGATCCATACAGATGCCAAAAAAACATTTGACAAAATCCAACATGTGTTAATGATAAGACAAAACCTCTCAAAAATCTAGAAACACTGGGGAACTTTCTTAGCTTGATAAAGATCTTAAAACTTTAAACAGTTTCATAAAAACTACAAGTGATATCACAAATGGTGAGAAACTTGAACTTTTCCCACTCAGACTAGGAATAAGGCGAGGATATCTTCTCTCACCATGCCCTTCCATCATACTGGAAAGTCTTAACTAACACATTAGACGAAAGGAAATAAAAGGTATAGAATTAGGAAAGAAGAAATAAAACCCTCAGTGTTCTCAGATGACATGATTTTCTGTAGAGAAAATTGAAAAGAATTGGGGGAAAAAAAACCCTCCTGTAATAAATGATTATACAGCAAGGTTACAAGATACAAGGTTAATGTACAAAAGCCATTAGCTTTCCTATTACCAGCTATGAACAATTGGAATTTGAAAATAAAACACATCACCATTTATTTTAGCACCCAAAAGAAATGAAAGACCCAATTATAAATGTAACAAAATATGTACAAGATATATATGAGAAAAAACTACAAAACTCTGATCAACAAAATCAAAGAGCTAAATAAATGGAGAGACTATCTCTATATCCATAGACAGGAAGACTCAATATTGTCAAGATTTCATATCTTCCCAACTTTATCTACAATCTAGGCAACTGAAATCACAACTCCAGCAAATTACTTTGTAAAAACTAAGAAGTTAATTCTAAAGTTTACATGGAGAGGCCAAAGATCCAGAGTAGCCAACTCAGTATTAAAGAAGAAGAAAATTGGAAGACTGGTATTACCTGACATCAAGATTCACGATAAAGCCACAGTAATAAAGACAGAGTGCTAACTGGTGAAAAAACAGATGAATAGATCAACTGAAGAGAATAGAGAGCCCAGTGATAGACCCACATAAATACAGTGAACAGGTCTTGAACGAAGGAGGAAAGGCAATACACAAAGAGTCTTTTCAACAAATAGTGTTGGAACAACTGGATATTCAAATTAAAAAAAAAAAAAAGAAAATCCTACACATAGACCTTAAATCCTTAAAAAAAATTATTCAAAATAAATCTCACATGCAAATGTAAAAGGCAAAACTATAAAACTCCTAGAAGATAATGTAGGGAAAAAACCTAGATGGCCTTGGGTATAGTGATGACTTTTTAGATACAACACCAAAGACATAATTCAGAAAAGAAATAATACCTAAGCTAGATTTTATTAAAATTCAAAATTTCTGCTCTGTGAAAGACAATGTCAAGACAATGAGAATACTAGACAAAGACTGGGAGAAAATATTTGTAAAAGACAGATGTAACCAAAGGACTGACACCTATTAGAACGGCCAAAATCCAAAATGCTGACACCAAACACTGGAGAGGACATAGAACAACACAGAACTCCACTCATTGCTGATGAGAATGCAAAATGGTGCAGCAACTTTAGAAGACACTTTGGAAGTTTCTTAATAACTAAATATACTCTTACCATTTAATCTAGCCAACTGTACTCCTTGATATTTTCCCAAATGAACTGATAACTATGGCCACATAAAATCCTTCAACAGATGTTTACAGCAGCTTTATTCATTCCAGAATTTGGACACAAATTTTCATTTCAAATCTTCAGTATGTGAATGGATAAAATGAGATATATCCAGACAATGGAATAATATTCAGCACAAAAATATATGAGCTATCAAATAATGAGAAGACACATCAGAACCTTAACTTACCTATTACTAAGTGTAAGAAGCCAACCTGAAAGACTACATACTATATGATTCCAACTCTATGACATTCTGGAAAAGACAAAACTACAGAGACAGTAAAAAGACTGCCAGGATTTGGGGCGTGGGGTGGGGTGGGGAGGAAAGGATGAAAAGGCAGAGCACAGAAGATTTTTAGGGCAATAGAACTATTCTGTGTGATATTAGGTGGTGGATACATGTCATTTTACATTTGTTAAAACCCATAAAATGCATAGCACCCAGAGTGATCTCTAGTGTAAACCACAAACTTTGGTTGATAATAACATGTCAGTTTAGGTTCACTGATTATAACAAATGTACCACTGTGATGTGGGATGTTGACAGTGTACATGTGTGGAGACAAGGATATGAGAATTATCTGTACTTCCTATTCAATTTTGTCTTGAACTTAAAATTTCTCTGAAAAATAAATTGATTAGTTAAAAAAAATTGAGTTAGAATAACACTCCTTTAAGCTTATCTATAATCATTCACTATTTTACTCAAACGGCACTTCTATTAAATATTCATCACCTTTAACCAATAAAATCCAACACCTTTTCTGATATGCATCCCTTTGGCTCCTACTACTTTGAAATGGTCATCGTAAAAACATATGTAACAAAGGGGTGCTAGGCAGAATTAACCTGCTGGCTCCCAAGAGATCGCAATAGGCAAGGTGACTTCTCTAAGGTCTACAACTTCAAATTCAAGTTAGTTAAGTTTCAAGTTGACTAGATTCAAGGTTGTCGATCCATTCTAACAAAATTCACAAATGACTAATATAGAAACCACAATAATTTTCCTATTAATAGCAAAAATGTCTGCATGTATCTCTTCCCAGCTTTCTCTCCTGAAGAAAGCCTGTTAAGTGGGAAGCCAAACTGTTATCACAAAGTTGTGTAACAAAGACTGCCAACTAAGAAATTTCAAAGTAATAATAAAGAAGAAAAACACTCACCATTTTACAATAGCATTACAATAGAGTAACGATTGATTCAGGTAAAAATCATCAATGAATACTAAAACCACCAGGTATTCATTATTTATTGATTACCTTTAAAAAAAGATTTTATTTATTTGACAGAGAGACAGAGCACAGAAGCAAGGGAAGTGGCAGGCAGAGGGAGATGGAGAAGCAGGCTCCCCACTAAGCAGGGAGCCCGACATAGGGCTGGATTCCAGGACCCTGGGATCACGACCTGAGCCAAAGTCAGACGCTTAACTAACTGAGCCACCCAGGCGCCCAATTACCTTTTTTTTTTTTTTTTATGGCAAAATCTGGTGGGATCCATCTTAACCAAGTTCAAACTTCCATACATCAATAAGACAACTGACATCATGTGCCCCTGGATATGATATATGGAGAACACATGACCCATGGAGCATTTCTCCCAAGAATGGTTAATCTGAATCTAATTACGAGGCAACAAACAAATACAAATTGAGACACATTCTGTAAAGCAACTGTCTGGGACTCTTCAAAAATGTCAATGTCATAAAAAAAAAAGGGTAGGTGAACTGTTCTAGATTAAAGGAGACTAAAGAGACATAAAAAATACAATTCATTAAAATAAAATAAGCACAGGCTCCTGGGTGACTCAGTCGTTAAGCGTCTGCCTTTGGCTCAGGTCGTGTTTCCAGGGTCCTGGGATCGAGTCCCGCAACAGGCTCCCTCTCCTACTCTCTCTGCTTGTGTTCCCTCTCTCGCTGTGTTTCTGTCAAATGAATAAATAAAATCTTAAAAAAAAAATAAAATAAAAAAATAAAATAAATAAAATAAGCAGATATAAAGGAAATAAGAACTATGAATATCTAAAAATGAATATTAGTGTTAAATTCATTATATTTGGCTATGTAGGCTACTGTTGTTACTCTTAGAAAACATGACGAAGTATCTGAGCGTGAAGGGATATGATCTCTGCAACTAACTCACAAATAGTTGAGGGGAAATATATATGTATAAAAGCAAACGGATAAATGAAATGTGGCAAAATGTAAATGATATGTGATTACTTGGTACACTATTCTTACAACTTTTTTGCAGATATGAAGTTTTTCAACATAAAAACTTAGAGAAGAGGTTGCTCACTGAGCATAAAATCTGGACAAAAAGATAATTCAAGGGAGGTGCTGGCTGGCTCAGTGGGAAGCATGGACCTCTTAATTTCAGAATACAGATAATTCATATATTTAATGTAAGTATTTACATAACAAAAAAAATAACTGCACCAGAAATAAATATGTTTCATCCTTGGGCTTAAAAAAAGCCCACTTTTAAATGCAGATGATCACTGACTAGCTTACCCTTAATATGGCTCCATTTTCTATGAACCCATTATCACTATGTCATTTGCTGAAGTCCCCATTATTTAAATATTATCAATAGCACCAACCACATTACTGCCAGATCTTTCTAACCAGAAACATCTTTTACTCATCCCATGTTAATTTAATTGAGATATTGTGGTTTAATTCTCTAAGAAAACATTTCTTTCCAGGTGTGTTTGATGAAATGATTGTGGTCACTGCTTAAGAAAAACCTTCATTTTTATCATGATACACTACTTTGGGTAATGTCTCAGCTGTATTTAGAAAAATGAATGACAGTTTGTCACACAATCAAGATAGAGAGAAGGGCACCCCAGGCAGAAGAACTAATAAATTGGAGAAACAAAATACCACGTCAAGTTTAAGGAATAAACAGTATGGTACTGATGAAATATATAATATTGGAGAACAGGATAAGATGGTGTTGTATGTCACACTAAAGTAAGCTTTAATTTTTTTTTCTCAACATGAAGGTCTTAAGCCATTGAGTCAAGAAATCAATTTAGTAGGTCACAATCAGCATTTTTTTTAATTAAGTGAAAAAGATAAGAATAGAACAGCACATAGAGTGTATCACTGGCAGTAAGGATAAATTTTTTTCATTAAATTTTTGTTTCCATTACAAGTGTCTGTTTATATGTGTGTACTGGGTCACAGATGTAAAATCTATTCCTTTTGGTGAGTCATGGTCAAAATGAGATTTGAAAACCACTACTCTTGGGGCACCTGGGTGGCTCAGTTGGTTAAGGGTCTGCCTTCGCCTCAGGTCATGATCTCAGGGTCCTGGGATCGAGCCCCACGTTGGGCTCCCTGCTCAGTGGAGAGCCTGTTTCTCCCTCTCCCTCTGCCTGCCGCTCTGACTACTTGTGCTCTCTCTCTCTTTCAAATAAAGAAATAAGATCTTAAAAAAAAAAAAGAAAAGAAAAGAAAACCACTACTCTCCAGATGACGGAGACTCACTCATGGAAGTAAAAGTTTCAAGAAAGAATATGGTAAAATGTGTCTTTACAAAATCATGCTGGCAGTTAATACAAAGCAGCTTTTCAAGCTAATGGGAGTCTCGAATTAAATTTAGTTACTCTCTGCCAGTATGTTTAAGGAGGATAGTACAATGTTAAAAAGAAAATAGAACACATCATAAGTAGTAATTAAAAAGGGTATATTTCACGCATGGTGGTTTCATTGCTTTGTAGTTTCACACACACACCCAGGTAAATTCTGTATCACAAGGCACAACGAATTTCTTAATTTTTACATTGATGAAATAAAATTTTTGGAAGTCAGTGATAAGGACAGTGATTAATTGGAAGAAAAACAGATCAGGGATGGAGAAAATTAACAAACTACTCCAAAAGGAGGAAAGAGAAAATGAGTGTCCGAAGCCACAGAGGATTTAAAAAAGAAAGAGAAAGAAAACAAATGTTACGTTTGGAAGCACTTTAGGAGGTAGAAAACAATCTTAGTAAATGTTTATAGATTGGAGCGGGAGAAGGAGAAAAAGAAAAGCCAGAATGACTGAAATCTTAAAACAAGAAAAACTATTTTGAGAAGTAGTAAAGGATTTCCCTCAGGATTCTACACTACAATGCACAAGCTCCTCACTGTGGCATTTAAAGCATATGATGACAGGTCTGCAAGCTATTATATTTCAACTTTTCTTCATTGCACTGGCACGCCTTGTTAGTAGGCAAACAATACCATTTCCATAAATATTAATACTACTTTCTTATAAGGTATTGACTCCACAGTACTGAAAGACTTTGTATGATTTCAGACACTACAGTGTTAAATGTTATTTTATCACATCACATAGAACAGGTTCCTAAAAAAAAAAAAAAGTCAGAATAAAAGTATTAGTTATTTTCTATTCACTTCTAAAATTAAATCCAAAATGGTTTCATGATGAAAACATTCTGAGGATGATGTTCAGGAATTTTTGTATTAACTAAAGGATGCAGTCACCTGTCAGTCAGATTTGTGTTCCTTTCTTCTGAATTTCATGAGAAATTTAAGTAATGACTAAAAGCAAACATCAAATCACATAGTTGACTTGTCTTTAACTGCCAGAAATGACAAATTAAGACAATTCTTATAGAATTCCAAAGAACTACAGCTGACCCTTGAACAATACAGGCTTGAACTACACAGGCCAATTTATACACAAATTCTTTTCAATAAATATAAAACAGTACTGTAAGTCTATTTTCTCTTCCTTATGATTTTCTTAATAACACTTTCTTTTCTCTAGCTTACTCTACTGTGAGAACACGGTACAAAATACATGTAACATACAAAATACGTGTTACTGTTCCGTTTATGTTATCAGTAAGGCTTCCAGTCAACAGTAGGCTATTGGTAATTAAGTTTTAGGGGAGTCCAAAGTTATACACAGATTTGATTATGCAGAGGGTCGGTGCCCCTAACTCCCACATTGTTCAAGGGTCATCGTAGTGCAAACTAATTTAAATCTTATTTCTCTTACCACCAATCATAAGCATCACTATGTCCCATAAGAAAATAAGTACAGTAGCAATTCTACTCTAGATATCCGGATGAGTTTTCTTAGTCATCTAAGAACTAAAAGGCAGTAAAATATTCCTAAACCTTCATATAGTCACCATGTAACCCAATGATTAGGAATTTCCTTTAAATCCATGCTGAGGCAGCCATGCTGAAACTCAACCAACATGGATAAACAACCAAGCTCACTATATGTATATAATGAGTGACCTTATAGTGCCTTAAGTGAAATAATATGGGGAAGACTATCTACACAGTTGTCGCTCAATAAATAAGGAAGTTAATAAGGATTTGCTTTAAAAACAAACAAACAAAAAACAAATTAAAAAAAAAAAAGCTATTGCTCCTGAAAGGAGATACAAACCCATAAAGAAAAAAAAAAAAAGGCCTATTATTACTTTCCATTCAAATTTAAGGAGATATTCATTTATTTAAATATCCATGTGAATGCATAAACAGAGGTATCAAAGCTCCCTTCTCTACTACCAAAATATATACATATGTATCTAAACAAACTCAAATATCTATAAACACATATGGTGAACTAAAACATTATTCAAAATATTTTAAGAATGTTACTAATCTATTGATGATTCCTCCTCAAAGAAGTTCACTCTCCTACTGAAAAAATTTATCTTAAGTGGTTTAAAAAAAGAGAGAGAGTATTCCATACTGGTTTAAAGTGCAAACCTAGGGGTCAAAAGCTTGGTTTGAATTATTTGGTAGCTTTGTGAACTGAGAAAGTTACCTAAAATTCTCCTTACTTCCATTTCCTCATATATAAAACTGTTAGTTATGATGGGGGGGGGGGAATGGAAATAAATACATAGTTCCTTTCAAAAGTAATATATATAATCTATAAAAAAATTTAACAGTAGCTACCTTTAGTAATAAAAGAGTGATTTTTTTCTTTGTATTTTCCAAGTCTCCAAATTTTCTACAATAAAAATACACTCATCAATCTTAGGGATAAAAGTGATTTTTTTTAAATTACATAATAGACAAAAAGTTCAACATACAATCAAAAATCACCCATCATACCAAGAACAAAGAAAATGACTTGAATGAAAAGAACCAACAAAAGCCAACACTGAAATGAATTACATATTGCAATTGTCTAACAAAGATGTAAAAGCAGCCATAATGAAAATTCTTCATCAATTACAAATTCTCATGAAAAAGACAAATAAAATAGGAAATCCAAGCCAAGAATTAGAAGTTATAAAAAGCAACCAATTAGAAATTATAGAACTGAAAACTTTAATAAGAAAAAAAACTTAATGCATGGGTTCAATAGTAAGAATTACAAAGGCACAAATTAGTGAATTTGAGGACAGATCAATAGGATTTACCCAATCTGAACAAAAGAGAAACATGACTGAAAAGAAATTAACAAAGACTCAAAGATCTATGGGGCAATAACAAAAGATTCAACTCCCATATCACTGAAGTCCCATAAAGAAAGAAAAAGAGGGTGAAACTGAAAGAGTATTCATAAAAATAATGGCTGAAAACTTCCAAATTTGGAAAGACAAAAACCTACAGACTCAAGTGAGAACCTCAAAAAGGTAAACCCACAAAAATTACACCTTGCCACATCATCATTTCACATCTAAAAGCAAAGAAAAAATCTTAAAAGCAACCACAAAGAAAGGATGCATTACCTATAAGGGAACATGAATTCAAATGACAGATTTCTCATATAAAACCACAAAGGGCAGACAAAAGTAACAAAAATTTTTCAAGAGCTCAAAGAAAAGTACTGTCAACCATGAATTCTATATCTGACAAAACTATCTTTCAGGAACGAAAGGGAAATAAAGACATAAGCAAGCAAAGGAACACTAAAACTCTGTAATTGGCTTATGTACCCTTCAAAAACAGCTAAGGAAGTTCTTTCAGATGATAAAGGGAGGAATGTTGTAACATTAGGAAAGAAGAAAGAGCAATGGAAAAAGCAAGAATATGGGTAAAAACTACAGACTCAATAGATTACCCTTCTACGCAAGGTTTTAAAATCATAGTTGATAGATGAAATAAAAATTATACAGGCAACCAAAAAAAAAAAGAGTTCATCAGCCTTAAAAACCTCTGTACAATAAATAATAAATATAAATAAAAACCTCTGTACATCGAAAGACACTATCAACAGAGTGCAAAGGCAACACACAGAATGGAAGAAAATATCTGCAAACCACTTATCTGAAAAAGGATTCATATCAAGAATATATAAAGAACTCCTGTAATTCAAGAGGAAAACAAACTGATTTAAAAATGGACAAAAGACTTCAACAGACATTTAAGTAAGATGCACAAATGGCCAATAAGCACATGGAAAGATGATCACTCATTAGGGAAATGCAAGTCAAAATCACAGTAAGATAGCTCACATGGATAGCTATTATGAAGAAGAAGGAAAAAAAGGAGGAGGAGAAAGGAACAGAAAATTACAAGTAATGGTGAGAATTTGGAGCAACTGGAATCCTTGTGCATTGCTGGTGGGACTGTAAAATGGTATAGGCGCTATCACAGATGGGATAACAATTCCTCAAACACTTAAATACAGAATTACCACATGATCCAGCAATTTCACTTCTAGGTATATACTTAAAATGAAAGCAGGGACTTGAAGAAATATCTGTGCACCATGTTTGAGTAGCATCACTCATAAGAGCCAAAAGGCAGAAGCAATTCAAGTGTCCATCAGTAGGTAAATGCATAATCAAAATGTGGGGAAAGACTAGAATAGTATTCAGCCTTAAAAGGAAAATTTCAATAAATGCTACAACACAAATCTTATAGACATTATGCTAAGTGAAATAAATCAGTAATAAAAGAATATTTTATGATTCTACTTACATGAGGTACCTAGAGCAATCAAATTCATAAAAACAGAAAATAAAATAGTGGAAGCCAGAAACTGAGGTAAAGGGATATGGGAGTTAGTGTTTAATGGGTACCGAGTTTCAGTTGGGCAAGATGGAAAAGTTCTGGGGATGGATGGTGGTAACAGTTGCACAACAATGTGAATGTACTTTATGTCACAGAACTGTACACTTAAAAATGGTTAAAATGCTACACATTTTAGCACAACAGGAAAAAAATATTAACACCATCTGATTAGCTGTTTGATGTATGAAGAAGAAATATTCAAAACAATGATATTTACAAAGTGGGAGAGTAAAGGGGTCTAAATGGAAGGGTAGTTTCCACACTTCAATCAAACTAATAAACTGTTTTACCAACAGACTGCAGTAAGTTACATATGTATATTTTAATATCCAGAAAACCACCTAGAAAACACTACGAAGTGATATATTTGAAAAGTATTATAAATAAATCACGATGAAATACTAACAAATGCTCAAGTAATGCATAGAAAAGAGAAGGGATGCCTGGGTGGCACAGGTGGTTAAGCATCTGCCTTCAGCTCAGGTCATGATCCTGGGGTCCTGGGAGCGAGTCCTGCATCAGGCTCCCTGCTCAGCGGGGAGTCTGCTTCTCCCTCTCCCTCTGCCCCTCCCACCAGCTCATGCAAGCTCTCTTTCTCAAAAAAATAAATAAAATAAAATCTTTAAAAAGAAAAAAAGAAAAGAGAAACAGAGAAATGAGTAAGACAGAAAAAAACAGAAAATGAAAACAAAATGGCAGAAGCCCTAAGAGCAAATGACATATCCAAATAAAGGGTTAGTATCCAAAATACATACAGAACTTGTAAAACTCAACACCCAACAAACAAATAATCCAATTAAAAATGGGCAGAAGGCATGAACAGAGATTTCTCCAAAAAAAGACATCCACATAGCCAAAAGACACATGAAAATATGTTCATAATCACCATCAGGGAAATGCAAATCAAAACTACAATGAGCTATCACCTCACTCCTGTCAGAATGGCTAAAAGCAACAACACAAGAAACAACAGGTGTTGGTGAGGATGTGGAAAAAAGGAACACTCCTGCACTGCTGGTGGGAATGCAAACAGGTGCAGCCACTGTAGAAAACAGTATAGAGGTTCCTCAAAAGGTTAAAAAAAGAACTACCCTACGATCCAGCAACTGCACTACTGGGTATTTACCCAAAGAATACAAAAACACTAATTCAATGGGATACATGCAGCCATGTGTTTATGGCAACATTATTTACAAGAGCCAAGATATGGAAGCAGCCCAAGTGTCCACTGACTGAGGAATGAATGTGGTATTTATATACAATGGAATATTATTTAGCCATAAAAAGAATGAAATCTTGCCATTTGCAACAAAATGGATGGAGCTAGAGAGTATTACGCTAAGTGAAATAAGTCGGATAAAGATAAATACCATATGATTTCACTCATATGTGGAATTTAAGAAACAAAACAAAAGGGGAAAAAAGAGAACAAACCAAGAAACAGACTCTTAATTATAGAAAACTAATGGTTACCAGAGGTGAGGGAAGTGGGGAGGAGGGTGGGTTAAATAGGTGATGGGGATTAAGGAGTACATTTGGAGTGATGAGCACCAAGTGGTATATGAATTATTGAATCATTGTATTGTACACCTGGAACTAACACTGTATGTTAACTGGAATTAAAATAAAAACTTCTAAAAAAGGTAAGCTCTAACTATCAATAATTAAAATAAATGTAAATAGTTAAAATATGCCAAATAAAGGCAAATATTGGCAATGTGGACGTAAGAAAAAAATGACCCAACTACAGGCTGTTTATAATTAACTCACTTAAAAGGTGAAAAAGATGCATGTAAACAAAATAAAAGCAGGAGTGGCTATATCAATTTTGGATAGAATTAAGAGCAAAGACAATTGCTAGAGAGAAAAGAGGAACATTATATAATGATAAAGGATGGGTCCAACAGGAATACATAACAATCCTAAATGGTACACGCCAAACAAAATACATGAAGAACTGATAAGAGCTAAAAGGAGAAATAGACAAATTCTCAGTTATGATCGGGAACTTCAAGACTTCGTTCTCAGAGACTCACAGAAATACTAAACAGAAAATCAGCAAAGATTTAAAAGTTCTAAAGAACACAATCAACCAAAAGGACCTAATTAACTTCACCAAAAAACAGCCAAATACCCTTTTTTTTTTAAACATCCATAGACCACTCACCAAAACAGACCATATCTGGGCCATAAAACAAATTTAAAAGTATTGAAATCATAAGAGTATATTCTCTGACCATAATGGGCTCTAGAAATCAGTAAGAGAAAGACAACTGGTAAGTCTCAAAACACTTGGAATTAAACAACACACTTCTAAACAACCCAACCATCAAAGAATAAGTCTCTAAGTAAAGTTAAAAAAGAAACATGGAGTTGATTAAAAATGAAAAGACAACACAGAAAAGACAACACCAAAGGATGTGGTTACAACTAAAGCAGTGCCAAAAGGAAAAGGTATAGCATTAAATGCTTACATTAGCAAACAGAAAAGGTCTCAAATCAGTATCTTAAATTCCTACTTCAAGAAACTAGAAAAATGGAAGAAAATAAACCCAAAGCAATCAGAAAAGAAATAATAAAAATAAAAGCAAAAATCAACAAAACTGAAAAGAAAACCTTTGAAATCCTTTAAAAAAAATAAAATTGATAAATCTTTAGCAAGACTGGCAAAACAAAAAGAAGATACAAATTACCAATATCAGTAATAAAAGAAAGTATCACTGAACATTCTAGAGCCATTAAAAGGGTAATTAGGAAATAATAAAACAAGTTTATGCTCCTAAATTAGATTAATTAGAAGAAATGAATCAGTTCCTCAATCAACCACATACAGATCTTCCTGTACTTACAATAGGGCTACATCCAGCTAACCCATTTTAAGTTGAAAATATCACAAATCAAAAATGCATTTAATGTACCTAAGCTACCAAACACCAGAGCTTAGCCTTGCCTACATTAAGCCTCCTCAAAACACTTCCATTAGCCTACAGTTGGGCAAAATCATCTAATGCAAAGTCTATTCTACTTAAAAAAAAAAAAAAGTGTTGAATATCTCATGTGATTTATTGAATACTGAAAGTCAAAAACAGAACAGTTTTAAGGGTACAGAATCCTTTTAAGTGTGATAGGTTGTGCTTGTGGTAACCCTGTGATTGCATGGCTGACTAGGAGCTATGATTTGCTGCTGCTGCCCAGCATCGTAAGAGAGAATCTTACCACACATTGTCAGGCCTGGAAAAAAATCAAAATTCAAATCCAAGTATGGTTTTTACTGAATGTGTATCACTTCATCACTTTCACACTACCATAAAGTCAAAAAATCTTAAGTCAGAGACTGTTTGTGCTACCAAGATTCAACCAAAATAAATAAATAATAAATAAATAATCCCAAAACCATTAAAAAAATGAATTCATAATCTTAATTCTCAAAAAAAAAAAAAAAAAAATCCCAGGCTGAGATGTTTTCACCGGAGAATTCTACCAAATATTTAAAGAATACCAAAACTTCACAAACTCTTCCAAAGAGTAGAAAAGAAGGTAACGGGGCCTGCCTCATTCGGTGAGGCCAGTATTACCCAAATACTGAAATGAAACAGAGAGATCACAAGAAAGATGCAGACCATATCTCTAAAGAACTCAGACACAAATTCTCAACAAATCAACAACCTAAATTCAGCAATATTTGAAAAACATGACATACCATAACCACACGGGATTTATTCCATATATGCAAGGAGTGTTCAACATTAAAAAAAAAAAGCATAATCTACAATATCAACAAGCTAAAGAAAAAAAGATCTTACATAAATTGACTCAGTAAAAGAATTTGGCAAAATCCATCACCCATTCATAATAAAAACTCTCAGTAAACTAGGAGGACAGGTGATCTACCTTGACTTGACAGAGTATCTACCCAACTACCCACCCCCCCAAAAAAAGTACACTTATCGTATTTAATGCTGAAATACTAAATGCTTTCCACCTAAAACAAGGAACAAAGCAAGGATGTCTGCTGTTACCACTCTGAGTCAATACAGTACTAGAAGTTCTAGCCACTGCAGTAAGACATGAAATAAAAGGCACAGAGATTAGAAAGAATACTGTAAAAAGCCTCTAAAAACTAAAAGGCAATTTTAGCAAGGTCAAAGAATACAGGACCAATGCAAAAATCAATCATATTTCTATGTAGTAATAATGAACATGTGGAAACTGAAATACAAAACATATTCACAAAATTCCTCCACAGAAAACAAAAAAAGTTTAAGTATAAATCTAACAAAAGGTGTAACAGGATTTGTAGATATGGACAAGCTTGTTCTAAAATTTATATGTAAAGACACAAGCCTTTGAATAACTCAAACCATCTTGAAAACAGAGGAACCACTCTGCCTGATATTAGGACTTACTACATAGCTATAGTAATCAAGAGTATGATATCAGCAGATGGAAACATAAACCAATAGAACTCAAGAGAGAAGCCAGAAGTAAACCCATACATATATGCCCAACTGACTTTTTATGAAAGTGCAAAAGCAATTCAAAAGAGGAAAAATACTTACTTGTTCAACAAATGGTGCTGGAGCAATTGGATATCCATAGGCAAAAATAATGAACCTCAATTTCAATTTATCTTTTATAAAAATAAATCGAAATAGATCATAGGCTTAACTATAAACCATTAAAGTATAAAGCTTTTATAAAGCTATCATAGTAGAAAATTTTTGAGACCTATGCTAGGTGAGGGGTTCTCAGACTTGCCTCCAAGAGGAAACATTAATAAATTAAGCCTCAACAAAATTAAAAACTTTTGCTCACAGAGACTTTGTTAAAAGGAAAAAAAAGATAAGCTACAGAATGGGAGAAAGTATTTGCACATAGCAGACAAAGGAGTAATATTTAGAATTCTCAAAACTCAACAATAAAAGAGTCCTACTGGAAAATGGGCAAAAGACATGAACAAACATTTCACTGAAGAGGATATACGGATAGCAAATTAGCATATGAAAAGATCTTCAACATCATCGGCCATTACAGAAATAGACATCTATGAGCTTAAATAAAAATTTATGACAATATCAAATGCTTGTGAGAATACAGAGAACCTGGATTGCTCATACATTACTGGTGAGAATGTAAAAGGATACTGCCATTCTAAAAAACAGATTGGCAGTTTCTTATAAAACTGAACATGCAACTGCCACATAATCCAACTCTTGGATAATTTGTTGGGCAAAAATGAAAACTTATGTTCACACAAAAACATAAACACGAATGTTCATAGCAGCTTTTTTTCCCTAATAGTCAAAACTGGAAATAATCCAATGGGTGAATGGCTAAACTGTCCTACATCCATACCATGAAATACTACTTAGCAAATGAAAAGGAACAAAGTATTGATATATGCAATGACTCGGATGAATCTTGAAGGAATTATGTTGAGTAACGAAGGCTAACCCCAAAAGGTTACATACTATGTGATTCCATCTGTACAACATTGTGGGGGGGTTGTTTTTGCATAACATTTTTTGAAACAATAAAATGAAAAACAGGTTAGTGGCTGCCAGGAGTTAGAAATAAGGGAGAGGTGGACTGAGGTGAGTTTGATTATAAAAGGGCAGCACAAGGAATCCAGTGGTGATGAAACTGTTCTGTATCTTTACTGTAGTGATTACACAAATCTACACATGTGATAAAACTGCATAGAACTAAATGCATGCTGAACACAGAGACACACACAATTTTATGCAGAACCAGTGAAATCGAAGATGTTAATTAAATCATTGTCAATTTCCTGGTTGTCATATCAGATGTTGCCACTGAGGAAAAAATGGGTGAAGGACACTTTGTATTATTTCTTACAACTAAATGTTAATCTACAATTATCTCAAAATAAAATGCAATTAAAAATCTGAAAGGTAAATCAATATTTAGGTAGGTAGGTAGACATGGATGAGGAGAATATGGTGCAATAAGTGATATAAGTGTCTCAGCCGTGAGCCCCCAGTCTAATGGGTTATACCTACAAAGAAGCCTTAAAAGAGTTAAGAAGAATCTCTAGGTCTTTACCTCATGCTTCAGACAGATACGTAAAAGAAAAGGAATTTTAAAAGTAACACTGAGAGAGCTTCCAGTTGGTGAACACATGGAGGAAGGAGAGTGACTAGAAGAGTGGCATCCCCAGAGAGAGCATGGAAGCTCTGTACCCTTTTCCACACACCTTGCCCAATGCTTCTCTTCCATTTGGTTGGAGTTGTATCTTTTGTAATAAGCTGATAATCTAGCTTGATAAAGCTTGATGACGTGTTTATCTTATTGACACCCAGACCAAAAAAAAAAAACACATACACGCACACAAAAATGTGTAACATTGAATATTACAATAATGAACACAGAGTGAATACAGAAATTTTGCTGGAGTAATGTCTCCCCCACAGGATTTTCCATGGCTACCATCCATGGTCATATGTAGGATATTTTTCATGCTATAATAATCAGACATGCACTTAAATAATTTTTCCATCTTTCAACACACATATGCACAAAAAAAGAGAATCACTAACACATAAGGAAAGAAGGTAAAGTATAAGGAAAGTTTTTCTTTCCTACAGTGAAAGATAGGAAATAAAAACACCCTGTTTCTCATGTTTCAACCTATGAGTTTTAGGGGGACAAAATTTAGTCCATAATACCCAGTGACCGGCCAGCCCTGAAGTATGTTTTATATGAGAGCACATATATGTATGTGTGTATTATACTTAATGGAAGGGGGCAAGGCAAAGGAAAAAGTATCGTATTTGCATCAGAATTCCAATTCTATCACTCAGTTTTCCCAACAATAAAAATGAGGAGAACATCTATTCTCACCGTAGAGCTGTGAGAATTAAAAGAAATAATCTATGTAAAGTGCCTAACATATGGTAAAGGACTAGTCAAACCTGGGCCTCTGCCTTTCATCCCCCCCAAAATTAATTATAAATATTACTCAAATCTAAACATATCTGAAAAATTATGGGAACTGGATTCTGTCCCAGTTCTACCACTACCTAGCTATGTGACCTTAACCAAACCACCCTACTTCTGCATCTGGGCAGTCAGCCAGTCTGCTTCTGCATCTGGGCAATGAGAGTTTCCTCTATCACTAGAATACTATGTATCTATACATACCACTCATGACTATAATATCAAACACCAATACAACAAAAGCTAATCAAATTTTCTATAAAACTCCAGTAAAAAGGATTACGGTATGAAATTTCAATTTATTCTTTCAAATACTTTCATTCTTTAAACTTCCACAACTATCCTCCAATGTGAAAAATGTATCTGTACAACACGTCTGTATGGTTAATTTTACCATCTTCTCTATCATTAATGCTTCATCTTCCAAGTAGATTGTGTATTCCTTTTATATTTTTGTTCCCCCAAATGTTCGCTGTTTTACTCACAAAAATCACTTAATCACTGAAATGCCTAAAATCATACCCCAAATCCTGGTGAGATATGATTAGACATATGGAGACGTTATCAATAAATTGTATCTGACAACTGTTTTTAACTTAACCCACGAATGAAATGTATTGCGGGTGATTTCAAGATGACACACTTACCACACATACACTGCACATTCAAACAAAAGCCATAACCAGCATCCATACATACTCCATAAACATGGTTTAAAATTAAGAAATTGGTCAGAAGCAAAATCTATTGTGAGGATATCTGAATCATTTAATGAAAAACAATTTACCAAGTTAAGCCTAAGGGAAGAACTTGTAAGTACTTGCCCTTTCTCCCATCTCATCCCTCACCACTCCTGGTATTACATGTAAATGAATAACACATGAGGTAGGTTGTTACTTAGGTGCCCTCAACATATCTCACCTCCCAGTATCGATGCCCTTGTACAGTCCCCACCCATACTGAATCTGAACTGGGTCACGTTATTAGCACTGGCCATTGGTACATCAGCAAACACAACGAAAGCAGACGCTTGATAAGCGCTGGCACAGTGAGGCCTGTCCTCTTAAAATGCTCCCTCATGAAACCCAGCTTCCATGCTGTGGAGAAACTCAAGCTAATTAAGGGGGGAGGCTACACGGAGGCGGGTAAAGGGAAAGAGGCAATCGTATTCCCAGCTATCCACTAGCTGTTCCAGCCATCTCAGCTGAGGCATCAGATTTATGAATTAAGAAGCCACCTTAGATGTTACATACAGCCAACAGATGACACACGGAGCAGTCCCCATCAAGCCTTGCTCACCTTTTAGAATTAAAAGCAAATAAACATTGTTTTAGTTATAACTAAACACATGCAAGACAATCAGAACAGTTCTTGTTAGGTAGTAAGCAACTAAGAGATGTCAGCAGTAATAACGGTTATTGTTAATAATTATTATAATTCTACCCCCCCCACCAATGTATTGTTTTGGGTATTAGAGCTGCTCTTAGAGGCATTCTCTCATTTTCCTAATGGCCAGTGAAGAGACAGGAATAAAGCAACCAGAAAGGCCTACTTTTTGCTTTCCCTTTCTTCTTCCTAATTTATAGCTGTCCTTCTTCTTCTCCCCCTCCCCGGCTCCACACACAGCGTGGAGCCCAAGACAGGGCTCCAACTCAAACCAAGAGATCAAGACCTGAGCCAAGACCAAGAGTGCACTGAAACCACTGGGCTACCCAGGTACCCCTGTCCTTTTTCTTTTTATCTCTTCCAATAATGTTTGCCTGGTTTCCCCAGAGTGCCTAATCAATGATCCAAACCAATTCTAGCCTTTGGCTGTGCTCTATATTCTCAGAAACTACAGGCACCTCCTTCCAGACCACTGGTAAGTAAGAGTTCAGTTGGACAGACTCTTCATTCAGGGTCAAAAGTTTATAGTCCTTTAACTTGTAATGCTTTTTTACATGCTAGAATCATTAGGCAAAGGGTGTGGGGACCAATAAGGTCTTGTTTAGAAAATAAATTAAGCAACAGGGATAACATACATGCTACTTTTCCTCAAAGACTTACTGATCCTAATTCTATAAAACTCTTGTTCTTTTAAAGCGCATGACATTTTGTTCATACTTCACTCATGATATTTATCTTAATCTAGCCTGAATCATAGTAGTTGGTTTACTTAACTTCCTATTGGATCTATAACTGCCCCGGAAGAGAGACCTGAGAAAATGGGCATCTTACTCATTTTTGTAGCCCTTAAGTTAAGCACCTACTACACTGCTCTACTATTCATACAAATAATATATATATATATATATATATATATATATATATATATATATATATATATATATATGGGTCCTTGTCAGCAACCACTCTGTACTTAACTAATCTTTGCAATTCTCACCCCCCCAAGTTTATTAAGAAATAATGACTCACCCATAGTTATAATGCAATTAGTGACAAAGTTAATGAATGCTACATGTCCTAACATTCACCTCTAATAATTATTTGGCTTAATTAAGAATGATTTTATTTTTGTAGAGATATTCACATTTTTTTAAGGAAAAGAAAGGCATCATTTACATTCCTTATTTCCTTTTCCTCCAAGTTTCAGGCTTGAGAAGCCTGCATATTAGGTCCAGGCTAAGATCTATGCCACCTGCCAGGCAAATAATACCAAAGGCAAAGCAAGCCTAGTGGAGGGTACAGCAAACTAGAGCTCAGAACTCACCTAGAAGGGGCAACCACAACTCAGCTCTAGCAAGTTACAATCAAACAGGAACAGCAACCAGGTAGAGCCAAACCCTGTGATTTTTGCAAATGATGCTAGAAAGGGAGACTTCTTAAATGTGAAGTCTTCCTATTTTTAAATGGTGGTGACTAATTACTAAATATTCCATATACACCAAGAGAAAGCAATATATATATCTGTGGAGTGGATTCAGTCCAAGGGCATCCTGCTACTGCAGGCTCATAGTTTAAAATCTCTACATATAATTGAAGGTGGACTAAGGGAACACACTCCTTTACTACTGGCCTCACCTCTAAAGCAAAGAAAGCAGGACCACTAAAAGCCAAGTCCATAAAATTAGAAGATGTACCAGTGACAAACTCCTTTAACTTTTTTCTCTCTTGAAAAACAAATCTGTTAGCAGTTTTAGATACAGAAGCTTCTACAGCATAAAAATACACAGGACGAATTTTTTGCTTTTTAAATTTTTTTCCTCAAAACTTGCAAAAAGGAAAATATTCAAATATATAATAGTTAAAATTATACAAACATTTCTGGCCTTAACCAAACTAATGAAAACGCTCAGTAATAAACATGAGACAATGACTCCCCATGCACATAGAAAAACAAGGTACAAAATACTAATGGCATTAATGTAGTTGCACTTGTCTATCTATATATTGTCATTTGACTCTCTTGTGACCAAGAGCACCAAACTAGCTGGATACAAGGTTGAACTCCATGATGAGGGAACCCTACTCTAACAAACCACTGTGGACTCAAACCTGTGACCTGAACCTCCTTAAATATCATGCTATCCGATAACTAAGGTGACCACTCACTAGTAAATAAATATTCAGTTAGTCCAAAAACATTTCTTCTATACTTTTACAAAAGATTTGACATTATTTAACCAAGTCATTAAAGCCCTTTAAAAATAGGAATTTATAGAAAAGATCTGAACTTCATCTCTAAACCTAGTTAACCTGCTGGAAACCTTTATGAAGTCATAATTTTTAATATAATTAATCATGGTAGAGAGGCCTTTGGAGTTCAAACCATTCTTTAAAATAACTATTAGTGAGGGAGTCCCCGTCCCAATAGAATTCATAGGCAATTTATTGACAATAAAATTATATTACTGTTACTTTGGGATACTATTTACTGAACACTTACTATGTGCCAGGTGCTGTGCTAAATACTTCCGGGTTCTCATTAAACCTTAAAAACGACCATATGACAGAGGTACCATTATTATCCCCATTTTACAGATGGGGAAACTGACCTTTCCAAGATCACACAGCTATAAGTGGCAGAATCAGGATTCCAACCCAAATCTTGTCTAACTTCAGAATTTGCATGCTTAAACACTATACTGTATTGCCTCCAGTGACTCTGGGTTGATATCTAAGATAAAGAGGGAAATTTGTACTTCTCAGTGACAAATTTTAAAAAACATACTAGAAATGGAGGATACTTTTCAGAACATGAACCATTCTCAGATACACAGTCATACAAATATTATTTTTATTCCCAAATACATATTAATAATGATGGAAATCTCACACAATGGACTTCCCACAAACACAATTTCTCCTAAGTACTCATTCACGTTTATTATTAAAAATTTAATGGGAGGGACGCCTGGGTGGCTCAGTCGGTTAAGCGTCTGCCTTCCGCTCAGGTCATGATCCCAGGGTCCTGGGATTGAGTCCCACATCGGGCTCCTTGCTTGGCGGGGAGCCTGCTTCTCCCTTTGCCTGACACTCCCCCTGCTTGTACTGTCTCTGTCTCTCTCTCTCTCTCTCTCTCTCTCTAGCAAATAAACAAAATCTTAAAAAAAATAAAAAATAAATAAAAATAAAAATAAAAATTTAATGGGAACACTATATTTTCTGCCGTTTTGCTGTGAACCTAAAACTGTTCTACAAAATAAACTTTTTAGAAAAAATTTAGAACTACAATATGTCAAATATGCCTAAAACAATTCAGTTATGAACACAGGCATAAGACTATCTGCTTTCAGTATGAAAAGTTGCACTTTATTATAACCACAGTGCTGAGCATGTAATGAGCACTTAAATATTTAACTGATTCTTTCAGAAAGGCTTGAAGGTATGTAAACAGTGCTGTAAAATTCAAATTTTTAACACTCTCAGAGCACCTTCAGAAGTCTATAACACTAAGACATAATATGGTAAGTTGGAATAAAATTAGACAAAAAAAACTAAACTCCTAATGAACAATATAAAGGAATGCAACACTGTTATACCATGGCTGACATAAATAAGGCTAATTTTACTTTTCCACCTTAAGTACCAAAATATGTAGCCTGAAGTCAAAAATAATTACAGAATCTTTTTCTAATTCATTTTGTTAAGTCCTCTCTAAATCCTCCAACGCTTATCCAAGACAAACAAAAACTTTCAATTGTTCCGAGTGACTGTCAACATATGAACCAAATATTTTTTTCCTCTGATACACACCAAGGTTGTCAAAATCCTAAACGTCAAATAATACTAATGTGAGGGATCTATAAAAACAGTTTTGCCATCTATTACCACTTCCCATCAACATTTGCCTCTCATCAAGGTCCACCTTTATAAATATATACCTATGTTCACTTATGAAGGTAACAAGTAAGGGGAAGGAACTCACTGTATGAAAAAACCATTTGCCTTATATATTTTGCAATATACTGTCAAAACTAACTGTCAAATAAAACACTGTACTGGCCACCAACGAAGTGTTGAACTGTCAATTTTATTTTACTTCAGAACTGTACTTACAAAGTCTCAACTATAAAAGATTACACTAATATTAATAAACGGGAATTCTGTGGCATAAGTTGCAGATACTATTAGAGGACGGGCCCTTAATCACACCTGTAATTTCACAGAACTCCTTTCCTTTCTCGCTGACCCACATCTTCATATGTGATCCGAAGACTTTTCTGCATCGCTATGCTTTCAAAGGCACGGGTTGGGATTTGCAGTGCCACAAAAACAAAGCATTCTGACTAGTCCATGTTTCAAATGGTATCAATACAATACTCATTCAAATACTTGTATATTCAAAGCTTCTTACTAATAATCTGGCTTCAACAGGGAGTGCACACACAGGTTAAAAGAGACTTTGACTGCCTTGGTAGCTGCAAGCTCAGCTGAATCCCAGGACGCAACCTCAATTTGGAAGAGGCAGAACTATATCCGGTTCTCAATGGATACACATTTTACCCATGCTTCCCAATCTCAAAAACTTTACATCTTCCCAGAGTAATATACAATAAATATACAAAGACGCCAGGGAGTATGCCCGTAGGAAAGATGAGTGATCAAATTAAAACCCTATGCAAGGAACCTGAAGCTTCAAAACTTTTCAGAACAAATCACAGCTGAAAAAACGAGGTTAAGTTTTCCCACTTGTTTCCAGGAGCCAGCTGCCCCAATCCCTGAACAGCTGTCTTGACTTACTGGTTAGTTGGAGGAGCAGTCAGCGGGATGGCCACCTCTTCTTCCTCGTATTCTGGTCCATCCAGAGAGTCACCTTCGTCCACTGTTCCCAGGCCCGCGCCCAAAGAGGGCAGCTGAGGAGGCGGCGGCAGAGGAGGGAATCCGCCGCCTGCCCCGAAGGTCTCAGCAGGCAATGGAGTGGTCCCCTTGGCGAGAGCCATCTCTCCTCCAGGTCCAGCGGCAGCACCAGCCACGCCAGCAGCAGCACCTCCCCCTGACAGTCCGGCTCCCCCCAGTGCTCCTGCGACAGACGCGGCTCCTAGGAACCCTGACCCCAAAGCGGCTCCGCCAGCCAGAGTCCCGGCCATTCCAGCCTCCGTCAGCCCAGAATAGGGGACGGCTGCCACTGGCAGGGCCGGGGGTATCTTCACCCTACACACTGCCGGATAGGCACTCGAGCCCGCCGCTGCGCCGCCTCCTGCTGCCCCGGCGGTCACCGGGCCGCCCTCCTCACTGCCGGCCTCGGCCGCCATCATGTTGAAGCCCGCTCTACTCTACCCTACCCTACTCGCCCGGGAGCCCCGGGGGCCACCAGGCCCGGGCTCCGAGCCGCCCCACCCAGGCGCGTTCCCCCTTCAGCTCCCCAGGCAGAGGAAACAACAACAAAAGGAGAGAGCCCGCCGCCGCGCCCCCTCCTCGGGCCACAGCCCAGGCTCCGGAGCTGCCCGGGTTACGGGAAGCGAAGTGGGCAAAAAACCCAACGCCTGCACAAACGCCGCCCCAAACCTTCACCTTACACACCCACACTCACGCACACATACACATGCACAGAAGTAAAAAACTTCCTGGCTGCACTAAAGAGGAAGGGAAGCACAGAGGAAGCGGCTGGGGCGGCTGCCGCTCCTTCAGCCACCGCCGCCGCCGCCACCGCTTCTTCACCACCCTAGTTCCGGCCACCCCCACCGCAGCCACCGCCGGTGCCGCTGCTGGGGCTGGGGCCACTGCAGCCGCTTCATCCTCCACCGGGCTGGAGCTGGGAGGGGTGGGGAGAAAAGAGGAAGGGGGGCGGGGTAGCGGGGAAATCGACCGAACGGCTCCCAACCTGGAGCGCTCAGTGAAACCGACTAGAGAGAAAGGAAGGCGGGGCAGCAGAGGAGGAGCCGAGGAAAGGAAGGGCGGGGGAGGAGGGCGAGGGGAACTTCTGCGCAGGCGCGTTCTTAGCCCCGGGGGTGAGGGCGCTGGGCCTGGAGGGAGGAAAAGGAAGAGTCGGGAGGGAAGGAAGCGGCGGGGGCGCGCTGTGCGCGGCCGCGCTCACTGTTTCGGTCCGGTTAGAGCGTGTGGTGGCGTCGCCGTTTCTCTGGTCGGTGGCGCGGGCGGTGGCGCGCGCCTTCCTCCCTGGGTTTTGTTTGACGGGCTGAGGGGAGGAGTGGGTACCCGAGCACACGGCCGCTCGGCACTGAAAACAGGAGAGACAAGAGGGATCCGAGGGGCGGAGAGGAAGGAACCGAGGAAAAGGAAAAGGAAGATGCCGCGAAGCCAGTTCCCTGCCTCCTGACTGCTAGAAAAAACACCTTTAGTCAGCGACCAAGGCCCAGGGGTAGGGAGATTGCTTCGAAGTTCGAGGCAGTACTATTAATTTTTTTATTTTCGTTGCCTACTAGCAATCACGATATGACTATTCCGTACTAAAAAAAAAAAAATTAAACTACGTTCTGAAACTCAGGAGAAGTAAACAAAATAGGGGAGCCCTACGGGGAGGGCTAAGAATTTTGGTAGAAATAGTGGTTGTGAAGTCGGATTTCTAAGAGTATAGACATTTTGTAGACATTTTGTTTTCTTCACTCACATCACCATCACTCCCCTCTGTCCTGTCTCTCCCCACACACACACACTTACAGTGTCATCGCAAGTCTGTTGGGTACTAATGAGGTGCGTAGAGGAGGGGTGCCACAAACGCCACTCATTTGTGTGCAGAAGGCGGGTCATGTTCCACGGTGCATATGTGAAGCATAGAGAACCTTGAACAAGGCAAATGTCAAGGTTCCAAAGTGCCAGATACAATTGTGCATAATTTCAAAAAATTATCAATAAACTGAAATCTCACGCTAAATATAGCCAGAGAGATGGGTTTTGTTTTGTCTTTTATCCTAGAATATAACTATTGTGTGCATTCATGTAGGTGGAGGAATCATTCCCATTGTTTGAAATTACAGTATGGGCAATTTGCCCTTTGCATTCATGCATTGTTCTTTTAAATTCTCCCCAGTGGAATCCACGTTGACTACCTTTAAGTATTGGTCTTTGAGATCAATGTTTTTTCTGCTAAGGATGATCAGACCAACAGAGGAGCACATAGGGGATGAGTAGGAACTCTATTAATAGAGAATAGGAAAAAAGGAAAAACCACTAAAAGAGGTGGCGAGGTGCACACAAAATATTTTCCTTTTCTTTAGAAGTTTGCACAAACCTATTTGCCAAATCTGTGACAAACTTGATGAATCCTGAGGACTCCTTCATTGTGCTTACCTCTTACTCAGTGTACCACTTGAGAGAGCAAAGATGGATTAGTCACAACAGTGGTCTTAGACCAGTGTTATCCTAGGAACTGTTAGAAGTGCAAATTCTTGGCCCCATCCCAGACCCTCTGAATCAGAAATCACTGGAATCTGTTTTTTTTTAAAGATTTTTATTTATTTTTTGAGAGAGAGAATGATAGAGCGCATGAGAGGGAGGAAGGTCAGAGGGAGAAGCAGACTCCCTGCCGAGCAGGGAGCCCGATGCGGGACTCGATCCGAGGACTCCAGGATCATGACCTGAGCCGAAGGCAGTCGCCCAACCAACTGAGCCACGCAGGCGCCCACTGGAATCTGTTTTAATAGTCCCTCCAAGTTTACACATTTAAGAACCACTATACTATGGTATGCTAATCAAGAAGGACGTATGCAGTATCTAAAATGGTTCTGAAAGAAAGAAGAATAGATGAGAAAACCAGCTCAGTGCCATTCATTAGGTAGGTGGATAGAAGTATTGTGTTGCTAAGCCCTGTACTATTCTAGAAAAGAGGCTGGGAAATGAGAAAATACATAATGAAGTAAGTTCATAATATTTAATAATATTAAGAGAATAATGCAGTCCTACTTCTTACAGTTGCCTCCCTGGAACAGTTTTTCTTTTAAACTCAAGAAGAGAACTTCAAAGTACCTATTCCACCCACTCCCAAAATTTTTCTTGTAGCCTGTGGTTGAAAACCACAGTGCATTAGCATCCCAGTCCTCCCAGCACTCCCACCCCAACTGCCATCATCAGCCTTTGAATGTAGGACACTGGCCTGGCAAGTTATCACCAACTCTTATCACTGATCTGAGTGCTCACACATCATCTGTATGCTTCCTAATTTGCAGCATTGCCTTCTTTCCCCTCTTGAAAATTCTTTAGCAGATAAAGGCCAATATTTAATGCAGTCCAATACCAATTACATACCGAGTTATATTGTTTTCTAGTTCCTTTTAGGTGTATGTATCTACAAACCTACACTGCAAATACAACATGTGGTCTATCCTACTGCCTAGCCCAGTGCTGGGCATCCGTGCCAATGGCTTGGAACAGGGCTCCATTCTTTTAGCAAATTCTGGATTAGATCAGCTCATGTCTTTGGACATCCATTGCTCAACTAGTATGAAAAAAAACCTACTATGTCTGTCCATATATCAACCTAATACCAATATCTTTTTTTTTTTAAGATTTTATTTGTTTATTTGACAGAGATATAGCAAGAGAGGGAACACAAGCAGGGGGAGCGGGAGAGGGAGAAGCAGGCTCCCCGCCGAGCAGGGAGCCCGATGCGGGGCTCGATCCCAGGACCCTGGGATCATGACCTGAGCCAGAGGCAGATGCCCAATAACTGAGCCACCCAGGCGCCCCCCCTAATACCAATATCTTACCATATTGATTGAATAATCTTAAAGCTGTACTGTCTTTTTTATCCAAAGAGATTACCACTTATTTTTTATAAGGTACTTCCAAATATCTTATATGCTGCTTGGACAGATCTAGGCTTTAATCTTTACTATTCCTTGTGTGCTTCCTGAATCTCAAGTCAGTCTTCTCTCTTCAGTGACATTTCATTTTTTTAAAGGGTTATATGTTTATACCTCATTTTTTGTCTGTTGCCTTTTTTTCTTTTTCTACTCACCTTGACCTTCTGTCCTCTCATTTCTAGTCTCATGTTCTCTTTTCTCCTGCTACTTTCTCTCTCAATTTCTACTTCTGTGTTTCTTTTTCTCTTCTTCCAAGCCCTATATTTCCTGACTCCTTGAACTTTCAACTGAAAAACAGTTAAAAAAAAAACAACCAACTATGAAATATCTATGTGGAGAGAGGCATTACAGAGATTCTGCAGGAATTGGTGTTAGATGTGGTGTTATGTAACATCAGTTAACAAAGGGAAGTAAACAGTCTGTTAATTAAATTCACAGATAATATTAAACAAGGAGGTACTGAAAAACAGAACAATATACAAAAAAAAAAGGAAAATTCAAAATAGCCTTTACAGTGAGTAAAACAATCTTTGATATCTATGACTTTGGAAAATTTATCTGGGGACACCTGGGTGGCTCAATCGTTAAGCGTCTGCCTTCAGCTCAGGTCATGATCCCAGGGTCCTGGGATCGAGCCCCGCATTGGGCTCCCTGCTCGGTGGGAGGCCTGCTTCTCTCTCTTCCACTTACCCTGCTTGTGTTCCTGCTCTCGCTGTGTCTCTCTCTGTCAAATAAATAAATAAAATATTTAAAAGAAAAGAAAATTTATCCAGATACTGAATCAAATACAGTATTTAATGAAAAACAAGTCATCAAAAGTGCCGGGCAAAGACTTATGGGTGAAAAGAATCTAAACATTTTTAATTTAAAAAAATTAATTTGGCTCATTCTGATTTTACTGGCAACTTAAGTATGAATGTAATACATTCCAACATATTTTTTCAGTTTTGATACTTCAGTATGTGAAAAGGTAATTCTTAGGCAGTAATACAATTTTAGAGAAGCTCAAGGGGCTTAGAACAAATATATGAGTTGTTTCTGAGGGGAAAACTAAGCAAGAAGTGATAAAGAGCTTGCAACTCTGTTTGAAGAATCCCAAATTGTGTCTCATGCCCTAGTACATACTCAGCTGTACAAATAGGCTTCCAAATTCATCTAAATAATATCAAAAGGTTTCAGTGACCCAAAAAATCTTGAAAAGAAGCTTTTACTCCTAACCCCTAATATTCCTACTGCATTTGCTAACCTCATCTTAAAAGTCCTCAAGAGCACACATTCCCTTATTAGGGAGATGTTTTAAGAAAATAACGTTGAGGAGATACAGGTTAAAGGAAATTATTTTAATGAAAAAGTAAATAGCTCTGCAGAGATTACAGTATGTGGTATAATAACTAAATAAGATTTATGAAAATTATAAACACTGTGAAGAAATTAAGTAATAGCATTATCTCTGAGGCTGTAAAATAAACTTGAAAGAAAATTATCAGAAGCCCTCTTCTGATGGCTAGAGGAGCTTAGAGCAGTTGGTTCTAAATATTTTTTCTCTTGAAAGAAGAGTTGACAAATGTATTTATTTTTTATTAGTTTATTCTTATTCTTCTATCTTATTTTGTTGATTTTTCATTATTCTTTATCAGAAATTCTCCTTCATTATTTCTATCCTTTTTTTCCTCTGATCAAAAACATTTCTGTATTTCCTGACTATACCTTGGTTCCTTCACATGATAGTGCTCTGTGGGAGAAGTAAAAGAAAAAAGGAAGTGGAATGGTTTCGGGGCAAGGGAAATGGGAGAGTCAGGATGAGCAAGACTCTGGTCCATGTGTTCTTCATCGTTATACTCCCATACTTTGCCTGTGTCAGCCACATTTTACCACCTGAAGCACAGTCACGGAACCCAAATAATCTTTGGCCTCTTCACTTTAGAAGTTCTGCAAAATCTCTAATTCAGGTTGCATCCTTAGGTCTATGTGAAAATCTCCTGGTAACCCCTCCATCTCTAAATTCAGTTAGCACATCAAATACACAGTCTTCTTTAACAGTCTTTAAAATAACTATACAATGAAAGGGTTAAATGTGGCCTTCAGTTAATTATAGATAAAATAAGGTGAGAATTTTAAGTACATAGAAGTTGTGAGTAATGTAACATTACAAAACTAAAATGACCTTTCTTAGATATTTCTAACTATAATTATTTCTCAATTCGTGTTCCTTTGAAGAGATTTGCAACTTCACCTGTTAACACAACACTTTTTTATTTTTTAACTTTCTCTTCATTCTTTATCTAGTTGTTAAGGCAACAATGAAATATAACACATAAAATAGCAGTGATTTCCAGATTTCTGAATTTTATAGACTACTAAAGCTTCAACAAAAATTGAGAGAGTATAAATTGTTATGAAGTTGCTGACTTTTGGTTTTGTTGTTATTAACTACTATTTCCTACCACTCTATTTCATAAAAGGAAAGGACATTTCAAGGCAGAAAGAAAGGAGGGGGAGGGAGAGAGAAAAAAAGGGGGAAGGAATTAATTTCAATAAAAAGTCTTGAATACATAAATTCAGCTTCATGAAAAGTGCATCAAATATTGTGTCCTTTTTCATTTTCACACAGATTTATTAAAAATTGGCATTGGTTTGCTGACAAGGTATCTTAGTCTGGGCTTCTCCAGAAGCAGACTCTGAATAAGACTTGAGTGGTAAGTCATTTATTTGGGAGGTGATCCCAGGAAATTTCAGAAAGAGAGTAGGGAAGGGAAGGGAGCTAATACAAGATGTGTTAATGAGGTGACTGCTGTGAGCAACTGGGGCTCAATCCCACTAGGGAGCCTTGGGAGACAACACAGAATGCACCTGAGAGTTGTCACACCTGAGGGACAAAGAAACTGGTTTTCACTCATCAGCTCCCATTTGTCATTGATTGAGGGCTACTCCTAACAGTATCTCCTTTCCAACCCCTGTACCCTGCGCTCTATCCAAGCTAAGTGTCTCCCAGGGCTAGAGAAAGCCCTCAAGTAGAGAGTTAACTGGTGTTTGCAGTGAAAGGCCATTACATGCACAGAAAAGGTGAGGGTCAAAGGGGTATGGAGTTGGTAAGGACAGTACCTACTATCCCAGGGTTTGAAAACCTCTGTAATGAAGAACTTTATTTCTGTTAAATAAAGGTATTCTGGAATGTTATTTGTTACACTTAAGCCATTTTATACTTAATTTATCCTACTCTATGACCTACTAACTTTATTTAGCACAACTGGCTAAGAGGCTTCTTCAGTGTTAATCATGGTATAGCTGGAACAAGAACTCATTTCCCAGTAATGTGTATTATCCCTGGAGCAATGCTAACCAGAGGGAGTGGTTTTCTAAGATTCTCCATTTATTGCTTGATATCAAACATATTTCCTGTCTTTTTTTTAACATGTGTTTTGATCTAGATTATAGAATAGAAGCAAAGGTGATTATGCATTGGACATAAAATAGCTTATTGATGACCAATGGAAAAAATTTAAAAAAACTATGAATATTAAAATAGCATTTTTGAAGAAATAATGTGATAGTATGTTTTCCTTTTTTTTTTTTAAGATTTTATTTATTTGATAGCACAGGCAGGTGAAGCAGCAGGCAGAAGGAGAAGAGGGAGAAGCAGGCTTCCTGCTGAGCAGGGAGCCAGATGCGGGGCTCGATCCCAGGACCCCGAGATCATGACCTGAGCCAAAGGCAGACGCTTAACTGGCTGAGCCACCCAGGCGCCCCTAGTATGTTTTACTTTATTAAAAGTGGTTCAATATTCATGCCTTGTATTTATAGAAAATTTTAAAGTCGTCCACGTGCTTTCTCATGCATTATCTTTTTCACAACTCTGAAAAAGTTTGACAATACTATTATTCTCAGTTTACAGATCTGTAAGCTTTTGAGTTCCAAAGGTGTGGTCAATTCACCTCAGGTAATGGAGGTTTATTATAAGGATGCCTGGGGAAGTATGGTAGGACAAAAAAACTGTCCCACAATAAAATGTCTAGCCTCATAGGGAACTGTAATATCTTTATTGTTCAGGACCCAGTAGTAGCTCTGGGGAACTAACAGGAATGCTTGTGGTAATGCCTGAAGAATGGGGACCATGTTATTATCTCCTTCAGTGGCAGCATCATTCCCATGACTCAAGTGCTCGGTCACGGTCACTGCTGTATTCTGTTTCTCTGCCAAACATAGTCACTGATTCTACTGATTCTGATTATATCTCCCGTATCAACCACCTCTCTTCACGCCTCTCTATCTCATAATTCCTGCTTATTTGTGGCTTCCACTACTTCCTTGCTTCCACTTACAAATATTTATTAAGTGCCAGGGAAACAGTGGTGAGCCAAAATAGGTGTGGTCTTTGCTTTCATGGAGCATACAGTTTGTTTTTTTTAATTTTTAAAATTTTATTTATTTATTTATTTATTTATTTATTTATTTATTTATTTTCAAGATTTTATTTATTTGACAGAGAGAGCACAAGCAGAGGGAGAGAGAGGGAGAAGCAGGCTCCCTGCTGAGCAAGGAGCCCGATGTGGGACTCACCTGGGCCGAAGGCAGCCGCTTAACCAACTGAGCCACCCAGGCATCCCATCATGGAGCATACAGTTTGGAGAGAGGCAGACGTTTCATCAACTAGCCACATAAATA
Source organism: Eumetopias jubatus (assembly GCF_037043125.1). NCBI lineage: Eukaryota > Metazoa > Chordata > Mammalia > Carnivora > Otariidae > Eumetopias > Eumetopias jubatus. The sequence continues at coordinate 66,425,932 of NW_028274811.1, read as the reverse complement.
AATGCAGCATCTAATACTAAGATAAATTATATTAGGGAAAGAAAAACTAAATGACTTGAAATCTTTGTGGTTCTTATAGTCATTCAACAGTCTTTGTAGAGTGCTCACAGAGTGTTACGATATAATAATGCCGACAGTGTATCAGCCCTAAAACTGGGATGCTGGGACAGATAGACTCGATTTAAATCCCTCCTCTGCCACTGCTAGCTCTATAACCCTGGTCAAGTTACTTAACTTCTCTGAGTCTCAATTTTTGCATCTATTATATGTATAGATAGCAATATCTGTTGGCTTAGGTTGGATCCGTCCAGAGGCAGATCCCAATATTAGAATTGGATTGTAAGTTATTTGGAGGGTGATCCCAAGAAGCTGGGAGTACTTATTCTCCCAACTCCCTTCCATCTAGGGTGAAGACTGCTCAGAGATTCTTTAACCCCTACATTTCTGAGATGTCCCATGCTCACAGGCGAGAGAGTTCCTGGTCATCAGGTAGATTCCATGACCATGCACTAGAACGGGTAACAAAGGAATGACAAAGGAACATGAGTGGGGTACTGAAAGCTTTTAAACCCACCTTCAGGAGGTTTTTAAGAGGATTTGAGATACCAAGATAATGGAACAAAATAGGAGCTCAATAAATTGTATCCCCTACAGTAGATAAAAGTCTTGTTGAGAGGATGAGATATGCACTTATGAAATAGTAACATCATAATACATTACAATGTAAAATTCAATATATAATTGTTAACATATACTAACATTACATATATTCAATATATAGTTGTTAACATGTTACAGTACTGCAATGGCAGTTCAGAAGAGTCAAATAGTTTGTGCCCTAGAAAAAAGATCATAGCTTTTTTTTTTTTTTTTGAACTTCTATTTAATTTTATCTCCTTTAGTAGTACAAGAGGGACTGGATCTCCCAGGCAAGGAGATAAGGAAAGGTGGGAAGACAAGATGAACATTTTTTCTGTGGTAAAAAAGGAAGTAGCCATCCTTACTAAATAAGAAAACCAAAGCTTCTAAAAGTTTAAACTACTTGCCAAAGTCACACTATATCACAGTACTCTTCTAGTCAGAACATGTATCCAACATCTACCTTCTGGTTTCTCTTGTAATTATTACAATAACTCATCCAACTTATCAGGGAATCCATTATCACATCTGTAAGTTCTTTCAGTAGACTAAGACATAATTTTTATTAAGCTTTTTATTGGAGCCCATTTAAAGCAACCATGTTCCCTTTTAGTATTATCTAACTTATCTTGGATCACAGGTCCTTCTCAAATTGATTTCCAATCCAAACCATACCCAGAGTCAACTGGGGTTAGGAATTGAAAGGAATTTGTAACTGACTGGATATGAGAAGCAAAGAAGACAGAGGTTTTTTGGTTTTTTGCTTTTTTAATGACTCTAATATATTAAGTCTAAGATAGCACTGGTAGATTGTACTCATCATGAGGTGCTCTCTGCTTCTCTGTAAGAAGATTATATGTACCCACATATTACCATGTGACTTGTAGTGCCTACCTGTCAATGGAGTATAATTTCTAGCCCCATTGTCAGGTTTCGCCATGTGATTTGCTTTGGCCAATGATATATAAACAGAAATGACTTACACCACTGGATATTTCTGCCAATAATTTTCTCTTTCCCATTGCCATTAGAATAGAATGTTGTAGGGGTGCCTGGGAGGCTCAGTCGGTTGGGTGTCCAACTCTTGGTTTCAGTTCAGGTCGTGATCTCAGGGTTCTGGGATCGATCTCTGCATTGGGTTCTGTGCTCAGTGCAGAGTCTGCTTGTCCCTCTCCCTCACCCTCTGCTCCTCGCCCACCCTACCCCCCACCAGTCTCACATGTGTGCTTGTACTCTCTCTCTCTCAAAGGAAGGAAGGAGGGAAGGAAACAAGGAAGGAAGGAAGGAAGGGAGGGAGGGAGGGAGGAAGGAATGTTCTATGCAAAGACTATTCCTTCAGTCAAGGTCCCAGAATAAGAAGATACACTGGAGCAAAACCATAGGCAAACTTGTTGACAAACATGAAATGTGAGCAAGGAATAAGTCATTGTTATTTTAAGTAATATACTTCTGGGATCATTTGTTACTGAAGCAAAGTTGACTAATAAAGGCAAAAGGTCTACAACAAAATCAAGTACAGTGAAAAGTAATGGTGATTTAGGATAATGCTAATAGATCGAAGAATGCTACAAGTTTATATGGCCTAGAATCTGAATTATAAATTAGCTTTTGCTACCATTTGGAAATAACCAAAACTATCTTCCATAAGATCATGAAGATTATTGAAGAACAAAAAGGCTTTAAAATTTGAATTATCTAGATAACTGTCTACACAGCCATAGCTAGGTCAAAATGCATTAATTTATAGACAGAATTTGAACAGTCACGATAGATAGCATAGATAATTAGGTTTTTGTTTGGGATGGGGAATCTGTTTTCTTGGACTGAGGTATTTGAATTGATTTTCTATTTTCAGTTTTGCCATTCCTCATTTCCCTTATTAACAAATCTTAAAGCTGATGAGGGTTTCTGAATCTGTACTTTGTTATTTAGTATAAATATTTTTTTATGTCTTGGCTAATAAAAAGAGTATCCATTAAGTTTCTATACTTTGGAAATGTTTGAACCAACTAGAAAAACATATCAAGGATTTTTTTATTATTAGAAAACCCAAAACAAATATAGTAGGTTAAAAAATACAGTGCCATGTTATTTTCCTGGTCAGTTAAAAATTTATGACCTATGCATATAGCTTGATTTATTTAAAATTGTGCTTTACTCAAGTAAAATACTCAGTCTTCTAAGACTTGGCATTCACCAAGGCATGAGATGATTTTGGCCTGAAATTTCTTAAATGCATTATGTATTGATGATCTTATTTCCTGAGCTTTCAGACTGAGATCATGGACAATATGCTGCGTTATATACTCTTCATTCTTAGATGATATAATATGTTCAGCTTTTTAAAATGTTTTACTAAACCAATTATCATAACATTACAGGAATAAATTTACCTAATTAAATAAGTTTTGGAAAATTTGGTGGTTGTATGTATTATTATTTTTTTCTATATTCTGTAACTATATAGGCTTTATATTAATTATATCATTCATCTGATGTGAAGAAAAGTTCTGACATTTATTAAAGGGCTAAAAATTTGTGATTCATTTTCGTCTAAAACAATTTGCTGTCCCTTATAGTAATTATTATTTTTAAAGTTGATTTGATATTTTCTTTTTGATAAGTTGATAAAATATTAACATTTTATTTCATTTTATATAGAGTAGATAAATATTTTCTTTAAGACTATTCGGTTGTTCCATGTTATAGCAACAGTACTTATTTCTAAAAACTTTATATTAGTCTTATGTTCTGTTACAGAAGATATTTCATAATTTATATTTTTGTTTAATTTTTGATATATCAGCATTTATTTTTACTTCTTTAATTAAAAGAAAATGTTAGGAGAAGAGAAAATCAGGCAGTGCTATGACAAGATTTATGGATTCTGTAGGAAAAGAACACCATGATTATGGCAGATCTTGTGAGTTGTTTATCCCTGAACCTCCCCCTACCTCCTTTCTTGCTACTTGAAACTTGATTTTGTTTAGGATGGCAATGATTCTAGCCTGAGCAATGAATCCCAACTGCTCCAAGCCACTCTTTAGCAATCCTGTTCCCCTTTAGCAAACACTTAATTTCCCAGTCACCCTTGCAACTCAACATGACCTATGATCCACTTGGGTTCCTTTATGGTTTCAGGATTTGTGTCACAGTTAAAAAGATCTTCTTCATTACTGCACCAATTTTAGAAATTCTTCCAGTTATCTTCTTGTGTTTTTATGGTTTCCAATTTTAGGTTGTTTAAATCTTTAACTTACTTGGAATTTATTTTGGTATAAGGAGTGAAATAGTCATCCACCTTTTTTTTCTTTCCTCTAAATATAACTCATCCTTTCATACACTTAGTCATTGTCTTTACTTTTTTCCCATTACACAGTTACCCTGGTTTAAAGCATTTTTGATTCTCAGAGTGAGGTATTATTAAAAGGAGGAAGTAATGTTAGGACTCTCATATTTTAATTATCTTTGGCATTCAGGGAAAGCTTCTATTATATTTAAAAGTTTGAATAATGGGAGATCAAGAACAACCTGCTAGAAATACCTCTTCCTTCCTCCACTTTATGTAAACATCCACTTTAGAGTGAAAATACCAAGGAGGAAAAAAGAAACTTCCATAAATATATGTGAAATATGATGATTTATCCAAAATTTTGTTGAAAATTTTTTGGGTGTCAAAGAGATTTCTGGCCCTACACTTTTTAAAAGCTAAACAGAGATCTTTTGTAATTAAATCCTGTATTTTTAACAAAGGAAGGAATCACTTCTTGCTTTCTGTAGAGGAGATATGCTTCATATATCCCCTTTTCCTCTGAATGGATCATGATTCTCTTTACAGATAGAAATAGAATACAACCATTCATAGTTATGATCTAGGTTAGGAACCTAAGTTTACAGGAAGATTCCCTTTAAAATAATATGAACCCTTACTAATAGATTTGAGAAAAGATAATTTTTTACAAAACTGGCAAACATGAATACTCGTTGAAGATGGGTGATGATGGTACTTGGAGGTTTATCATGCTGTTCATTCTGCTTTTATGTACATTTGAAAAGCTCCGTAATGAAAAGAGTGATATTTTAAATATTTATTAGTCATTTATGCCTTACTTTGTATAAAGATTCTTAGAACAATGGGGGAGGAGCTTTTAGCAAGAGGTGAGGAGGGCTCACTTCAGAGGGATGCATTCACATCAACTAACACCTGGAAATAAAAGTTATCATTTCCTAAGCATTTGGAAATAACCCTTGTCCATCCAAGAGGAAGGAAAAGCCTGAAAGGAGAACAGGACAAAATCTTCAAAATGTAATAGAAAATGAATCTGAAGACGACTATCAAACGTTCTTGAAAACAATGTCTTTCCAATTAGACTAACATATTACATCACTCCATGAGTGTGGCTGACTAGTTGTTATGAGTCAACATCACACCCCAACTTTTAGGACATTATGTCACAGCTTTGTAGCTATTTATTATTTCTTTTGTGAACAAAGGGTCTTTCTCTTCACTATCATTTTGAGCTGTTCAGGCAAATTTAGAATCTAAAATATAAACAGTATGGCATTTAGATTATTAAGGACCCAAATTAATTAATTAACAAATATAAATGAGATTAAATATCATATTATATTAATTATATAATATATTCATATATATCTATCCTCTGATTTCCACTTTAGTTCTAAGATTCCAAAACTCTTTGATTTGAAATGAAGTAAGAAGGAAACAGCTTGATGTTCATTAAAGCCACATTTGTATGGAATTCTCAAGTTTTTCTAATCTTATAGCTTCATTTTTTATCAATATTCAGTTCTGCAAAAAGGTAATTAAAAGAACAAGAGAAAAATGTTGGTGAATGTGGTATGGTTTCTTCCCAAGCCAGATCCCTCTTGTAGGTCATTGAAGCTAAATGTTACATCATGTTTATTCTCATCTTCATCTCCCCCTAACCCCCGCCCCCAAAAAAAGAAAAGAAAAGAAAAAAGAAAAAAAATAGTGGCTGAAAAGGACCAGGATACATAAAAAATCAGTAACGTTTTCAAATATGTCACAAAGATGTAAATGGGAAGAACTGGAATATAAAATGAGTCATTTTAAATAACAAAGAAATTGCAAACAGAAGGAATAGATAAGAGAAAAAAAACAATATGAAGGTGGGGAAGGGAATTGTATTTTGTTATCGTTTGTATTGTTTTGGCTGGCAGGGAGAGCAAGGAATTTCGCATTTCGCAAAGAAGATGTATAAAGAAGGTTTTTATGAAGTTCTGAAGAGTAATTGGAATATGCATCCTATGCTTTTAGAGTCATATTTGTATTTATTTTGGATGTGTTTCTAAGTTGACATAAATCTATCTGAAGTTGAAATGACATAGGCCCAGTTGTATTCAACTTTCAGTTCAATAAAATGAGCTTCATAGGTTAGCCTAAAGCATGTGTGTTGATGCTGCTTCTTAAGGTCACTATTTAGAAAGATGTTAAGTTAATTTTATTATCAGTGACTCAAATATTAGCTGATGTTAAATCAAAGACTTGGAGAAGACTATGTTGGAAACCCTCATAGCTCATTCATTTTTCCACTATATTATGCTACTATTGGTAAAAAGATCACAGGCATTGTTTTTACCTAGAACAGCTTGTGTTCCAGATCCACTGCATACAAGGCAGGTGATTTTAGGCAAATCAAACGTAATGGCTTCTATTTCTACATATGTTAATTCAATGATTATATTTTTTAGTTCTAGAAGTTCCATTTGGTATTTTTTTTTCAAAATTACCTGATATTGTTAGAAAATGTCATTTGTTTTTCTAAGTTTTTTAAATCTTAAATCATTTGAAATACTTATGCTGAAGTCAGTATCTAATAATTCTACTTTCTAAAGTTCTTGGGGTCTAAGCATGCTGTTTGTTGACTTAAACTGATGATGGATGATTTTCTCATGTATTTTGTAATTATGGATTGTCAGTGCATTTAAATCAGAGCTTTATTTGCAACAATCCTGAATGATGTCCTTCTAGAATGGTTTGTACTTTCACATCTGGGCAAGATGGAGTAATGGGGACTATATTTACCCTCCTGCCTGAAACAACTAAAATTCTGGACAAAATATATGAAACAACAGTTTTTAAAGACAACACACATTAAGCAAAGAGGGCAACGGTCCTTCTGAGATGGGAAATAAATGAGGTAAGCTCCATGATTAGGAGGGTTTCCAGGGAAAGGGCACACAGAAAAGGCCCAGTAGTCTTTTTGAGGTGAAAAAATGGAATTGGGAATATGGAAGACCAAGGAAGCTAGAGATTACAAATCAGAATATCAAGGAGGAGAGCTGCAGAGAGAGAGAATTCCAGAAATCAGTAGACAGTCTCCTCACATCTAACATGCTAATTAAAAGGCAAAGATTGGACAGATTGGACAACAAATTAAGGCCTAACTATGTATTATCTACAAAAAAAAAATACCCACTTTAAATTATGAAACATAAAGATAAAAGGACAGAAAATGATATACCATGCCAATGATATCCATAAGAATGTTGGCATGGCTATATTAATAGCAGACAAAATAGACTTTACAGCAAAGAACATTACCAAAGATAAAAAGAATCACTTTATAGACTGATTTGGTGTTTGCTTTGCATTTCTCCCCATGAGTATTATTAGCTTTGATATTAATGGACAACAGGGAGAAGAATGTAGGCCTTAGACGAATAAAAGTCAAGAAGTTGGCACTGAGGTTGAGTTTCTTGGCTTAAAGGTTTCTAGACCCCAGAGAGAAATACTAATCTCAAATCTAAATGTTGTCCTAAGGCAAATTCTGAGGAGACTTTGTTTTCTGACCCAGAATGCAGTGTGATGACAAGCTCTTCTGTCTTTGGTGTTATAGGGTTAATTTTTTTCTACTTCCCTTTTGCTGGATTGCAGTGAGTCCATCTGTTTACAAGGGGTCTCAGTTCTAATCCCCCTCTTACCTCATCCAAGCCTTGCCTCCCCATATGTCTATGCTTACAACAAATGAGAATACCTCCCATGCCCCAACCTAAGACAACTCTGCCATCAATTCACACTTTTAGCTCTAATTTTTAGTTTTTTCTTCACATTTGATCTCTGGGGATTTCCTTTACTTTCCAGCAAGCTCAGCTATGCAGGTAAAGGATGTTTGTTTTATTTTACTAGGATTTGTTATGTGTCTTTTTTGGAGGTTTTTCAGATATAGATTGCCATATTGCTGGTAATGAAAGTCTGCCTTCTTCTAAGTGAAATGAAGATATTAGTGGCTATCACAGGATGAGGGTAATATTTGAAGATTAATATTTATATAAAATGCCCAGCACAGGGCTTGGAGTATGGTTAGTGCTTGATACAGATAGTTACCGTGGGGTGAGTGACCACGGTGTCAAAGCCATGGTGCTTTGAAGATTGCAAAACTCTAGAAAGAGCGTACTCTGGAGAACAAAGATAGGTTGGCCACAGATGTCTTGTTATTTTTGTAGAGTTTCAGTAGGAATTTATCAATACTTTTTTTCAAAAATTTTCATTTTTTTGTATTCATGATTATAATTTTTTTACATGAAGTACTCTTCCCTTTTTGAGGAAAAAATAGTATATAAAATGGTTTCATTATTTAAGAATAACTACTGTCCAAACAAACTACCTTGAATAGGAGATTAATTCTAAAGAAGGAAAAATTTATCCGTATCTTTGTTGAACTGGTATTAAAGATACTGAGATATAAAATAGACAGTTTTTGCCCTAAATAACCTGGGGATCTCATGGAAATATGAAACACATACATACTTGCAAAAAAGCAGCTGACTATATTACCAGAAAATATGTGGTTTTTTTAAAAAAAACCCAATGGTTACAGATAAGTATTATGGGGCGATCAGAAGAGGGAAAGCACCTCGGTTTGAATTAGTCAGGGAAGACTTGACAGCAAATGTGAGAATAACGAGGTAGAATTTGGTAGCAGGCGAAGAAGATAGCCAGAAGAGAGGGGAAAAAAGATAGGCATGAGCATGGAAACAGCAAAATGAAGAACTGAGAAAGCTAGCCTAACAAGAGGGTCCTTCATCAGAAGGCACAAAAGCACACTGAGGATGGCTCTGAATGTCAAGGACTTGTATTTTAAGCATTAGGAGCAAATGAAAATTGAGACAGTGACATGGGGAAAAAGACTTTATAGGATACGTGCCACGCCAAGATATTATATGAAATGCTCTTTTATATATGTATCTTCCTTCTTGCACTAGAAAATATGCTTCAGAGGCTGGAGGCTTCAGCTGTCTTATTCACTGCTACTGTCATAGGATTTAGATCACGGCTTAATAGGGGTGCTCATGAAAGAAAGAACGAATGATTCATCTGGGCAGTGGTATGCAGAAAGAACTAGATATAAGGAGAGTTTTGAGGCAGGACAACTAGTTAAGCTTTTGATATAAAGCAGGTGCAGTGAGAGTGGAAATTACAGGAAACACTGTAAAACCACTGGTGACTTACTCGTTGTGGCAGTTTTGGCACCTGGCATGGTGCCTAAAGACAGCAGGCCCTTGGTAAATGTTTATTTAATGAATGAGGGGAATGATGTTAAACTCTGTGACTCTATTTGTTATAGGAATACTGTGGGAAGGGCATGGAAGGTGACTTTGAAGTTTCTATTATTAGTGACTGGGAGGATGGTGATGCCATGAATAAAAATAGACAAATTAGGAAGGAAGAGTTGTTTCAGGGAAGAAAATGTTGCATTTTATTTTAGAAATGTTGAATCCAATTTAAGCCCTAAGATATGTGCACATGCTTGTAGTTATTAAACAAGCTCAATAACAGCTTATGGTTCACAGGTATGTTAGCTACAATATAATTCTTCATTTTTTTTGGCAAATGATTTCTAGACTTATCCTTTTTGTAAAATACCAGAAAAATTCAGTAACATTCTTGCATGGGTTCTCTTAAAATGAACTATTTTAGTGTAAAAAGTAAAAATACCGGTAATCCAAATGGGTTTCTATTTTTATTTTTTTTAAGATTTTATTTATTTTATTTAAATTCAATTAGCCAACATATAGTACATCATTAGTTTCAGATGTAGTGTTCAATAATTCATCAGTTGCGTATAATACCCAGTGTTCATCACATCACATGCCTTCCTTAATGCCCGTCACCCAATTACCCCAACCACCCCTCCATCACCCCTCAGCAACCCCTAGTTTGTTTCCTATAGGTAAGAGTTTCTCACGGTTTTCTCCATCTCTAATGAATTTTTTAAGATTTTATTATTTTATTTGGCAGAGAGCACAAACAGGGTGAGCAGCAGAGGGAGAGCTATAAGCAGGCTCCCCACTGAGCAGGGAGCCTGACTCAGGGCTGATCCCTGGATTCCGGGATCATGACCTGAACTGAAGGCAGACGCTTAACAGACTGAACCACCCAGGCGCCCCTCTATTTTTAAATTGTAAATGATAGTTTAGCACGATAATGTTAAATGTATGCAGTTTTGTGTTTACATTGTTTTATCTCTCTTTTTTTAAGATTTTATTTATTCATGAAAGACAGAGAGAGAGAGAGAGAGAGGCAGAGGGAGAAGCAGGCTCCCCGCTGAGCAGGGAGCCCGATGCTGGACTCGATCCCAGGACCCTGGGATCATGACCTGGGCCGAAATTTTTTATTTTTTTAAGGGTTTTTATTTATTTCTTTGACAGAGAGAGAGAGCACAAACAGGGCGAGCAGGAAAGGGAGAAGTAGGCTTCCCACTGAGCAGGGAGACTGATGTGGGGCTCGATCCCAGGACCCTGGGATCATGACCTGAGCCGAAGGCAGACGCTTAACCGACTGAGCCACCCAGGTGCCCCTATCTCTGTAATTTTTAACACTGGGTTATCACAATTTTTCTTCCTCTTCCTCCTTTAAATATCTCGCTCACATTTTTTTCTAATCTTCATATTATAACATCATAATTGTTTTTTACATTACTTAAATATGTTCCTTATGTTGGGAATTTACATATGACCAACATGCACCTGTGGGGATGAGCAGGATTCAAAAATGACCCCCCAAGTCCCCATTCCTTTGTGTACAAGCCCTGCAGAATCCTCTCACCTTGAATATGGGCGGGGCCTATGATTTTTATGATGGGATAGTCACACCCCTGATTAGGTTATGTCATAAAGACTTCATCTAAGCCAACTAAAGGGACAGATTCTCCTGTTGGTCTTAAGGAACTGCCATATTGTGGAGAGGGCCACGGGTCAGGGAATGGTGGGCAGCCTCTAGAAGCTGCAAACAGTCCCCCATTGACAGCCAGCAAAAAAGCAAGGAATTCAGTTTTGCAGTAGTAAGAAAATGAATTCTGCCAATAATCGGTGAGCTTGAAAGACTCCAAATCTTCAGAAGTGATCATAGTTCCAACTGACACCTTAATAGCAACCTGGTGAGAGCCTGAGTTCAAGACTCAGTTAACCTGTACCTGGACTGCTGACCCATGGAAACGGTGACATAATAAATTTGTGCTGTTTTTAAGCTGCTAAATTTATAATTTTTATGCAGCAAAGGAAAACTCACACATCACCTATAATTTTATTAGAAACCACCATGCTTCGTTATCTTATATATTAAATGTTAATAGCATATCTTATTTTTGAATTTTTGACACTAGTGACCCTAGGTTATGTATTTCTTTGTAATTATCCAAATCTTAGACTTTAATAGCCTGTCATGGATTAGTAGCTAAATTGCTTCTTGATTATTATCATTTTAATGTTTTAGTACATCTTATTAGAAGATTAATTATCACTGACAAACCATAACCTTCTCTTCAATATTTATTAATCATATACTTTGATTCATAATATTTTTAGTCACAGGGTGCCTGGGTGGCTCAGTCGGTTAAGTATCCAACTCTTGGTTTTGGTTCAGGTCATGATCTCAGGGTCATAAGATCCAGTCCCTGGGTCGGGTTCTGTGCTCAGTGGGGAGTACATGGGATTCTCTCTTTCTCTCCCTCTCTCTCTTCCCCTTCACACTCTCTCTCTCTCTCAAATAATAAATAAATCTTTACCTTTTGGATTATCTTTTTTTTTTTTTTTACTTGTCTGAGGTCGTTATATATTATGGATATGAGTTATTTGTTAACTATATAAACAAATATATTTTCCCATCCTATAGTTTGCCTTTTTACTTTTTTAATGGTGTCTTCTGATAAATAGAAATTTTAAACTTTAATGTAGGCCAATATATCTTTTTATTTCCTTTTAGTTTATAGCTTTTTGTGTCCCTTTTAAGAAAGCTTTGCCTGCTCCAAAGACATAAAGATATTCTTCTATGTTTTATTCTAGAAGCTTTATAGTTTTTTTTAAAGATTTTATTTATTAATTTATTTGACAGAGAGAGAGACACAGCAAGAGAGGGAACACAAGCAGGGAGAGTGGGAGAGGGAGAAGCAGGCTTCCCGCTGAGCAGGGAGCCTGATGCAGGGCTCGATCACAGGACCCCGAGATCATGACCTGAGCCAAAGGCAGACGCTTAACGACTGAGCCACCCAGGCACCCCTAGAAGCTTTATAATTTACCTTTACTATAATTTACCTTTCACATTTAACTCAACAATTCATCTGGGATTGATTTTGGTATGTAGTCTTTTGGACATTCTATGTACACGATCATATTATCTGCAAATAGCAGTTCTATTTATTTCTGATCTTTGAGCCTTTTATTTATTTTTATTGCACAGGCACTTGAAAAGAATTTGTATTCTAATGTTGGATGTAGTATTCTATCTATGCTGGTTAGTTCAAGTTTGTTCATTGTCTTGTTTAAATTTTCTATATCCATTGTGATATTTTGTCTACTAGTTTTATTGGTTTTTGAGAGAGGTTTGTTAAAGTACCCTATTATGTCTGTGGTTTTATGTATTTCTTCTTAGAGATTTATCACTTTTTGCTTTATATATATTTTTGTTTTAAGTAGGCTCCACACCCAGCATGGAGCCCAGTGTGGGGCTTGAACTTATGACCCTGAGATCAAGACCTGAACTGAGATCAAGAGTCAGATGCCTAACTGACTGAGCCACCTAGGCACCCCACTTTTTGCTTTACATATTTTAAAGCTATATGATTAGGTGCATTCAAATCTTGCATTATGATATTCTCCTGGTGGGTTAATCTCTTTATTGTTATAAAATTTCCCTCTTTGTCTCTAGCAATGCTTCTTGCTTTTATGCTCACTTTGTTCTGTTATTATCCTAGGAATGTTTTGGTTTCCTTTTACGATCTCTTTGATTTAAGCTGCTTTAATGTTAGATTCCCTCAATGGGAAAGGTAAGTTTTCTGGTAGTAGGGACAACATAATACATTTAAACCCAATATTGATAATACCTTGTTTCAAATGATATTTTAAATTTTTTTCAAAATACTTTTATATTTTCTATATTATTTTCATAACCTGCCTTTGTAGGCCAGGCTTATTTGAAGATACTAATATCTAGGTGACTATAGTCAATATATTTGACTACTAGTAATGCATGGGTAACAATCAATCAAAACAATAGGGCATAATGGTAGGTATAGACTGAATAACAGCTCAGGTTACAGCCCAAACACTCTTTCTTCAATTATTAAGATTATTTTAATAAAATCAAAGCAGTATGAATATCTGCATAATGAGAGATATTATCAAGCTAGGGAATTAACCACAAGTGAATTAATGCATACATGTACAAAAAAGAGAAATTCAGAGAAGACCAGAATAGAAATTATTCTTTAGTTGTCCTTAATGATGGGTTTTAAGTATTTTTTTATTGAAGAGGACTCCATTAGATTAGCTTTTAAAGTCAATATGCTTAATTCATTTGTATATATAATACTAAATTAAATATATATTATATATTACACTAAATTAATATATAACATTAAATATATATTACATGTATACTTACATGAACTTCTATATAGCTTCAGAATTTTTTTTTTTAAAGATTTTATTTATTTATTTGACAGAGAGAGAGACAGCGAGAGAGGGAACACAAGCAGGGGGCAGTGGAGGAGGGAGAAGCAGGCTTCCCGCAGAGCAGGGAGCCTGACGCGGGGCTCGATCCCAGGACCCCGGGATTATGACCTGAGGTGAAGGCAGACACTTAACGACTGAGCCACCCAGGCGCCCCTAGCTTCAGAAATTCTTAAGAGATTCTTTTTCCTTTATAAAAATCACAGTTAAAGAACTCAGCCAGGTATTTACTGTTATAATTAAATAATTCAATTAAGATAATTTTCTGGTGTTCATATTAGGCAGGATTATATGAACCATACCCCCATCAGAATGTTTTTTAACAATTCTTTCTGCCTTGGTGTTTTATTAACATTTCTTATTCTATCATTTTGTTACTTTCATAACATGTTCCTTGACTTCTTTTCCTAATTGCTACCTGTAAAATTGCCCAAAATATACCTGCCAAGGGTGATATATCCTTTTGCTTGATTAAAAAAAATGAAAGAAATCACAGGAGTGGCCAGATCACAGTGAACTTTTAAGATCACTTACATTTTTTCTTTAATAATGTCTTAATATTATATCTCCATATCTGCAACATATTTAGCCAGAGCTAAATTTAATGCTCAATTATAACAACTATATTAGACATTGAAATGCATAATTTGGCTTCTTTTCATCATTTCCAATTTTTTATTTATGTTTATTCAACTTTACTTTATGAATGACTTATCTTGTCCTCACAAATCCTTTTTGAAAAGTAGTGGTATATCAATAAATACTGTCCAGACCAACAGGTATCAATTTCCTATAATACTAGAGAAGCCAATAATATTTAAAAAGTGCTATGTATCATCTTTTAAAATCCACTCTGTTCCTGTAACCTCATTTTACATGTAACATCAAGCCACCCAACACTGATTTAGTTTCTTTCTAACAACTTATGGTCAAACTTTTGTTGATGGCTCTTTGAAACTTTACTGATTTCTAAGATGGATTGTGTATTTACTTGAATCTTATCCAATTTGATATGCCATATTTGAAAAGGAGATAGGGTAAACCTCCAGAATACTGACTGCAAATTCAACCTTAAATTTAATAGTATAGTTATTCTAAACGAAATAAATCCTGTTTCACGTACTACAAATATATATGAAAGTTATAGTTCAACTATATTCAAAATAGATTTGAGATGGGATTGTAGACTTATTTGCTCTAAGCTTCTTTCATTTAAATGTAAAATATTAATGGAGATATACTTATTATTATACATGTTTTTTCCTTGCATTGTCATTTATATTTTAATTTTAGGATTTATTTTTTATTTAAAGATGACATATTCACGTCACATAAATGTATATGAGTAAGACAAGATGTGTGGTTATTAAAAATATCAAGAACTTAGTTCTAAAATCACAAGAATTTTGTGGTGAGTATGCTGCCTTGTCTGGCTACAGCTCTAGCTACAATCTCCTCAGACTCCAGCATAGTTACTGCTTGGAGTGAGCTGCTGCCATAGCGCATTGAACTTAGGGGATAAGGGTGACGTAGAGAGGTAGCAGTATGAAGGCCGGTCATAGTCTCGAGTTGGCTTCACTCTCTATTTATCTACATAGTCTTATGCTTTGCCCTTTTTATAAAATTATCTTACCTTTACTATGTAGCATATCAAAATTTTATTCATTTCTTTTTTTTTTAAGATTTTATTTATTTATTTGACAGAGAGAGACACAGCGAGAGAGGGAACACAAGCAGGGGGAGTGGGAGAGGGAGAAGGAGGCTTCTCACTGAGCAGGGAGCCCAATGTGGGGCTTGATCCCAGGAGCCTGGGATCATGACCTGAGCTGAAGGCAGACGCTTAATGACTGAGCCACCCAGGTGCCCCAAAATTTTATTCATTTCTTCCATAAATACTAAATTTCTGCTGTAGGGCAGTATATTAGTTTTCTACTGCTGTATCACAAATTATCACAAATGTAACAGTTTAAAACAACAAAAACATATTAATTCACAGTTTTGTAGGTCAGAAGTCCAGGCATGACATGACTGAACTCTTTGCTCAGTCTCATCGAGCTAAAATGGAGGTGTTAGCTGGGGCTATACTTCTTATATGGGGCTCACGTTCTCATCCAGGCTCATCCAGGTTGTTGGCAGAATTCAGTTCCGTGTGGCTGCAGGACTGAGGTCCCTGCTTTCTTGCTGGCCCTCAGTTGGGGGCTGCTTTTAGCTCCTAGAGGCTGCCCATTGTTCCCTGCCACATGGCCTTTATTCACAACCTGCATGTTACATTCTTCTAGACCAGTCAGGATGTGTCTCTCTGACTTCTTCGAGCAGTAGAGAAAACTCTGTTTTTAAAGATTCATATGATCAGGTCAGGCCCACCAGGATGGTCCTCCTATCTTAAGGTCAACAGATTAGGGACATTAATTGCATCTGTAAAATCCCTTCATAGTAATACATAGATTAGTATTTGAGTGAATAAGTGGGGAAGATATACCTACATCAGGGGCCAGGAATCTTGGAGGGCCAACTTAGAATTCTACCTAAGAGTTAGCTATTTATTATGTGTCTCATTACTTGGACCCATTAGAGGAAGAAAAAAAAAAAAATATATATATATATATACACACACACACACCAGTTCACATGGAGCAAACATTCTAGAAAGTTTAGGGAAAAAATTATATGTAAGATCTTAGTATCCTGTTGCTTCAGGACCTTTAGAAAATATCCAGATATAAAGTCACCAGGATAGGCTAATATACCTGTTTCATATTTATTATTCTCTTCTAGTATTCAGTTAACTATTTTTAATAGAAGGCATTTTTTTCATATAAACATGTATATAATGAAAATGTATAAGTTATAGTTTCACCACTTCAGCACTCCTTTTTTATTTTAGATTCATGGAATTTGAGGTAGGGACCTTAAAGAACACACCATCCTTTATTAGCATTTAAGGGTAAGGTAGTTGAAAGGAGACCTTTCCTGTTTATAGCTAATAAAATATCAAGGTTCTATTATATGTTTTATGAATATGTGTATTTCTTTTCAAATGATAACAGATGTGACCATCCTAATGAGTGCATTTCTTGAAATAGAGCAGAAACTTAAATAGCTAGAATGGGCAGGATACCAAGGAAACAGACTAATCAGGCAGATGGTGACTGTTTCCTAGGGAAAGTCTGAGTAAACCAGTAACTCTACAGCAGTGATCTGAAAATAAAGGAACATATGTGAGCATGGAAAACTTAATGTTTTTCATTACATTATTATCATTAGATTTATATACACACTGTTATTCATTACCATTGATCACATGTTGAAATTTAAGTTGTTTCCTTCATTATAATGTTTTCTCTTCATATTAACAAAATTTTGCCAAAAAACACTTTTTAATAACTAAGATGCCGCAATGGATTTCTTTCTTTTTTTGCAAAGGAAAAAGCACCTTTTGAGCATTTCTACTAGTCTTTTAAATTAATCATTTTGAAGTAAAGCTACAAATTTAAAATAGATTTATAAATGAACAAAATCTGTTATATAAAAAAATAAAAATCACAACAAACTGAAATGCACTTGCTAAAGAATGAAATTGTACTAAAAAACAAAAGTAAAAAAAATATCCTAGCAGGAAACCAGGAACGGAATAAAAACACAGAAAGGTATCTCTGGCACAGTGCCCTGAAGGTCAACAACCATGGCCAAGAGCATGAGGTAATGTCAGAAATAAGAAAACACCCTGGGTCAGACCTTGTCACTCGGATCCTAAGACCATTAGTGATCATGTAATCTGTATAAGGATTTATGAAATTTTTATATATTTCATCTCATCTCTACTTTATAACATCCTGGCGGGACAAAGCAGTTCTTGTTATCCCCATTTTACAGATATATAGACAGAAATTTGTTTTCCAAAATTCATAGTTCCTAAGTGGCAGATCAGGAACAAGAGCTAAGTCTTCCAAATCTTTTGACGAACGGAACAGTCAGGAGAGAGTGGCTCTCAGGGAAATGCCACTTAGCATCTTAATATATAGACGGCCCATAGTTTGCCTTCAGTCTTAGTAGAGCAGGGGTTAGCATTATTTAAAAGAAAAAACAACAACACTACCCTGTACTCTCTAAAAGTTGCAAATGGTTTGCACTGTCTCATAGCAATTTCTTTGCTTGAATTTCTTTTTCTCAAATTAAGGAAATCAAAAGCAGCAACCACAAAACAAAGGGAATCTGATGGACCTTAAAAGGATTGTCCTTTTTGATTGTTTTCATGATGCTTAAGAGAGTTCCCACAAACTCGCAAGTTAACTGGGGAAGGACAGGAAGGGTAAATTTGATAAAGGTGGTGAAGAGGAACCAACTTTTTGAGGGTCTGTAATCTGATGCAAGCACAAATGTATATGTTCACCATTCTCTAAAAAGGGTAGGGGGCACTCTAGTTATAAATAAATTTATACTGATGAAGCTAATCTAATTATACTTTATGTATAAGATGAAAAACAAAAAGGGTAGTGGTACCTGTGTGGTCTTCAGAATCCTTTTTATCTCTGATAACAACAGCTGTCCATCTATGTGAAAACATAATGAGACTATTTACTTACTCATTTCTTTTTAAAATCTTTTATTTTGAAAAAAATTCAGGATTACAAAAGTTATTAAATATTACAAAGAATTTCTGTATTTACCTCACCTATCTAGTTCAAATGTTAACATCTTACCACAGGACAATTATAGAGCAGGAAATTAATATTGAGAAAATTATAACTAATCTATAGCTCTTACTCAAATGTCACCAATTGATCACACATTGCATTTAGTTGTCATGTCTCCTTGGTCTCCTCCAATCTGGGAGTTCCTCAGTCTTTCCTTGTCTCTCATGACCCTGGCACTTTTGAAGAGTGCTTAGTTAGGTATTTTGAAGAACATGACTCAGTTTGTGTTTGGCTGATGTTTCCTCATGGTTACATTTAGGGTAGGCATTTTTGGTAAGATTACCATAGAAGTGGTGTTGTGCCCTTCTCAGTGCATCCTGGCAGGACACACATGGTGTTGATATGCCTCATTATGGATGATACGTACGGATGATACATTGAGACATACCAGCAACATGTGCCTCCCTAATGCACTGAGAAAGGAACAACACACTCAGACATAGTCCTTTCCTTTTCACATGATCAGGGTGACCCTGAAAGTTATTTGTGGAAGAAGTTATTTTTTCAGCCTAGGTCCATGAATGACTGCATGAAGCAGAATCCTTTCCAGCTCCAGCCACTAACCTGCAGCTCTTTTGGGCTATTTATGTGTGAGGAAAATGGTGACTGTGTTTGAGCCATTGTATACTTTGAGTACTTTCATTAGAGCTGTTAGCCTACCTTGTTGCATTAACTAGAGTTAGATTCATGTCTAGAGGAAGTGCTTCATCCAATAATACTCCTGTGATTTTCTTCACTCTTTATTAGTAGTTGCCAAATCTATTTCCATAGCCCATATTTTCCCCCAATTTTTCTATTCAATTCTCTCCAAATTCAAGTTTGAAATAGTTTAAGCTTGATATCCCACTCCCATCTTTAATTGTATTTAGGTTCTCCTTGTTTTTAAGCACCCCAAAATTAGTCATTTTTTTTTACAGTATTTAATTAGATTTACCTTTTTTTTTTTTTTTTCACACAGACAATGCTTTTGCATCCCACATACTTTAGGAGTTCTCTTAAGGAGGATCTGCAAATAGTAAACCTTCTGACTTTTTCTGAAAAAAAAAGTCTTTATTTCATAATAAATCTTGAATGATAGTTTTATCCTTTGAAGATATTTGTTTCCCAGCATGAAACTTGTAAAAATGAAAATGGATTAAATTAACCTGAAAAACAGAGATTCTCAGATTGGATTTTATTGGATTTAAAATCTAAGTTTAAGCTATATTTTTTCAAGAATCACACCTAAAATATAATAATCTCAAAAGACTGAAAGTAATGGAATAAGAGTAATGAATAAAAAAAGTTACACAAAAAATCCAACCAAAATAAATCTGTCAGAGTAATACTGATATTAGAAAAAAACACTTTATAGCAATATCATTATCAGGGTTAAAAAAGTTGATTACTTAATGATAAAATGATCACTTTACCATGAGGACAAGGACTGCTAGAGCTGATCAATATCCATTTTCTCCTCTTCTTTTTTGGCACACAACTAGAGTACTTTCATAGGCTTCTTATAATTTTATTAGAATCATAGAGTTGACTTTTAGCCATTGGATTATGTCAAAAAGTTATTTGCCATTTCTAGGTCTGGCATGTTAACTCTTTTGATTTGTGTCTTTTCAGACTTTCTCCCCATTCTGCAGTGATTTTGGAAATCTGTTGAAGATGGATATGCATTAGCTACTGCTATATACCTTCCATTTTTCCCCTTACTGATCAGAGTTTTTATTATAGGTGATTCAGTTCATGATCCATTATTTTATATTAGATGTGTGTATGCATGTTTGGGAGTGGTGGTAAAGATAAGTTGTGTCTTCAGTTCATAGGATTCCATTTCAGAAGAAGCCAAATATTCACATATTGGGGAAGACTGCACAGTCCTTGGATATCTTGGACTTTGAGTTGAATGCACTGACTGGAAGGGACTTTCCATTGTCTCCTCTGGGGAGGCGATGAGTATATTCTGCATGTAGAAATAAGAGTAAAATGCATGTCTCAGAAGTCTTACAGTTGGGTTGAAGTCATGTGGACAGAAGTGATCTATGCCACTTCTAGTCTTGAGACACAAAAACTATTTATTTGCTCCATCCTCCATTTCCTGTTCCCTGCCTGGGGTGATCTTGGAGACCACATGATGAAGAATGTGTGTCACAAGAAGAAAGATGATTGGGTCCTTGATTAACTGCATTGTTCAATAAACCAAAACCTGGGTCTTCCCAAAGATTAATAAAATAGTCCTCAGAAAGACTGATCAGTAATGCAAGGAGAGGGCACTGGTAAATAGTATCAGGAACGAAATAAAATAATTATAGATATGGTACAAATTAAAATATCAAAAATCATAAGAAAATTATTAAAATTTTATTAAAAAATTTTAAAAAACACAAATGGAAAATTCTCGATACAAATTTAAATGACCTAAATTAACTTGAGACGAGTAACCTCTATCTGAGGATACAACAATCACAGAAATTGAATTAGCAGGCAAAAAGCTATCCAAAATAAAGGCTCCAAGCACAGACACTCTTAGAAGCAGGTTTTACGAATACTTCAAAGGACAGAAAAATCCCTCTTTTCCACAAAATATGATTAAAAAAATAGAAAAAGAAGCAAATTATACAGCAACTTTTATAAAGTCAGTGTATTCTGTATACTAAAACTAGAAAAACAGGAGAAAGAAAAATTATAGGTTTAACCACCCTATGAGTATATATGCTAATATCTTAAAGTGTTGACAAACTGAATCAAACAAATATTTTAAAAAATATGTTATGGTCAAGGGTGGTTTATCCCAGGAATAATGTTTGAGCATTATAAAATCCTCATTAGTATTAGGCAAATAATGCCATTATTCCACCAATAACCATCATTACTCTGGAGTTTCTAACCAACGAAATAAAATAAGAAAGAAATAACAGTTGTATAGATTAGGGATAATAATTCTTCTTCTTATTATTATTATATTATATTATTATTATAACAGATAATAATACTTATTATTATAATTCAGATAATGATACTTATTATCTGAAGACTATTTGCATAGAGAATCCAGTAATGTCTACACCCAAATAGCAGGAATTAATATGAGAGTTAGGCAAGGTTCCTGCACGCAAGAGCAAGGTACCAGTATCAATAGGGTATCTGTACGCCAGCAGGTAATGAGACTGACGTGTGCCTTAACATTATTCTGAGCAATGAATAAATCAGTGTCACTGATATTTCCCTACCAGATACTGATATTCCAAAGATATATTAATAAAACTGTGCTGCTATTTCAGGAATAAATTAATAGACTAAAAAAACGAAACTCAGAGACAGGAACAAACCCTCATATGTGAGAACTTGGAGTATGACAGGCACGACATTACAATTCAGTGCAAAAAGACCAGACAACTCAAAAACCTGATGCGGGGACGATTGTTGGGCACATGGGAAAACATAAAATGGCTGCCTCAAACTATTTATAAGGCTATATTCCAAATGAATGAAATTTAAAGGAAAAGAGCAAAACTTTAAAACTTTTAGAGCAACATAGGAGAATTTGGGAATTCAGGGGAGGGAAGGATTTCATAAACCAGGCACAAAAGATAAATATTGTCAATTTGATAACATTAAAATTAAAAATCTATATTCCATAAAAGACATCAAAATAAAATTAAAAGATAAGTCACAGACTGGGAGAAAATATTTACCAATGTATACAGCTAGTAAAATGCTTCACGTCTAGATTATATAAAGAGCTCCTCAGACAGATGAAGAACAGCAAAAGAGGACAAAACATAAATACAGTTCACAGAAGAGGAGACCCAGATGGCTAATAAACAGGAAAAAAAATGCCTATTTTAGTAGTAGGAAAATGCCGACGTGAACAATTGGGTTTACATATAACACAGAACAGATAGATAAACTTGAAATGACTGAAAAAAAAAAAAACCCGCCAAACCCTTAATGTGTTAACATGTAACACACACACACCACAAAACACAAAAACAGAAAATCTGCTAAAAGGAGCCTAAATTTGTACAGCTGTTAAAACAGACACGGTTAGCTGCCTCTCCAATATCCATCCGCCTTTCTTCCTAAAGAACAGAAGTCCAATTTCGTCCAGGACAAAAAAAGCTGGGTTCCAAATGATGTCTCATGACTTGTCTAATTCCCATCTTGTCCCATCCCCCTCACCTGTGCTTGCAGATAGGCGCTCCATATGAAACTTTTCTGGCCAATGAGACACAATATACTCCGGGGGTGTTCCTGTGAAAACTTTAGCCGTCTCTATCCCTGTCCACCCTTCTTTCTGATTTATACTAAAAAATGAATAAACTCAACAGCTGAGCTGAAGCTGCAGCAACTATTCTGTTACCATGGAGGAAAGACAAAGAATTGCAAACGTTATCAGTTGTAGTAGTTAGGTTCTTTTACGCTTGAAGCTAAATGCAATCCTCCTTGACAAAACCACGTGGGTGAGCAATTTGTCAATACATAGTAAAGCTGAACATGTTCTTATCCTAAAAATTGGGAATTCCATACCGACTTCTATGTCCTGTAGGAAATTTTGCACATGTACACAGAGAGATATGCACACGGCCCCCGCTGCCACATAGGTCATGAAACACGGGAAACAATCTAATTGTCCTCAATGAGTGAATGAATAACACATTTCTGTGTATTTCTACAGTAGAATAAAAGAAAGAGACTTTATTTTTTTTTTTAAAGATTTTATTTATTTGACAGAGAGAGAGGGAACACAAGCAGGGGGAGTGGGAGAGGGAGAAGCAGGCTTCCCACTGAGCCGGGCGCCGGGTGCCGGGCTGGATCCCAGGATCCTGGGACGATGACCTGAGCCTAAGGCAGACGCTTAACGACTGAGCCACCCAGGCAACCCAGGGTAGAGACTTTAAAGGAATTGACTCATGTTAGTATGGAGGTTTGGCAAGTCCAGATCTGCAGGATAGGCTGGTAAGCTGGAGATCCGGGAAAGAGTTGCAGTTCAATTAAATCCAAACAAAAATATTTAATCAAAATAAAACTCAGGAATGGGGAGACTGTGGTTAAAGAACTCTAGTGAATGTAATAACTATATAAACAGAACTAAAACTAAACAATGTGGTATTATGTCAGAGGATAGAGCATAGATATTATTCAAGTTGATGAAGTGAAGTAAACACCAATAGGAATTGGGAGGTGATAAAAGGGAGACAAGAGGAAGTTTCTAAGCATGCTGGTTTCCTCTGTTTTTTACTAGGCAGTCAATCAACAATGACTAAACTTGACATGTGAAATTTAAAAAACCCACAGTGACTTCAAACTCGATTTTAATAATAGTTCCTCAAGTTAGAGTGATTTAAAAAGAAACCCTTAATATCTTTGGAAATCAAGAAACATTTATCCATTGATTCTTCTTTTAGCCACATTAGGACGTTTCATCTTTGTTAAATGCCACTGAAATTAACTTTATTTGAATTAGCCTGTGTAATCCCATCATAACATATTTTCTGTATCCAACCATCCTTTCAACTGTATATTTTTGTAAAGGGATGTCCGGGGTGATATTTACCCCAACGTAAAATATGATTTATGACCCTCTAAGATCTAAGCACCAGGGCAGGAAAATTTATTGGGTTTGTTCACTGCTAGATCTTCAGTTTCTAGAGCAGTGCCTGGCACAAAATAGGTGCTCAATGAAAATTTGTTGGGATTTTGAGGTGGGAATTGAGGTAATGTTTTTATTTCTACTTTCCTTATTACTTAAACTTTTTATATTGAGAATGTGTCATTTTAATAAAAAAGAAAAGAATTATTTTAAAAATTAAAGAGACGGTGAAGACAAAAGAGAACGTGAAATTGTTACATGAGTATATGAATAGATTAATGAAACAGGATTAAAACTCCTGAAGCTATTTTATCCCATACACAGAAAAATTTCAAGATGAACTAGCATTAAATGAAGCCAATGAATTTAAATATATTAAAAGAAAATATATTTTTCATAACCTTATGTAGGGAAATCCTTACTAAGTCAGACTCAGAAACCAGATAATGGAAATATTGGTAATTTTGAGTGTATAAAATTTAAAATTTTTGCAAGACAAAGTAAATCATAAAAAACTTAAAGCACTGACTACATGATACATATCAGATTTTAATATCTATATTATGTAAAAAGTATCCACAAATAAACGAGATGAACCAACTTGAAAATGAGCAAAGGATACGAACAAGCAGTTCATAGAATAAATAGCAATGACTATACAAATGACTAATAACTATGAAAATAAGAGCACATTTACTAGTAACGAGGAATATGCAAAATAAAAAATCTTTTTGCTCATTACATTGACAAAAATTAAAGTATGACAATGTCCAATGTGGATAGGATGTATGGACATGGGCAGTATCATACACTGTTAAAATAAGTATTGCCTTCTTTTAGGGTAACTTGTCAGCATCCATACAAATGTATTATTCATATACCTTTTATCAATCCCACCTAAGAAATATATCTACAGAAATACCTACACATAATAATAGCTAACATGAATTGTTTGCTTGCTGTGTGTGGGAATTTTCTGAATCCTCAACACTTATTTTCACAACAAGAACCTATGAAGGGAATACTATTATTATTTTACATATGAAGAAACTGAGGACTAGGGAGGTTTTCTACTTTTCCAAGGTCACACAGTAAGGAAGTGGCCCAGCTGGAATTAGAACACAGGAGATTTGTCTCCAGAACCCATACTGTTAAATAATAATATATATGAAGACACATGTATAAGATGTTTATTAAAATTTGTTTGCAATTGTGAAAAAATGAAAACTATTGAAATATTCATTAAACAGGGACTGAAATTCACATGTATTCGTATGATATAATACTTTAAAACTTGAAAAGATTGGCATATTTCATGGAAATATATCCAAGACCTAATTAAATGTATAATGCAGGTCATGGTACAATACCTGTACACATAATCCCACTTATGTAAAAACAAAACATATAAATTTTATGCTATATATATTTACATTTATATATGCATATCTATAAAACTGCATATGTATAATCAGAAAATGGTCTGGCTGAATTTTACATCTAACTATTACTCCTGACAAGGGTAAGGGTCTGGGGCAGGAAGGTTTGAGATGTAAAGGTTGATTCTTCACTTGTAATTCTATTTATTTCTTCTTTTTTTTTTTTGAAATTTTACAATGAGATTGTGTGCTTATATATATTAAGTAAGTAATTTTAAAAAGAGTCAGATATCCATTATGTAAGTAATAAAAAGAAACAAACTACAATTTTGGAAAAGAATTCAACAAAATATAAACAGTAATTTTTGGTTGTATGTTCCTTTCTAAAATATTCAATTTTTCAATAATAAGTCTGTGTTAATTTTGCAATTAATTTTAGGTGAGGGGTAAAATTATATACAGTTGGTGACTATATCAGACTATATCAGACGCTCAACCAACTGAGCCATGCAGGCCCCCCCTTCAAACTTTTTAATACACTTTCTTATAACAAGTATTTAAGTCATAACTTCAAACAACAATATTTACATAATCTGTGATTTTTTTTTACCTTTAGCCAATACGCAGCTGTTAGATTTTTGCCCATTTTTCTTTGTATTTTTTCTAAATTTTTTTTATTATGTTGTTAGTCACCATACATTACATCATTAATTTTTGATTTGTGTTCCATGATTCATTGTTGGCGTGTAACACCCAGGGCTCCATTCAACACGTGCCCTCCTTAATACCCATCACTGGGCTAACCCATCCCTCCACCCCCTCCCCTCTAGAACCCTCCGTTTGTTTCTCAGAGTCCATAGTCTCTCATGGTTCGTCTCCCCCTCAGATATTCCCCCCTTCATTTTTCCCTTCCTACTATCTTCTTTTTTTTTTTTTTAACATATAATGTATTATTTGTTTCAGAGGTACAGGTCTGTGATTCATCAGTCTTACACAATTCACAGTGCTTACCATAGCACATACCCTCCCCAATGTCTATCACCCAGTGCCCCCATCCCTCCCACCCCCCACCACTCCAGCAACCCTCAGTTTGTTTCCTGAGATTAAGAATTCCTCATATCAGTGGGATCATATGATACTTGTCTTTCTCTGATTGACTTATTTCGCTTAGCATAATACCCTCTAGTTCTATCCACATGTTGCAAATGGCAGGAGTTCAGGGTGGTTGTTTTTTTTTGATGGCCGCATAATATTCCATTTTGTGTGTGTGTGTGTGTGTGTGTGTGTGTGTGTACCACATCTTCTTTATCCATTCATCTGTCGATGGACATCTTGGCTCTTTCCATAGTTTGGCTATTGTGGACATTGCTACTATAAACATTGAGGTGCATGTGTCCCTTCAGATCTCTACATTTGTATCTTTGGGGTAAATACCCAGTAGTGCAATTGCTGGGTCATAGGGTAGCTCTATTTTCAACTTTTTGAGGAACCTCCATACTGTTTTCCAGAGCAGCTGTACCAGTTTGCATTCCCACCAACAGTGTAGGAGGGTTCCCCTTTCTCTGCATCCTTGCCAGCATCTATTTTTCCTGACTTACTAATTTTAGCCATTCTGACTGGTGTGAGGTGGTATCTCATTGAGGTTTTGATTTGGACTTCCCTGATGCCGAGTGATGTTGAGCACTTTTTCATGTGTCTGTTGGCCATTTGGATGTCTTTGGAAAAATGTCTGTTCATGTCTTGGATTATTTGTTCTTTTGGTGTTGAGTTTGATAAGTTATTTATAGATTTTGGATACTCGCCCTTTATCTGATATGTCATTTGCAAATATCTTCTCGCATTCTGTTGGTTGTCTTTTGGTTTTGTTGATTGTTTCCTTTCTGTGAATTTTGCCCATTTTCTGAGGTAAACTTTCCCCAAGTGTTTGCAAATTTATTATGAATTAAATACATATTAATTTGTATGAATTTTACTATTATACAGAAAAATGTATTTGTATATATAATTACAAATATTAAAATTTGCAGAATAACATTACTTTTTATAGAATAGAAAAATAGCAGTTTAAATGCTAAAATGTAAAGTTGCAGGAGATGACTCATATTTGGTAGACAAAATATAATTTAAATAAATCCCTAATAAATCATGTGTAATGCCAAATATTTTAAATTGAGGTTCAAAATTAATAGCTATACTTAAAATGTGAAATTAGTGATAGATGATATACAAACATTTGACAGAATAATTTATCTCAAAATGAACAATTAATTTATTTTTAAAAGCTGAATAAGAATTTAAATAATGTTTGAGCAAAGGATCCTCTGCCTTAAAGCATTGCCTTCTAACTTTTCAGGAAGCAAATAAAATTAAGTTTCACAATTTATGATTATTTTCCCATCTGTTCGGTTATAACTCTCCCCTTCTTGGTGGAGCAGAGGTGTCTGATAACTTCATCACTACCCTGGAGGGAATTCTTGCAATATAGGTGTTGACTGTAGCTTCTAGCACCCTTGCCTCCATAGTGAGATATATGTCCCCAAGAAGGGGTGCATACAATCAATTCGGTAGATAAATGGGGATATTAAACTTTACTTATGTTTAAAATATGTATTGACTGGTGATCCATATATATGGATCTGACTAAAATCAGATCTTTTGTCAGATATTCATACTTCATACACAGTATATGAGGTGTGACTGAAGAAAGAGTCCCAGAGTTGGAAGATTTTATACTGGTACTCACATTTGTGTAAAATTGTATTACCACACAATGCAGTTTATATGTTCTTAAATAGGTCATATGACTATATCTCATATATTATCTTAAATATTTATAATTAAAGGAGGTATTACTATGAACAGATTTTATACAATAAGAGAGCTTATACCTTATATCAGGAAAACATATTTATATCAGCTTGGGTTTAGAGCCTGCAGGGAAGGCTTACGTGCTATATCTGTATCTAGCAATGCAATCTTCTGGGCCTACAAGTGATAGAAAAGGGGAGCATGGCAGGAAATGAGAGAGAGAGCAAATGCAAAGTTGCATTATCAAGTTTGCAACCATAAGGATCAAATGCTGCAACTCAGTCTCATGGGGTCAACTTCCATGAGACTGTATAAAGGACTTCACCTTGCTTTGATTGTCCGTTGGGAAGAGAAATGGAGAAGTAATAATCTTCTGGCCCCCTTCTGTTAATCAAAGATTGTGATGGTTAATTTTATCTGTCAACTCAAGTGAGCTACCAGATGCTTGGATATCTAGTTAAACATTGTTCTGGGTGTGTCTGTGAAGGTGTTTCTGGAAGAAATCAGCATTTGAATTAGTAGAATGATTACAGCAGACTGTCCTGCCCAGCGTGGGTGGGCACTGTACAATCTGCAGGGCCAGAAGGCAACAAAAAGGCAGAGAGCTGCCTGACTGCTTGAGCAGAGACACTGATCTACCACTATTGGTGCTCTTGGTTCTCAGGCCTTCAGACTTGGACTGGAATCTACACCCTTGGTTCTCTAGCTCTAGGATTTCAAACCACACCATTGGCTTTCCTGGGTGTCCAGCTTGCAAATGGCAGATTTATGGAACCTCCTAGCCTCCGTATCACGTAAGCCAATATCTTAGTAAATCTCATTTTAACATACACACACACACACACACACACACACACATAATATATATATATATATGTATATATATATATATATATATACACATACATATATACATACACACACACACATATCCTGTTAATTTGTTTCTCTGGAGAACCTGAACTAAAATAAAGGTTCACCCTGTGGGGCTTTAATTCTCTTGAGCTCTGGTCCTGTGGCCTTTTATGCTTCAACATCCAAGGCGAATCCCAGGGCTGGAGGAGAAGTGTCGTTAAATTGTACCCGTATGAATTTGGTTGAAGTCCACAGAGTATGTTGCTGCTAGAATAAATGCATAGAGACCCCAGAGGCTGGTGAAGCCAAGATAAATAAATCATTTTCCATTACAAAAAGACAGTTGTTTCAGTGTGTATTTTACCTAGCAGCATTTTTTGAAGATGGGGGAGGGCTTATATTTAATCAGTTCCTTAAAGAAAAGAAAAATGGTATTTAATAGTAAGAAAGTAACATTTTTGGGGGCACCTGGGTAGCTTAGTCTCTTGGTTTGGCTCAGATCATGATCTCAG
Organism: Eumetopias jubatus; assembly: GCF_037043125.1. NCBI lineage: Eukaryota > Metazoa > Chordata > Mammalia > Carnivora > Otariidae > Eumetopias > Eumetopias jubatus. Next base: position 66,396,471 of record NW_028274811.1, on the reverse strand, counting down.
GATTGTGAGATCAAGTCCCACCTGGGCTCTGTGCTCAGCTTCCAATCTGCTCTCTCCCTCTCCATCTGCCCCTCCACTGGCTGGCATGCATGTGCACCCTCCAATAAATAAATAAATAAAATCTTATAAAGAAAAAAAAAAGAAGAAAGTAACATTTTTGAGAGAAATTTATGTTATGGGGAAAACATTTGAATATAAACATTTACAAAATTTTCAGCTTTATGCAATATCATAGCTACAAATGATTAGGTACAGCACCTATAAACACTCCCTTATTTACACACTTAAAAAGATAATTTTCTGGGGCACCTGGGTGGCTCAGTCATTAAGCGTCTGTGCCTTCAGCTCAGGTCATGATCCCAGGATCCTGGGATCCAGCCCCGCATCGGGCTCCCTGCTCACCGGGAAGCCTGCTTCTCCCTCTCCCACTCCCCCTACTTGTGTTCCCTCTCTCGTTGTCTCTCTCTCTGTCAAATAAATAAAATCTTAGAAAAAAAAGATAACTTTCCAACTTACTCAAAATTATCCAAATAAAGAATTTCAGTGAGTTTTAAATTCATTTGTTACAGACATAAAAATATTATACCTTTCAACTGCTTTAGGAATGATGATTGACATTAGGGTAAATTAAAATTTACCATATAAAAGTTGCTGACACCTTTGTATACTTGGTAGATGGGATTAGAAATAGGAATTTGGTAAATACAGTCAACAATATACTTCTTTCATTTGGATATAAATGTTTTTTTTAAACATTGTTTTGTTTTGTTTTAAAGATTTTATTTATTTATTTGAGAGGGAGAGAATGAGAGATAGAGAGCACGAGAAGGAAGAGGGTCAGAGAGAGAAGCAGACTCCCCGCTGAGCAGGGATTCCCAATGCTGGACTCAATCCCGGGACTCCAGGATCATGACCTGAGCCGAAGGCAGTCGCTTAACCAACTGAGCCACCCAGGAGCCCTGGATATAAATGTTTTTGTAAGGTTTCTTATTCAATTAGAAAAGTCATGAAAATCATGTACTGAAATATACTAAACTTAGTACCGGACCTTCAAATCACTCAGTTACAAAATTTAAATCAGGATTTTAAAAAATAAAGTGCTTTCCATTGTAAAGTGTTTAATAATAATTTTCTAGTGAGAGCAAAAAGATTTTATAATATTAACAATAAAATGAAATAGTAGTTTTAAACAGTTTATTTCATTTAAATTTTCATCCTTTAAAATTTCTTTTGTAACAAATATCTTTAGAGTAGCATATATGTGTAATTTATAAATAAATATGGATATGCTCAAAATTCTTGATTGATAGGAATGTGTGATAAAAAAATGAAGACATTTACTGCTGGAAATATCACTGATTAAAGAATAATATACATATTATTCTTTATAGAGCTATGCCACACTGTCTTTAGGACAATATCCTTATAAACTTAGCTGAACAGGTACTCTGTGGGTTCCCATCTAGTTTTACTACCTGTGACCCCTTCTTGGTGGTAATTCCTAGCTATCTTCCTAATCATTTTTCCTCATTTACTTAAGACTTCGACTACTGACTCACTGCCTTCCTGTACATCTTAATTCCTGTCATTGTTCTTAGTGATTGCAAGAACCGTGTGGATGAAATACACTAAACTTAAGCTTCTCTGTTCCTTGACCTCTCCTTCTTTACTCTCTTCCTCAGCTCCACCTTTGCCACCCACTCACATGAGCACTGGGATGTGTCATCACCGGGAAAGCAACCGGCCTTGATTTAAAGTATCCTACTTGGGGCACCTGGGTGGCTCAGTCGTTAAGCGTCTGCCTTCAACTCAGGTCATGATCCCGGGGTCCTGGGATCGAGTCCCACATCGGGCTCCCTCCTGGGTGGGAAGCCTGCTTCTCCCTCTCCCTCTGCCCCTGCTTGTGTTCTCTTGCTGTGTCTCTCTCTGTCAAATAAATAAATAAAATCTTTAAAAAACAAAAATAAAGTATATCTTACTTTATGACCATCACCTCCTATTCTACATTACTCATTCTGGTCTTTCATTGCTGCAGATCGTTAACCCCATAGCAACCTCCAATCCACAGATCCCTCTCCTTGTGGGCACTTCAGTAGCTGAACATTGGTGGAAAGAACTATAATACTTGAAATTCATGACAAAACTTCAAATGTCCATTCAGTCATGGCTAGAACTCCTGTATGTCTTCCTAGTTCAAATCTTCTCTTCATCCTTAACACCCCTTCCCTGAGCTTAACTGAGAAACAGAAGGCATCAAAAGTTAACTTCTAAAATCTAACCAAATAGAACCTGTGCCCTGGGGCTATGGGGAAGGACCTACCCTGGTTTTATCAAATGCAAATCCTTCTACTTTTCTCTGGATTTAATCCCCTCTTGCGTTCTCACAGACCTGGGTCTGCAGCTCCTATACCTCATACCTCTCACCTTTTCTGCTGCACCACACCAATCAACATATCCAACATGTCCCGTGTTAAAAAAAAAGAAGCACAAGGCTGTTGACCCCCACATTCTAATCCAATGACCATTTCCACTCCTGTACTGAAACTCCTTTTGTCAAGGTCTCCCACAGTTTATGCATTGCCAAGACTACCTTCTCTGTCCTTCTCTCACTTGATGTCTCACAGTGTTTGATGCTACTAAACACACGCTCTTTGAAACCTTCTCTCTTCTCTTGGCTCTGTGATGTCACACTCTCCTGGTTTTTGTCTTACCTCACTGCTGCTCTGTCCCTTTGCCAAAGCTCAGAGCTAGCCCTCTTTCCAATTCTACCAGAACTTTCCCCTTAGGTGATCTCATTCAGTGGCATAGATTTAAGTGCCTTCTATATGCTAATGGTTCTCAAAATTAAATTTCTAGCCCAATGTCCAAAACTGAGCTTTTGATTTTCTTCACAAATCTGGTTTTCCGCTACTCCTCTTCATCTCGGTATTTGGCACCAGCATTCATCCATTTTCTTAAACAAAACTTCTCTTTCTGCAATTCCCCACATCCAATCCATCATCCATTTCTCCTGTTTCTACCACCAAAAAATATCTGATTTTGTCACTTCCCTCCATCTATACACAACCGTCCTAAATTAAACCACCATCATCTCTTTTCTGTACTATTTGAAATAGCTCCCCAACTGGTCTTCTTGCCTCCTTCCTTGTTCGTATTCAAAAATATTTTTTCACATAGCAATCAGAGTTATTTAAAAACATGAATCAGGCCATGTCATGTGTTCTTTAGACTCATTCAGCGGTTTCTCACTGTCTTAGAAATAGATCCATACTTCTTAGGCTGGCCTATAGGACTGTACAATATGGCTTCTTCCTACCTTTACAAAGTTGCTACATCATGTTCTCCCTTGCCAGTCCCAGTGGCCTCACTGCCATTTCTCAAATTCCCCAAGTGTTTTCTGACACCACTGCTTTTGCACTTCCTGTTCTCTTTGCCCACAAAACTCTCACCTCAACATTTTGCACAGCTAGCTCATTCTCATTCTGTAGGTCTCAGCTTAAATGTCATCTCCCCAGAGAGTTCTTCCTTGAACGTTCAAGACATACATATCTTGTACGTGGTTACTCTTTACTGCAACCCCCTCACAGTACTTAACATGATCTCTATATGGCTTTTTCATTTGTCTATTATTTCTAGTTGGCAAATGTACATTCTATGTAGATGGGACTGTGTCTTATTTATTAGGTACCTTTGGGATCTAATACAACATCTGGCACAAGATACATTCTCAATAAATATTTATGAAGAAATAAATGAAGACTTCTTTTTCCTTGGCTTTCTGGGTGCTACGCTGCTTTGTTTTTTTTCTCATTACTCTCCGATTCCCATTTCCTCATTTACCCTCTTATGACCATCTGCATTAGTCTGCTCAGGCTGCCATAACAAAATATCTACAGGCTTAAACAACAAGTCTATTTTCTCACAGTTCTGGAGGCTCAAAGTCTAAGATCAGGGTTTTAGGTGATTTGGTTTCTGGAGAGCTCTAGTCCTTGCTTCTAGATGGCTGCTTTCTCATTACGTCCTTCCCTGGCTTTTCCTCAGTGCGTGCTCAGAGAAGGGGAGGAAGAGTGAGTTCTCTGGGGTCTGTTCTTATGAGGACATGGATCCATTGGATCCGGGTTCCACTCTTATGACTTCACTTCAAGGTACTTCCTTAGTGGCCCCAAGTACAGCCACACTGGTGGTTAGGGCTGCAGCACATGAATTTCAGCGGGACATGAACATTCGGTTTATAACACTGTCTCCTCAATGATCTCATCTCTACTGATGAAGTTCATGCTCAGGCTGCTATACTGAACTCCTACCATGCATGTTTTTGCTAGATGTTATTTGACACTGTGCATCATTTTGTGTTGTTAGTACTATGTAGACATAAACCCTCACTCTGCGGTGATTTCCAGTTTGGTATATGCTCCCTTCCCCTTCTCCATACAGGACCTTATCAGCAGTTATTCCATGTATATTTGCTGCTCAGTTGATTAAATCTAAATCTACATTCCCATTCATGAACTTTCACTCAAAATCAAATTTTTTATCTCTAGCTGCTGATTATACTTAGACTTGAATTATCCACTTTGGTCTCAAATTTGTTGTGTCCCAAACTTACCATTTGCTCAACTATCAGCAAACTTCCTCTTTCACTTTTTCTCTTTTCCTCTTTGTCACCAGCGTTACGTTCCCCTGACTATTCCAGCCTAACATTTTGGCAACAGTATGACTCATTCATTATGTTTTCATCTGCTTTATCCAATTAACCACCAAACCGGTTATATTTCCTTTAACATCATGCATAAAACATTTCTCCCTCTGAAATCTTCCTGCCATTTAAAAAAAAAATAACCTTTTTATCTTAGGATAGCCTTAGATTTACAGAAAAGTCACAAAAATAGAAGAGAATTCCATTATACTCTATACCCACTTCCCCTACTGTTAGCATCTTACATTGGTATGGCACAATGAATAAAACAATACTGAAGCATTATTATTAACTAAAATCCATACTTTATTCAGACTTCTAAATTTTTTACCTAATGCCTTTTCTGTTTCAGAATCTCATTCAGGATACCACATTACATTTAGTTATATCTCATTAGGCTCCTTTTGGCTGTGACAGTTTCTCAGACCTTACATATTGTTGATGACCCTGACAGTTTTAAGAAGTATTGTTCAGGTATCCTGGGCGTTTCCCTCCCTTGGGGTTTGTCTGAAGTTTTTCTCATAATTAGATGAAGATACTGAATGTTGAAGAGGAAGAGTACAGAGGGAAGGTACCATTCTTACCACATCATATCAAGAGTAGATGCCGTCAGAATGACTTATCACTGTTATTGTTAACCTTGATCATGTGACTGAGGTCGTCTTTGTCAAATTTCTCCACTGTGAAATTACTCTCTTTTCCCCCTTTCCATGCTACATTCTTTGGAAGGAAGTCACAATGTGCAGCCCACACTTAAGGATTGGGTAGTCATGCTCCTTCTCCTTGGAGATAGAGTAAGTATCTACAGAATTATTTGGAATTTTGCATGGAGATTTTTATGTATGTATGTATGTATGTATGTATGTATTTATGTCAACATGGACCCATGGATATTCATTTTATACTTAGGGCTATAACAATACTATGTTACTTATTTGGTTGCTCAAATTGTTCCAGCTTTAACCACTGAGAAATCTTTCACTTAGATCCTATGTCCCTCTGGCATACCTCTTTTGTGTGTGTGTCTGTGTGTCTTTTAAACACTTCCTTATTTTCTGGCACTGTAGGATGCCCTAGGGTCATCTTGTATATTTCCTGTCTGAATTAGTTTCCTATTACTACTGTAAAAACTTTTATTTATTTTTATTTTATTTTATTTATTTATTTTTAAAGATTTTATTTATTTATTTGACAGAGAGAGAGGTAGCGAGAGCAGGAACACAAGCAGAGGGAGTGGGAGAGGGAGAAGCTGAGCAGGGAGCCCGATGTAGGGCTCAATGCAGGGCTTGATCCCAGGATCATGGGATCATGACCTGAGCGGAAGGCAGAAGCTTAACGACTGAGCCACCCAGGCACCCCACTACTGTAAAAACTTAATACAAACTTAGTGGCTTTAAACGACACAAATTTGTTACCTTATAATTCCTTATAATTCTGGAGATCAGAATTCCAAGAGTTTAACACAAACTTGGTGGCTTTAAACAACACAAATTTGTTACTTTATAATACCTTATAATTTTGGAGGTCAAAATTCCAAGAGCTAATATTGGGATTTGGGCAGGCCTTCATTTCTTCTGGAGAATCTAGGGGAGAGTTTTTATTTTCCTTTTTTCCATTTTCTAGAGTCTGCTGGGCATCCTTGACTCACAGCCCCGTTTCTTCATCTTGAAAGCCAACAATGGCAGCTTGGTTCCTTTTCATGCTGCCATCTCTCTGCTTCTCCTCTTCTGCCTCCCCCTTCACATTTAAGAATCCTTCTGATTACATTGGGCCTACATGGAGAATCCATGATAATCTTCCCATACTAGAGTCAATTGATTAGCAACCTTAAACGCATCTCCTACATTAATTCCTTTTTGCCATTTAAAGTAACATATTCAGGGACACCTGGGTGGCTCAGTCAGTTAAACATCCAACTCTTTATTTCGGTTCAGCTCATGATCTCAGTTGTGAGACTGAGCCCCGTGTCAGGCTCATCGTTGAGCAGACAGCCTGCTAAAGATTCTCTCTCTCTCTCTCTCTGCCCCTATTTCTGCTCATGTTCTCTCTAAAATAAATAAATAAATAAATCTTTAAAAAAAATAAAATAACATATTCACAGATTCTGGGAATTCTAGCGTGTGGACATTTTTGGGCGGGGGAGGCATTATTCTTCCTATAGAATCAAACATTTCTCCAAGGACCGCTAGTTCCTTTATTGGAAACTGAGACTTGGACACTGGATGTGCCCACAGCTGCTGGAGTATTTTGCTTTTAGACTCTCTCAACTGACAGAGTAAGGAAATATGTATGGATGTGTATATATATATGTGTGTGTATATATATATGTGTATATATATATGCCAGTTCATGTATATATGTATCTACAAATATTTTTATATGTATCCCTCTGCATCTATATTAAATGCAATGTGAGCTCAAAGCAATATATCCAGTTCTAATCTAGCATCTGCCCTTTTTTTGAATCCAGCCTTAGGCACTGTAAGTATAAGTTACTCTAAAGCTTCCTGACTGAACAGTTGCCTTGGCTCTTTGTCTTATTTACTGAAGCACTAGCAGATCAATTTTCCTTAAGGACCACTTTTATCAAGGAACCATGCTTAGAAACACCTAACAGTATTCCATTCAACAACAATTTGTCCATGGTTTAGGCAAAAATCTACAAAGCCCCCCCCCCTTTTTTTTAAGGTTTTAATGTTAGAGAGAGAGCATAAGCAGGGAGAGCGGCAGGCAGAGGGACAGGGAGGCAGAGTAAGAAGCAGACTCCCAGGCTGAGCAAGGGCTCAATCGCAGGAGTCTGCAATCATGACCAGAGCTGAAGACAGATGCTTAACTGACTGAGCCACCCAGGTGCCCCAGTATGTTTAATTCTCTCTTGCCATGTTAACACAATATAGTCCCTGGTTCTGGGGATTAGGATGTGAACATCTTCAGGGGGGCATTATTCTGCTTAACACAATAGGTTGGGGTGGGGAAGCCCCGGATTGAGGGTGGGGGCTGGACTTTTAACAATCATTCCAGCTGATTCTAATAAAAACAGTCAAAACACACTCTGAGAAACACTCCTCTCGATATTTAAGTGTAACATGTATATTTGTTCAATTTTGAAACTCAAACACAGTAGGGTTGGTTTAAACAAAAAGCATAGTTATCTAGCAAGAACTGTTCACAAAAGGAATAGAGGTATTGGTAGATTACTTGGTTTTTGTAGGGGTTATATTCAAAGGTGCTGCAGGGTGGAAATATAGTTTATAATTAATTTAAAAAAATATTTTAAGCCTGAGTACCAAATATCAGGAAAACAACTAGAATATAATTTAAGATAGGAAAAGAAAATCTTTACTCAGTTGTAACACTATACTTGGCTAAATGTTCTTTATTCTTTGATTGGTCCAATTTATTTCCACATACACATATTACTTACACCACCACATCCCCCATAGATATGACATATATGAGACATCCTGAAGTACTCTTCCCTATCTCCTAAAACCTATCACTGTGCTAAGAGTCCCTGATCCCTTAATATATATTATTGAGAAGATTAGATTTGTTGAGAGTTATATTACTTATAAGGATAAATTCAGCTGTTTTGTTGTGCAGTTTATTCTACTTTAATAGTATTTTGAAACCCTGTCTAATTTTGCATAGCCTGTTTATTGGTCTATTGCTCATAAGTCATATTTTATCAAAGCTCAAGAAAAATTAAAAATTTTTGAAGTGGCTGTGAGATTTAGTAAGAGATGAATGTTGACAATAAGCATAAGACTTTTGAAGAGTAGGTTTCATCAGTTTAGTTTCCCTATTTAAAATACAAAATATTTAAATCTACTTATACGCTTAATTTTTCTAAAGCAAAGTACTTTTTAGAGCTCAAGTATGGAAAAGCTATTCACAGTATTATGTGGGAGAATAGAGAACTTTAGAGAACTATGAAGTTTTAATAAATGAGCATGTGAATTAGTTAAACTAATATTTAGTCAAATCCTACTCACCTAAAGTGTTAATTCTCAACAATCCATAAGTAAAGTATAATTATCTGTCATTTTTTAATGAGGAAACATTCTATGTTGATTTCTCTCAGCTCTCATAGCTATTAAGTAGAACTAAGTAACTATTCAAACTTGGATCTCTGATTTCCAAGGTAAATGCTCTTACTAGTATAATCAGGCTTCTATATGCTTTATTCACTATGCCAATTATTATTGTTATCATTATTATTATTGTTTGGTGGGGAGACAAAGTTTCACTTTATTTACAATTGTGTACTCATTAATCTACAAAGGTAGAAAGCAGACTCTGGGTGGAGAAAGGTTGGCCAATTTTTGGCTCTGAAGTTGGGGGGATAATGTCTTCTAGGGCTGGCTCTTACTGCTGAACCAAAGAACTGATTTCCAGAACTTAGTAATCAGTCAAGAGTTGGTATTAGGGTATGTAGTCTATAATTTCAAGTAGTTCAGTATCCAGCAAGTCGCTGGAATCAAATGTCCTTCACATTTAATAATTTTCCATATGAAATCTTTTTGGGTATTTAGGTATTTCAGTTGTCAAAATATGTTTTTACTCCATTTCATCATCTACCAGTTTGCTCTCCTCCTAGCTATAGAAAATGGAGGCCAGCAAAGTCCAGATCCTGAGAGCATGGGTGTGGACATATTTCTGTACTAGTCCATGGCCTGGTCAGTAGCCAAGACCCCACCAGGGGGAGGTCCCTGGACCAGGCCCCCCCCATGCTAGGTGCTTTGAGGGCCACAGATCAATTCCACAAGATGCTGATCATCCACCCAAGCCAGACTGCTATGATTTCCTAATTCTTTCTCTGGTGGTATTTAAGTCAGCACTTGACTTAAAAGTCAGCACCAAATCTGTCAAGTCAGGTAATTAATCTGTTTTTTGAACCTGAAATTTAGTCAGCATTAGCCAATGGAATTTAAGTATTATGTAACTCAGTTTATTGATCTAAAATACTACTAAGTGGTGTTTTCTGGAAGTATGCAACATCTACCAATGATAATATCCAAGGTAATATTAAGAGGCACTAGGCATGACACGAAATTCATGGAGAGGGCACAAATTAACATCGAATCACAAAAAGAGACCATTTTATTTTCTTTGCAAATATCTTTCAATCCTTGTGATTTTATCAAGGAAGAAGTTGTAGTTCAGTGTTAATCTATGTCTAAATTTCTCAAATCCTCCATTTTAACAAGGCACAGCACATTTCTGAGAGTTTTCATCAAGTAAGAAACTGGCTAACATAAATTACCACATATTATTTTTACTGTATTATATTAGTATTTATAGTTCCTTTCTATTTATGGCAAATGATTCTGGTTTTCTCTTTGTAGTAATGATATAAAGTTTCAACTTCATGTAAATGTATTAAATAAAAACAGTGAATACATTTCAGGAAAAAGATATGATAATGCTGGTGATACTATAATGAAGCAAATGGTGAAGAGGAAATAGAAAGGACCAAAAACTGGTAAGCACTGGTATAGAACAAAAGGAAGAAAGCTGACCTGGCTGTTTGGAGGGGATTCTGCCACTAACTTGTTAGTAACATTGGGCACATCACTTAGTATGACTGGGTCTTTGTTTCCATATCCTCTCTTTGAACAGCGTGAGCTAGATAATCTCTAAGGCCTTTTTAAGCAATAAAAATTTGCAGTATACTTAGAATTTTAGTAAAGCTAAGGGTAAGGTTCAGATAAATATTTTTGGCTGGAAATATATCTTCAGGCCTATTTGATTTTGTGAATATATATTTTCATCTCTGATTTTGGAGTCTCTCCAGTCAATAAAGTCACTGAAGTCCATCTTCTGTCTTCCTTACTTTTCTTTCTAATCAAAGTTTATCTGTACCTTATGACCAATCAGATTTCTTCTCGGTAAGCTGCTACTATGATTGCAATCTGGTGTACACATCATCAGTGAAAGGCTATGCTACGTAATAGTGTAATGAGTTATCCCCTCTGGAATATTAGTGTGTCTTAATTGTCCACCCTTAGGAATGACAGTCCAACGAACCGGGGAATTCCAGGCCCATGGGAGAAATTTTGAGAGGCTTTTCTTTTCTTTTTTCCTTTCTTTTCTTTTCTTTTCTTCTTCTCTTCTCCTCTCCTCTCCTCCCCTCCCTTCCTCTCCTCTCCTCTGCTCTCCTCTCCCCTCCTCTCTTCTGTAAGAGAGCACGAGCACTCCTGCGCATAAGCGTGGAGGGAGGGGCAGAGGGAGAGAGAATCTTAACAAGGGTGGAGGAGGGGCAAAGGGAGAGGGAGAGAGAGAGAATCTTAAGCAGGCTCCACGCCCAGCTCAGAGCCTGATGCCGGGTGGGGGGGAGGGGATGATCTCACTACCCTGAGCCGAAATCAGGAGTGGACACTTAACCGACTAAACCACCCAGGCGCTCTGAGAGGCTTTTAAAACTTATGCTCATTAAATAACAATTTAGACAACAGTCTGTCATTTACATATAACAAATCCAAATTAATTTTATTGCAAGACAAGGAGAAAATCAATACCAGAGTTGAAAAGATCTTGGGTTCTAAATAGAAGAAAGATTTTGGGCTCTGAACAGTAGAACATTATATCCTCTCTTACTTCAGACAATGCCTAATCTTTTCAAGATGAAGGCAGAGAATCTTTGTTTTGTTAACTGCTTTATTCTCATGGTTTTAGAGTTTATATAAAGATACCTTTATATTTCCCAGAGGCTCAGTTTCCTTGCAAGCTTATGGCAAGATTCCATTTAAGTATATTATCAAGGTCCATGTGTCAGTATTTATTAGAAAGTGGAAATCAGAGTATCATTTATCTTCTTGCCTTACTTTTAGTCTAGAATTTCCAGTACTGGCATTATCTCTGTCTCAGACTTTTTTTTTTTTTCTTTTTAAAGGAAACTTCTCTGCCTCAAGGCTACCCCAACACAATCCCATCACACAAATATACCAGCCTTCAGGTACAGGATGGCAAAATATTTGCCAGAAATTCTCCCTGTTGATTTTGGCATTCAGCCAAGCCACACCTCTAAAAGACTTACTAAGGAACTTAAAGAAAGATCAATTTTTTTCCTTCCAGATATATATTTCACTGTCCTCTTCTCTGTAGCCTTAGTCAAAGGTTGGTTTTAGGCTGAGTATTCCTACAAATTCAGCCTACTTGCAACTAAGATCTGTGTGTCTCCCTTAACTACACTTTCCCTTGGCTCAGCTATTTGTGATTTGCTTCTCCTACACTAGACAGTTGCTATTTCTTCTTGGTTGGCTGGCTTCCCACTAGATCCTGATACTGAAAAACAGGTTAGATTCCTTTAGTCCCTGTCTGTCAAGGTCGGGTTCCTTGGGTGGAGGAAATGATTTAAATGAATCTCACCCATTTTGAAACAGCTCCATCAAAGGCTGCTTACAAAATAAGGCAAATGGATTTTGAAATTGCTGTCTGGAATATATACCATGGCAAAGTCTACTGCCAAATTTTTTATTACCTTAAGTGTCTATGTGTCAAGTCAAAATTCCAGCTGTTTCTCACCATTTCCTAAAATCTAGACTGTGAGACTGCACTGAGAACTACTTCTGAACACTCCATTATTTGTCCATGTGAGCATTTTCATTCATAATTAAGAAAAACATTACAAGTACAAACTACCCAAAATACACATTTTGTATAAGGATCACCTCAAAAGGCACTGGCAATGGAAAAATGGATCTCCTTCCCTTTTATATATCCTTTAATGCTAATTTTCACTTCTGGGTTAAATTATTCTTCATGTGTAGCTGGACTAGGGGAGCAAGTGTGATACTGTGGGGGAAGGAGGAGGGGGAATTTGTGAAACTAGTTCCTCTTGATTACTCAGTTATACTCAGTTGTTGTTTAAGATACTGTAAGTCTGGCTTCTGGTTATTATTATTATTATTTATTTTTCATTTCAGCCCATTGGTCACAGTATAGGATTGTCTGAGAATCCTAACTCAGAGAATTCAAGAGAAGGTTTTCTTCCAGTATATTCATAATAAAATAACAATGACTAGGAGTTGTTATTATCTGTGCTTTTAATCTCATTCCTTTTTTGGATGAATGTGAAGAAAACCTAAATTAAGTAGAAAGTCAAGGAAATAACAAATCTCTGAATGGCTCAGACCCTAATATACTTGAATTTTTTCTCCAAATTACTTATGCTTCTTTAATTAGCTGAATTATATACTGTACTACAGACATTATACTTTGATCTCTAGGTCTGAGGCTGGTAGGCTGAATAGTGACCAAAGAGTTGGCCACTCCTGGGGACAAATGATGCAGTGATTCAAAATGCTCATCCTGGGTGCTGTCTTTGCTCATGGTCTCGGACAGATCACTTCACCTCCTGTAGTCTTAGTTCTGTCATCAGTAAAATGGAAGAGTAATGCCCATATTGTAGAGAATCTTGCTGTGAAGATTAAAGATGGTGTTTCTGAAATAGGGCATGGCGATGTTGGTGTTTAAAAATGTTATTCATTATAATGATTCCTTTTAAGTAAGAGGAAGCTACTAGTATGGTCTGTATTATTTCTAGATGTTAGTTAGCATAATTACCATTGTGTAAATCAAAGCCAATCCCCAGTTCCTAGCCCTATGGCTGGACATTTTTTTCTGCTACTGTAATAGTGTTGGAGGCATAAACCTTTCTCTTAATTATACGTTATGCAAGTAGAACAATTAGTAATGGTTATTTATAAAGATTACAAACCTATTTCTAAAATAAATCAACCACATAGGAACACCTTCAAAACCCATTTTCTTACACTGGTGACATTCTTTTACTCTTCAGGTCCATAATGTAATTTTATTTCTATAAAGATCAACCAACAACTGCTAATAATGCATCTAACTCACAGCTGTCCCTCTGCATTACCATCCATGGTTAAGAAAAAAACAGAATAGCAGGCTTTCTCTATTTAGGACATGTTAATCCCCTGATTGATATTTATTAACAGTTCATGAAGTATGCGATATGGTTGGATTGCAAAATGTGATAATCAAAGTTCTAAGAACTTATGACAAAATGATAAGGAAAACTGCAAATGGATTCCTTTGCATTTCCTAATGGTGTCATCCAAGGTCCAATGAAGGCAGGGATCTCTAGGCTTAAAACAATTCCTGGAACAGAATAAGCATTGGATAAATACTTGTTGAATAACTGAGCTTCGACTTATTATGCTATTAATAAGCAGTTCTTTTACTTTTTGCCTTTAAGTTTTGTGTCTTAAAGCCACAGCGACATAATATGTGAATTTGATATTACTTAAAAATCATTGAAAAAGGAGCATTTCTTAAAATAAGACTTTATCTACCTGAAGTAAACTAAAACAGCATAGATTTTCTCGAGAAAGATAATAAAACATAAATAATTTTAAAGTGTTCCTTGTGAAGATAATCTAGCACTGTGCCTGGTACATGGTAGATACTCAAAGAATATTTCTGGACTAAAAAACCTGATCTAATCAAATGTCTTACACATGTGTACACACTGTTTCTAATACACCTGTTTATAATGCATATGAATTGTTTTATGTATTCTGGTAGTACAAGGTAATTCAAATATTATTACAGGACAAATTGAAGGAGAATATTCTAGAACATAGATACATTAGGCTAACTTATCAATCACTTGATTTTTAGTTTCTAGGATCTGTAATGTAGATTCTTAAGTTTATTTTTAAGGATGAAATGGGTAATTAAAAAAATGTTACTCTAGCAACTTAATAGAGTCAATTTTCAGAGCCATTAAGAATTTAGTCATTCTAAACTATGAAATATAACTTAGAGCAGGATTTAATTGTTGATACATCTTATTTTTAGTCATATTTTCCCCTCATGAGTGAAAATACTCCTGACCATTCTTTCACCTCAGCTTTTGGGAACAAACTTAGATTCTTTTCATGTAAAATTTTTTTTTCTTTTTTGTTCATTTGTTTTGTTATAGCAGTAGCATTCTAGAACCCTTGAAAGCTTAGCTAGAACAAGTGAAGGCATTCAGGATGTTCTTAATTTATCTAGTTGGATTGAAGTAAATGACAGCATTAATCACTTTTTTTTTGATTGTTTGCTGTTTTTCCCTCTGCAACTCTAAACCTTAAATGCCTTAGATTTAAATCGAACTATTAACTTTGGATGTTCTTGGTAGTTAGGTCTAGGAAATTCTTCCCTAAATATGGCATTGCTTGGAATACCAGCTGTTGAAGTAAGAGAACTGCATAGTTTCTGTAAATTCATGCTGATAATAAAATATTATGGAAAAGAGGGGAAGTTATATTATTACCAGTTCTCTTTGTCTCCCTGTCTGCCTCTCATGATATTAAAAGAATTAGCTGCTGTTCTTGAGTAGAAAAAAAATTATTTTTCCATTTTGGCAAAGTGTGTGTGTGTGTGTGTGTGTGTGTGTGTGTGTGTGTGTGTGTAGTATGCATGTACACATATATGTAAGAAATTAGTAGGTATGTTTCCCCATACCACTGAAACCCACAGACAATAACTTCCATAGGCCTTGGGCAGTAGATCTCAGAGTTTACATTAGAAAATGTTAGGACTGTTCTAATCTATAAACTATTTCCTTGGAATTCGGATTTATTCTTGGTAGACTGTAATAATTAACTCTTTCAGGACAGGATATCAGTTTCTTAAACTATGAAGCAATGTCATCTGATGACTCCTCATTATCATGAGTGAAAAAATTTGTCTGGCAAAATTAATGTAGTTAGTTCCCAACTTAACCATAGGTTACTGTCCAAAAATTTGTTTGTGAGTTTGCTGTCTGAACATGGAGCAAAGATATATTCTCAGAGAAGCAATTTTCTAATGTTAAGACCAATAGAATATGTGGTGTGAAACTGGAGAGCCTTAATGACAGAAAGCTAAAGCATTCAAGAGAACAACATTACATATAGGACTTTCGGTCTTACAGACAATTGTGTGGTTATAAACCCTGAGGAAAGACCACAGTGTTGAATTCACAGAGTTCCACCAAGGTCAAGTTTTACAAAAACTTTCCTCCTAGAAAAAACAGAAAGTAGTTGACCATAGGAGCTACTTTCGTTGCTACTTAAAGGGTCTTGTTCATAATCTGTTCATAGTTTCTGTGTGTTCTACCTCACTATTTGGTTTTGCCTTTAACAGTATCATGGAAGATGTATTTCACTAGGATCCAAGTTTATTTCATTTAAAAATTCTTCTTTAATATTTTTTTCCTACAGTAACAGGGACATTTCTCGACTGGTAAGCTCTTGGTTCTTCGGAGAATGCAACAGGAAACCTACTGAAAACTATCAATAATGCAACTTTTTCATGGATTGCATGCTTGGTTACAGAATGGTTCCCGAACAGTATTTTCATCCCCTTTTGGTGATTACTAGACAATGAAAGGACTAAATGTCTTCTTCTGCATTTGCAACTTCATTTATCAACACTGTATTCTCTGCAGGGGCACCTGGATGGCTGGCTTAGTGCTTTAAACCTCTTCCTTTGGCTCAGGTCATGATCTCAGGATCCTGCATGGGGCTCCCTGCTCAGAAGGGAGCCTGCTTCTCCCAATCCCTTTGCCTTTGTCACCCCCCCCCCCCCCCCCGCCGGCTTATGCTCTCACTCGCTCTTTCTCTATCTCAAATAAATAAATAAAATCTTTAAAAAGAAATACCGTATCCTCTGTAAAACTTAAAGGAGCATGACAGCTTCGGGAAGAATACAGTTGGCCTCATGAGAAACACTGAGGAATGCTTTGTGAATGTATAATTCGATTTTGAACAGTATGCTTTGTCAGAGCGATCCTTCTGACAGAGTGTATTCTCTGTGTCCTTTATAGTATGCACTCAGATCGAAGGAAAGGTATTTCTACACATACGCTCTGTACATACATTTCCTCTACTCCGCTGTCCTCCTGGCAAAATCTCTCTGAACGCGCTTTGGATGACATTTGGAAAAGTTGATTCCTTCAAGTTTGTAATGAACAGGAGAGCAGAGTCTACTATGACTTTTCTCTGGGCATCACGGTTGACCAAACTGGTGTACTTGTAGGACACCACTGATGCGTTTGATTAATACTTGTATATACACGATGGCATGCAATACTGTCACCTGAAAAATTCTCAAGATTTCAGTGTGAAAGAGGGAACACAAGCACGACCCTCAAAAAGCGGAGACTGTACAAACTTTTTGAGAATCTACAGAATATTCAAAAAATTGTCACGTACTAGGCCAGGGATGGAGCTTCAACAGGTTCCAAATATTAATATCCAGTAGACTACATTTTCTTACCAGAGTGTGGGATAATTACAAATCGGTAACAAATGAAGACCTTTGAAAACTGTGCGAGCCTATAATAAAAGGAGCAATAGTCTCTCTAGGTTACCAATTCTGCTTAAGGAATTTAAGTCTTTAAAAAATGGCAGGTACTAAGTATATCCTTTCATAATGTGATAAATTTATCAGTAATCTAACACAGGTGAGGCAATGTTAAGTAGATAATCTCATTAACGGAAAAGCTTGGGTGCTACGGTCAGGCTGGTTCCATGTTTTTTCTGTGCAAGTATTTGGTGGAAACAGTGAATGATTTTCTTTTTCTTTTATTCTTGTATATTTTTTGATGTTTCTATAATCAGCATGTATCACTCTTAAAAATGAGAAAGATAAAATGTCAAGGAAAATAGAGTAAACTTCTGACAAGAAGCAGCTTCCAAACCCACTCTGAGAGTAGCCTATATCAGGAACAATCTAATTCTAATTTATTTTAAGAAAGTAAATTTTTTTTATAAGTCAGGAATTCACAGAAAATCAAATCTAATACATTTTGGTTTGGTAAGGAAATCATACTTAAAAAAGCAGCCTCGGTTTCCTTAGAAAAGAGTAAAGTCAGTCCTTTCTCGGCATTTACATTTTGTTAAGGGTAGCAACTAGATTTATTTAAACTCAAGAGTTTAAGTAAACCCAGCAGTAACCATTTATGGCCCCGTAGCTGAAAGTGTTGCTGCTCTGCCTCTGTCCTCCTGGCCCTCCGTGAAGGTCATCTGCAACCGGGGTGGACACTTGCTGGACCTGCCAACAGCTTCCTGCCTCAAGCGCTTAAATCTCTGCCTCAGGGCCTTCTCTGGCCACTTGGAGAAAAGCTAAGGCCTAAGAATAGAGCTGGCTGGCAGTGACTTCCACTAGCAACCCTTAAACAAGGAGGGTAGACTTGAGGGATTTATACCCCAGTGTCCTCACCTAACGATAATCAGAGGCACCTCCTACACGGTTTTTCAGAGGGTTTTCAGTAGGAGTGGGCCCCACACTAGAAACCTGTTCATTATTTTCCCTCCAGTTTTATTGAGGCTAATTCACATATAAAACTGTATATATTGGAAGTGTACAATGTGATGATTTTATATATGTATACATTTTGAAATGATTACCACAATCAAGTTAATTAACACATTCAGAACCTCACATAGTTACCATATTTTTATTGTTGTGATGAGAATGCTTAAGATCTACTCTCTTAGCAAATTTCAAGTGTACAGATAGTATTATTAATTGTAGCCACCATATTGCCCATTAGCTCCCCATAACTTACACATCTTATTGCTGAAAGTTTGTACCTTTTGACCAGCATCTCCCAATTTCCCCCACACCCCAGCCACTGGCAACCACCACTCTATTTTTTATTTCTGTGGAAACCTGCTCATTATTAGTGTGCTTCTTTTTTGGCATTCTTCCTTCTACGATCTCATTTCCTCACTCTCACTACTTAGACATACTACTTGCATTCAAATCCTTATGTCAAGATCTGCTTTCTGACAGGGGAATATAACCCCGATTATATTTGCATATGCTAGATTTTAGACAGGTTCTTGAAGCCAAGGGCTTTTTCATGTTTACTCTGGAATCCCTTGTACTTAACATGTCCCCCGCACATATAAAGAGAAGTTATTTTCCAAGGTCTCACGTAGATCTGAATCCAACAGGGAAGACAGCCACGTAGTCCTCAGAACAAGGTAGACAGGATTCATTTCTCTAAGAGGTACAACAAAAGTGCTATGGGAAGTAGTCACTAATTATACATTTGCAGATAGGCAAAGGCTTCAAGGAGGAGGTGGTATTAAATCAGGTGTTGAAGGATGCCTAAGATTTTGACAAGTGGAGAAAAAGGAGGGAAATGACATCCCAGGAAAGTAAAAGAACAATAGCAAAGTCCACAGACGTGTTTGAATACGTGGAATACTAGAAGAAAATAATAATGTTCTTGGCCTGTATATTGGGGTACACAAAGCAGAAGTTGAGAAAGCAAAATAAACATAAATTAGTTCATGGCAGCCTGGACATTCGAGGAAGCCCTGAAGAGTGGAGGAAGAATGTTTCAGAACTGTACACAGAGAACTATTTTTTTTTCATGTGACTTCTAAAAAAAATCTCACCCACGCATTGACAGTCACTTCCTTTGCTAACATTATTTTGAGAGTCTGACTCACTAATAGAGCATTTTTCCTGAAACTCAAGACATTTAGAATTTTTTCTCTTCTTTTTCTTTTCTTTCTTAAAGAGGACAACAAAAAGAGACAGGAACTCCTCTTCTTTCCTGAAATTTCAACAATATTTATACCTTGTGTTGTCTATTTGATTAGAATTCATTTCTTTAAGCCTTCCACTTTGAAGCTATCGTGCAGCCCCACTTTTTCCTGAAGGGGACTATGATGTGAATAGTTCTTCTTCTTATCGTATGAATACATTTTGTGGACAGGAAGAGGCAGGGAGGCCAATGTAAGGATCACAGAATATAGATGGGTGAGACAAGCACTGGTCTGGAAACCACAGGACTTGGGCCCTAGCTCTGGATCTGCGTCAGCCCAGCTTTTTGGCCTTGAGCAAGTCATTAAAATGTTTACTGTGGTTAAAATGATCTGTTGGACTAGAAGATCTCTAAGATCTCTTCTAGCCCAAAACTCTTATGATTAAGTAGAAGTCAGAGGATAAAACCAAGTCTCTTATGCACGTCCCACACATACACACAGTTATCGGAAAGTTGACGATGTTATAACTTTTTGAAAAAAAAAAATGTATGAATAGCATTGCCACTCATTCCTTTAAAAGATCTGTTTGCTGATGATTTAACGTAAGCCCCATCAATTAAAATAAGCACAACAGTGCTCATATAAAATAGTAATTTTCTAAAATGCATCTGATGGCACTAGGCCCTGAGATATATTCCATTAGTTGTTGTAAGATAATTGAATTTCAGTAAGAAATGAATCACAAGCAAATAACTAGATTCTGAAGGTATCCTATTTCCCAGGAAACGTAGACATTATTAATGGATGGTAGTCTGTTTTGAGATCTAGTGTTCCTTAAGATATTTTTGTAGCACAAAACAAGAGGTTATAAAAATTGGTTGCTCCTATACCCACATAAAATAGTAGTCAGGGAAGTAGTCATCAGCATTTCACTATTACCTTCTTTTACCAGGTACTTTCTAAATCAAGTTTTGTTTTGTTTTTTAATTGGAAAATACTTGAGATTGTTCTGTGAGTGTTTTTCTCCCAGGTGATAATGATGGAAAGGTTTTTCCAGAAAAGTAGAAAAATAACTGTGGAAGCAGTGAGTTCAGGGACGGAGAGAGTATGAGAGAGGAAGTCCTTTTGCCCAAGGGTAGCTCTTGTGTGAGAGCACAGAACACAGCAGTATTCTAATCTTAACATTTTTTATTTAGAAATCTGAAGTAGAGTACCAATATTATCAAGGGAACCTGGAGAGAAAAACTGCTATGTTCAATAGATTTTTTTTTTTAATCATATTGGATTTTAGAAACCTTTAACCTGATGGTTTACTTTTCAGACATCAAACAGTTCAGGGGAATACAAAACAAACTATACTTTGAACCTAAGAGTACAATGACAAAATAACTGTTTTCTTTCGAAAGCATTTGGAAATATGTCCATGTTCTTAAGAAAATTCTAGATCCGCAGACATTAAAGTCACAAAAACAATTTGGTGAGAAGTGGTGAGGAGACCAGGAAGAAAACAAGACAAGAGAAAGAGAACTGTGTCACAGCCTGCTCACTCTGTGGCGGGTAGCTGACTTATGCTTGATATGTGTTGATTTATGTAATCCTCACAAACAAGTCTATGAGGTAGATAATATTTTATTCGATAGTTACTAGAACTGGGATTCATTAAAGTTAATTAACTTGCCCAAGATACTGTAGCTGACAAATGTCAGAGATCTCATTTGATTTCAAGAGTTGTGCTCTTTTGAACACCATGCTATTTTTTGCATCAGATTATATACACCTTTGCTGGAGTAAAGGTGTACACAAAAACATTTATTTTCCAAGAGTCAAATCATCATTGTATGATTTTAACCCAGGCATGGTAAAGGTCCCAGTACCTACGTCAAATATTGTTCACCTACTACATACCTGAGTATCATAGGGCACACTTGGCAGGCTGGTAACACCTCATTTTAATCTGCTGGAGGGTTTGATGCACTTGATGGGAGAGACGGAGTACTGTACTATTAGGGGCCTGGGACTGGCCACCAGGAACCTGAGTTCCAAGCCTATTGACAAGACTGGACTAGGGTAAAGCCAATGAAGCATCAGCCTTGGGAGTTAAATTTAAAGGGCACCCAAAAGGCAGTAATTAAGATAAATAATATTTTAATGTGATTTCTTAAGGAATAAAATTATCAGATATTAGCCATGGGCCAGCCACCTGTTTTTGTAATGAACACAAAGGCTCTGAGTTCCAAACTATTCCAAACAGTGGCCTTTCTTTGTCTCCCAGGAGTCTGAGTGAAATCAGAATTAAAGATTACCAGCTAGGGCTGGGCACTCTGTTCTGGGAGCAAGGAGAGAATATTTTCTCTGGCCCTACCCAACAAGAGTCTCCTATGTTCTTAGGGGAGGAGTTAGACTTAGGGTAACCAAATGTCTTGGTTTACTCAAACTGTCTAGGTGTCAACAGTGAAAAGACCACATTCCTGAAAATTCCTCAGTCCTCAGTGAACTATGATGGTTTGGTCATTTGAATAGAGAGGATGGAGTGGTACCATTGAAAAATGAAAATGTGTGGATACTGTGCTTGGGGATGACTCTTAGAGTTTAACATAAGAGTAAGAAAAGTGGGCACCTGGATGGCTCAGTCGGTTAAGCGTCTGCCTTTGGCTCAGGTCATGATCCAAGTGTCCTGGAATCCAGCCCCACATCAGGCTCCCAGCTCAGTGGGGAGCCTGCTTTTCCCTCTGACCCTATCCCCTCTCATGCTGTTTCTCTCTCAGATAAATAAATAAACAAACAAACAAACAAACAAACAAATAAATAAAATCTTAAAAAAAAGAAATACTTGTTTAAAAAAAAGAGGAAGAAAGGTATTTTAGTCTAAATTTGACTTAAAATTAGGGTCATGATAAACTGGGTGGGGTCACAAGATCATGTAATTTGTGTGTCTCAGGCCACACCAGCGGACACCACTGTATGGGGAATCACAGTTTCAGTGGTTTCTCTAGCAGATATCCCCACCTGCTACATTTGTCTCCCCTCTCCTGACCCTCCCTGCTCACTTCAGAACTTGTTCTACTTATTTCTGGAGTCCCTAGAAGGTATTGCACTTATGATATTGAGCAACTGCTCCTGGACTCTATTGTTTGGTATGGACATTGATGATCATTGTCATTGAGGGTTTGGGATTTCTGAAATGGCCAGGGTCAACACTTCCTGCAGGGATGGCCTCCTGCTTTATTGTCATGCTCACTGAACTAAGATTTGCTTCCTAACTCTATCATCTTTTCCACGGATTCCCTGTGCCGTTCCCCGAACACTCCCAAGTTAGAGCTGAACAGAAATCTAATGACTTCCTAATCAGAGGCAAAGTTACTGAGAAGCTGGAGAAGTATCATTTCAAGGGCCTTTGAGAATTCTGGACTAATTCTTTGTTATTTTTCTTAAAGAAGACCCCTGGGTCCATGCCATGGACTGAGCTGTGTTCCCCCCAAATTCATGTGTTGAAGCCCTAACCTCCAATGTGAATGTGTTTGGAGACAGGGCTTTAGGAGGTAACTAAGGCTAAACAAATCCATAAGGCCAGGGTCCGAGTTCAATAGAACTGGTGGTCTTAGAAGAAGAGCCAGAGAGAGAACTAACTCTCTCTCTCTCCCCCTCCCCCTGCCCCTCTCTCCCTCTCTCTCAATGTGCAAACATTGAGGCGAGGCTATAGGAGGACACAGTGGAAGACAGCCACCTCTAAGTCAGGAAGAGAGCTCTCACCAGCACTCAACCCTGCTAGCATCCTGATCTTAGACAATCAGCCTCCAAACTGATGAGAAAGTAGATTTCTATTGGTGAAACCATCCAGTCTACGGTATCTTGTGATGGCGGTCTGAGCAGACCAAGAAAATTCATTTGTCTGTAAACCTTCATTGGACCATTAGGAATGCAAGTTGGAATCTTCTCCGTGTCTCTCAACCTCAAATTACAGCAATAGGTTATGGCCCAGAGAGGTATTGTCAACACAGAGACAGAAATATTTTTCAGTCTGGAGAATTGATAGCAACTTAGCTATGAGGAAGCTATTGTTGTGAGGACTGGAAGTGACCACTGAAAGAGAATGAAAACCACAAGGTGAGCTGGGAAGGAAAAAGAGGTCCTTTCGTTTGAGCTAAGGGAAACACATCTTGAACAGGGAGGAAACATCATAAAGTGGTGAAAAAGCATAGCTCTGGACTCAATACATAGATCCACTACTTGTATTGATATGTAAAATGAACATGTTGCTTAATCTTTCTCTGCCTCAGTTTTTCATCTATAAGATGGAGAAAACAGTAGATCACAGAGTTATAAAAAAACACAAAACGAATTTAATAAAGTGTGCAAGGCATTTAGAATAATGACTGTTGCATAGTAACTGCTCAATTAACCTTACCCATTTCACTTATAATAAGTTTCCATTGTTCCCCAAATGAATGGCATTCTCATCTGTCCAGTTGTACAAACCCTTGACTAGCCCTTGTATCTTGCAACCATATCCAATCCATTACTATGTCTTGCCAATTTTACCTTCTAAATGTTCAATTAATCGACTTCCTTCCATCTCCACTACAGAGGGCAGGTTTTCTCCAGGAAATAAAGTCTTTTTCCTAGGCTCCCAGGGAGGAAAAGGCAGCCAAAAAGTTTTACAACGAACTTAGATTTGCACCATTTACTGCAGTAGCCTCTTAATTCATCTGCCTTTGTCCTTCCCTCCCAGCCATGGGTTCTCCATACCTTAGGAACAGTGGATTTTTCAAAAGGCAAATCTGATCCTATTACTCTTTTCTCTCCACACTACTTCTCCAGCTTAAAATCCTTCGATGATTTCTCTGCATTTAAGATGAAAGTCAAGCCTGACCTTTACCAACCTCCCTTTTCCCCTTCAACTAGTCTCTGCATCCTGGCTCCTATCCCAGCCATTTAGATTTTCTTTCATTCCCAGATGTGGTAGTTTCCCTCTGACAGTGGGATCATTGCAAATAGTCTTCCATCTGTCCTTAATGTTCCCCCTGACCTTGTGCGCCCCCCCCTTACCTGGTTAACTCCAGGTGATATTTCAGAACTCAGCTCAAGCATTCCTACCTAAGGGACACCCGTCTTAACTGCAAGCACCCCCTTGCCCCTATCTAGGTAAGACTTCCTTGTTATTTGCTCAACTGCCTTTCCCAGATCTTAAGGTACATGAAAGACCATGTCTACTTTTGTTCACCATCATACCCCCAGTGCCTGGCAGAGTGCTTGGTTCATATGTGATACTCAATAAGTATTTGTTGAATGAAATGAAGGAATGACCAGTGGGGTGGAGTTCCATCTCTTCTGCTTTTCGATGTCTCTACTCTTAATCTGACGCAAAGCTTTGTTCTTTCAGGCCAGTGTGCCCTGCGAAACATGGGTTATGAGTGTTACCATTTTTCCTGTCATATTAAATTATCCATCTTCATTGGAGTATTCAAACCTACGGTTATCTAACAAACTTTATTTGAATGCCTGAATGCAAGGAAATATATTCAAACAGCTTTTTAGGGTATAAAACACAATTACACTCTCTCTACATTGAGTCTTGGATCCAGGGTCCTTAATTGAAACTCAGCTTCACTTACAGGATTCTTGGAGCCACCAACATCCCTAAAAAGCACCAACACCAATCTTTGAAGAGTTCAGAAAATAATGTTTGCAACTAGATGTAGTTTTGATTGTTGTGTACCCCGCCCCCCGTGGCTCTGAGAAAAAGGAAAGGTGTTATTTACTGAGCAGCACTTAGAAAAACATGTATTGAGGAGAAAATATATGATTTTACCTTATAAGATATTATGGTATAGACAAAGTTTGTTTTCACATGTAGATGTCGGGACTTAAAGTAATTATTTTGATCAGATTGTCTTAGCTGGTAATGGTAAAACTGAGTTTCAAAACTCAGGGGCTTTGACTTTAAAGTACATCCTTCTGATGTGCCATATTGTCTCTGCCTCAGGGTGGCCAAGACCTTGTCTGCTGCCCACCTGTCCGGGAGCTAGTCAACATCCTGTAAGAGGGTGGCTTACGTACGATAAGAGCTCTAAATTTCTTCCTCCCTCCCTCATTCTTCCCTCTCTCCTTCCCTCTCCTCTCCCTTCCCTCTCCTTTCTAGAGGAATTGCTTCAGTTGTTTAAGGTGAGTTTTCCCTCTCTTGCCCAACATTTAGGCTGTTTATTTTTTCATGTATGATTTTTTAAATGTTATCCAGAGTTACATGACATTAACAGATACTCAGAAATTAAGTGGATTTAATTCTTCATGCCTTTTAAAGGTTCCACTAGTATTCCAATTTGTTATTACTGAAATCATTTTCTACCTCCTCCCACCCTCAAACCCTGAATAAAAGTTGTATGTGTGGGCACTTCAATCTTCTACACATGAACCCTTCCATTTATTGATTTATTTAAGTCTACTCCTGGAGTAAGATAGGAATGTATTACAGTTCAGGTAAATAATGATTTCATAGTCCCCTTCTCACACAGTTCACTGAGGATTGGCACACCTTAGAGTAAATTGCAAAGACCAGAATTGTATTGTAGTGCAGCTATTACACTTCTATGTACAGACAAATTCCCAGTAACAGTCTAAAATAGTTTTCCCACAGTGTTTTGTGAACTCACCTGCAATTTTTCTCATTGTGCTGGGATGTAATTGAACTGAGTTAGGAGGCTTACACTCAATAGACGGCCCCTTAAAGCAGCTTAAAATTACTTGTAAGATACAGAAAATGGCCCGAATCTTCATATATACATATATGACATTGATTTTCTAAACTCTGTAATTTTTATTCCACATTGTATCAGCCTCACATATCTTCTGGGATCCATCTGACATTGAATCGGTTGGTTTTCCAAGCATTGAAAATTTCATATAAAATCTTAAATCTGACTTGAAATATTTTCTCTTATCTTACTGATTATCTTTGCATTAATACCTGTCATGGTAATATACTGATTTATAATTCAGTTTGTTTATGACCGTGCCAATAGCTCTATCTATATGTACAAATGGATAAACCTAAATTCAGTTTGTTTTAAACAGGCTTAATTTGCCAAACTGCAAAAATGGAATGAATTATTCTCATGTTTATGCATGTGTAGACAGTGAGAGGTGGGGAGAAATAATAATCTTAGTGGTCATTATGGATTGCATGACAGATAAAGTAAAATTTTACTAATTTACTATTAACTGAGAGCCTACTGGGCCCCAGTTATTATAGTAGGCTCTGGGATCACAGAGATGAAGATTCTTTGTCTCACTCTGAGCACTCAGTTTCTTAAGAAGGTATCCATGCAAATGGAGAGAACCCATTATGCTGGCTGTTTTAATGAAATGTATGTACAAAATAATTGGGAAACAGAAAAAGGATTACCTAATCCTACCTAATTTGGGGCTTTTAAGTTTTCCTTCATTTTCACTGCTGTAAAAAATACTTCAGTAACATATTTTGCAAAAACAAAACAAAACAACCCCCCCAAAAAAACCCCAAAACCCTCCCCTACATTTTAGCCTATATCCTTAGAATAAATTCCTCAAAACGGAATTACTAAGATTAAGGACATGAAAAATTTCACCGGCTCTTGATCGATATTGCAAATTGCTTTCTTGACAGAATGCTTTCTTTAGACATTTATGAGAGTGCCCATTTCACTATGCTACTAACAGGGTAGTAGACTGTTCTCTTTAAAATTAATCTCTCCATTCCCTTCAGTGAAACACTTCTTGTATTTCTTTCCAGGGTTATACTATCTGTTTTTATAATAGTTTTGTGATATATGGGAATGTATTTAATTTTATAAAGACAAATTCATTACACAGTCAAGTATGTTAATATATTTCATGATTTTTTCCTGATGGTTTTCAAGATACCCCACTTTTTATTTTCCTCTACACTGTCATTGATTGACTGGTTAATATGATCATTTTGGTCAAAGAAGAACTCTATCAAACTGGCAGAAGAAAACTTTCTAGTGTTTGTGTTTGTCTGTTTCATTTAACTCTTCTCAAGGGAGTCTGAGGGATGACCCACACACAGCCTAAGCCTTGGGTTTTCCAAACAATAAGCGTGATCTCCTCTGAGGGAAAGACATCAGAAAAAAATGTCTGTCTAGTGCTTAGAGGTTTGGAAAGTGATGATGATTCTATCCATTGCCATTAGAGCACATAGCATGTCCAGTAAAGTGAGTGTGTGTACATGGGCCAGCAGGGCAGGAGTGCGTAAATCAAAATGGAGCAAACTGGTGGTAGAGGCTAAGTAAGAATGTAGAAAAATACAGTACGTTTCAGGGTTCCTTCTTTTAACTGTACCAATTAACGGCCCCTACTTAGCAAAGAATGCAAGCTTTCTAAAATGCCCTCTTTATACTAGATTCCATAGTGACATGATTTTCTATTATACACAGAAAGTGCATCCATAGAAACCTGCCAAACTGAAGGAGGGTTGTTTTCTCTTTGTTCATTCTTCTTAAAACATCCTTTTAAGTTGTTTTGACATTCAGCTACTTAATAGCAGAATCCTAAACAAAATAATTTAATGCCAGATCTATAGGCTGTCAGAATTTGGATAAAATGAATAAAGAATTTATTACCCAAATGTGCTATAAAACAGCACAGTGATGTATTACAGAAGGTGTTAGAATGTAATTACAACTGTTGAAAAAATCCTGCCCTAAAGATCAGATGGTCTGAATTTTTAAAAAATAATCTTGATGGGACGAGTTTATGTTTTATTAAAATTTCTCAGAAAAAAAATCTAAGCCCTTCCTAACGCAAACCTGGCAAAATACTAAATAGCTTTATCTGATAAATATAAATTTAATTCAGGGAAGCAAAGTCTGAGGCGAGGAAGAAAATTTGATAGAGGAAGCATAATTTCTCTTCTGTCATAGAGGGTGATGTTGTAAGATTTCCCTTCCTGCCTGGGATAAGCAGCAACATAATCAACACCTCATGATGCTTTGTGAGGAAAGAAAAGCAGTGAACATCCTTGCACCTCCATTTCTTTGACTTCAAAATGGGAAACATGAATTTGATTTTCTAACTTACGTGATCCATGACTTGGGTTTACCATGTTCTCCCTTCCTTGTAATGAAATAGAATGGGGACCCATTAGATTTTCAGTCTTGTCAACAGTTGTTTTCTTTGGGCAGCTGCATGGACGGCATTAAGGCAATTGGAGAGTTTTCCCTGTGGGATAACAACTTAGAGGGACTTTGATGGGGAGCAGGGATAAAACCTGGACAGCAAGCTACAACCTACTGGGAGCAGCTCTTAAAGCAAATATAGGGTATGTGTGAGGGGGTCTTATGCTTTTCAAAACTGACTATCATCATAAGCGAGGGAAAAGGTTGAAAGAGAATAGTAAAAGGTGCATACTAAGTGTATCCTTCTACCAATAAAATGTCACACATAAGAAAGAATCAAATATTCATTGAAACAATCGTAGGCATCAGAACAAAAATTGAAGTCTTCTTGCTTTTAAAATGTATAGAACAAAGATGTTTTGTTTTAAAAGTTTTGGTAAGAGTCACAAGTTTTAAGTAGGGCATTTTTAGGTAAGATGCTATCTTCTGGCTTCCTTTCCTGGTACTCTCCTCAGACTCACTCCTCTCCAGACACAAGGGCCTGGTTGCTCTCTCATTCGTGACTAGAAGTCTCCACCGTAGGTCTTTGGCAGTGGGTATTCATGGAATGTCCTTTTTTAGATATTCTGTTGAGTAATTCCCTCATTCTTCAAGTCTTTGCTCAAAAGCTGCTTCCTCACGGAGACCTACCCAGTTAGACAACATACCTAGCCCCTTCTTCCACCCAGCAGATGACCCCTTCCTGATAACTCTTCCCATTCCTTTTCCCTGCTCCACCCCTTTTCCCCCATAGAATTTATCATCTTCTAATATGCTGTGAATATTAGTCTTTTATCAGTATTTATTATTTATTGTCTGTTACCTCTTCCACCCACACACACTCCTACCCCCAGAGAGAATCTGAACTCCAAGAGCGCAAGGATCTTTGTTTGTTTTTTTATAATTTTTTAAAGATGTTATTTATTTATTTGATAGAGAGAGTGAGCCAGTGAGGGAGAGAGAAAGAGCATGAGAGGGGCAGAGGGAGAAGCAGACACCCCACTGAGCAGGGAGCCTGATGTGGGACTTGATCCCAGGATTCTGGGATCATGACCTGAGCCCAAGGCAGACTCTTAACTGACTGAGCCACCCGGGCACCTGGATCTTTGTTTTTTCTTTTCTTTTCTTTTCTTTTCTTTAATGGATGTGTCCAAAACACCTAGTACAGTGCCCACAGGTAAATGGTATAAAGGTACTCAATTAGTATTTGTTAAATGAATACACAAAAGCTTATGTAATCCACATGAACTGCAAAGTACAGATAAGCTAAGGAAAACAACAGAGAAATTTTCATATACATCTGCTTTTGCTGTTGTTGGGAGATACAGAAACAGGAAGCCAAATAGACTAAGGGTTTGTTTTGTTTCCTGGGAGAAGAACCACCTAGAAACTGGTCTTTTTTACTACCCAAAATTTACAGTATTTCCTGAGATTAATAATACCTTGCATTTGATGCTTCTAAATTTTTTCTTAAAGGTCTGTGTTGTATGTTAGCTCACTTTAATTCCTATTTTATAATAAAACTAAAGCTCAGAGAGGCAAAGCATTGCCCAATGTGTTACATTCAGCAAATGTGACTTCACATTTGGGTATCTAGGCTTTCTAATTTTATAAGCTGTCTTCACAGAGAGAAGACAAAGGACTACCCCACTGAGAGGAGGAAAGACAAGCAACTGAGGGCGGGGGGGTCGTGGGGGGACTCATAGTGTGATGTCAGTCGGTAGACTAGGAGGACAAGAACAGAGACAAATTGTTAGAGTTAAAGGAGAACATCGTCATTGGCAATGACCTACATTTGTTGTTCAGTATTCAAAACATGTTTTAAAAGGTTAAAATGATATCTACAGTATATTTCACAGTGCTCATTTATGCCTTCAATGCCATAAAATTTAGACTTTGTGAGGGGATTTATTATTATTTTCCTTGTTTCTTGTCAAGTAACTATAACTCATTTAGAAAATTAAGGTCAATACTGAAATTTTGTCATTGTTTTTCAATAGTTCTCAGCTCTCCAGCTATGAATTCTTAATATTAGATAGCAGTTTTTGCTCTTTGTTATCATGAATTTTTCAGATATTTTATTTCTGGAATACACAGCTGTTAACTGCAAAACTATTCTTTTCAGTGTCAACCTTCAATCATTTAGCTTTTTCATTTCTATTTTTTTCCCCTAGCAGCTGTTCTATTGATTGTCTAGAAATTGTCCCTTCCATGTTTAAAATTAAAACAGGAAGTGTAAAATAAAAAGGTTAGATGTGAAAAAGGATGGTAAAATCATAAGAACCCAAGTGCTGTGCTCCAAGAAACTGAAATGTATATGCCCTGTAAACACACCCACACATTTGGAATGCAAAAATACACAATTAACATTGGCCTTATTGAAATAATTCAGGAGAAGTATCAAATACGTTAAGTGCACACTAGGTGTTTATTACTTTGTGAAATGTTGCAACATACTTTCAGGAAGTGGAGAAGTTACTACCTTCATTTTGCAGTTGAGGAAACTGAAGCTCAGGGAAAATAAATAACCTAGTCAAGACCCCACAGCCAGGAAGTTGCAGAGTTGAGATTGGAATTGAGTTTTGTCTTGATTTCAAAAAGCTTGTGTTCTCTTCTCTTTTTATCGCCTTTTCTCCTGAACTATTTCAGACATACAAAAACTGTACAGAGAAAAATGAAAATCTAGGTACCTATCTGCCAATTTAAGGAGGAGAAAATTATAAATAAGTTGGACCCCTAATTATATTTGCCAGTCTCATTCTGCCTCTTTTCCTCCTGCATCCTGAATTTGTATTTTTCATTCCCATTTATATATTTACATGTTTGCTACACATATATGTGTCTCTAAGCAATATTTAGTGTTTTTGACACTAATGCTAATTTTTTACTAATCTACATAGACACATATTTATGGATGGATAAATGCATATATACACATGCATATATGTATATATATAAATATTTAAATACATATGTATATATGTTTAAATACTGATATATGTGTGCAAATATATGTATCTGTATATATATGATGAGATATGTGTGTATATGCATATACTGTATTTATGCTTAACAATGTTACAGAAAAATCCATCCGAATGATCTGAGCAAGAATTCTGTAGTGTGAATTTTATCAAAAGACTTTTTGATATCAATGAAGACGATCATATGATACTTCCTAAATTTTATAATGTAATGGATTTTATTCATTGTTTTTCTAATATCCATCTTTGATTTTGTGGAATCTATTTTGGTGCTGATATATTATTTTTAAATCTGCTTTTGGATTTTAATTGATAAACTCGAGTGATTTATTTTTAATTCAATTTATTTAAACTAAGAAAATATTCACCCATTTCTCCCATTTCCCACCCTTTGGGAACCACCTATCTGTTCTCTATGAGCTTGGTTTTTGTTTGTTTGTTTAAGCTTCCATGTATAAGAGAGACCATATGGTATTTGTCTTTCTCCGATTTATTTCATTTAGCATAATGACTTTCAGGTCCACCCATGTTGTCACAAATGGCAAGATTTCATTCTTTTTTATGGCTGAATAATATTGTATATATATGCCACAACTTCTTTATCCACCCATCGATGGCCACTTAGGTTGTTTCCATATCTTGCCTATTATAAGTAATGCTGCAACGGACACAGGGGTATAATATGCAAATACCCTACTGTTTTGATCTTTTCTTCCCCTTCACTGCCTTTGGTCAGATCTTTATTCAGAATTAGGTGTCCAAAATGACCGGACATTTATGGAACAAACAAATTTAAGTTTATGCAAGCAGGCTTCTTTTCTTTTGTGGTGGGTTTCTTTTCTGCAGGCTTCTCAGCTGCTGGTTTCTTGGTAGCTGCAATTTTTTTTCCCACCAGAGGCTTCTTCTGCTTCTTCATGCCAACAGCCTCCTTTCCTCTCTTCCCTATCACAGGCTTCTTGCCTGGAACCCCCTTCTCATCTGAGTTGGCTTCCAGTGCTGCTGCTACCTTATCCATCTGGAGTTTGTGATTTTTGCTCCAGTGAAGAATGGTTACTCCGGCTCCTGGTCTTGGCATATGGGTTTAGCCTCAACATGATTCTCAGGTTTTTCTGTGGATTCTACTTCAGGATTCGGCAATGAATCCTCTTGTGTGGTGCTCGGAGGGCTCTTTGGAACTCTGGGCTTTTCAAGATTTTGCTAAGGTCTGTATTGAGCATCTTGTGCCTGAGAAGGTTGTAGTTACTCTTGAGGGAGGCAGCTTTACGCCAAGTGCCACGCAGATCATCTAAGCTGCGGGAAGCACTTTCAGTCCAAATGCAGAAACGTCCCACATGCTCTCCAGGAGCAAGTTTCAAAGTGTTCAGTTTGCTTACATTAAGTAGAGTAATTCCAAGGATGTTTCTGAAGGCGTTCATGATACCGTTGTCCTCACTATAGAGGACGCAGGGTCTCCTGGGCTGGATACCACACATTTGGCTCTTGCCATCTCTCATTTGCTCAGAGGCATAGACCTTCTTGCTATCATTCCAGGCCTTAAGTTTTTTAAGAAGCAAAACAGCCTCCTTGGTCTCTTTGTAGCTTTCAGTTTTATCTTCAACCACCAAAACAAGTTCAGGAATTTCCTCACTTTGATCACCTTTAGACATGACCAACGCTGGTAAGGCTGAGGCAGCCAGGGCAGAGCACATGGCATATCGCTTCTGTGCTGTGTTCACTATGCGGTGCCAGTGGTGTTGGGTTTTGGTTGGTGCAAACATGCAACCCCCATGACACACATTTCCAAAAGCACCCTGGCCAGAACTCTGAGTCCCGCTGCCTGGAATTCTAGAAATCTGAGCCCCAAGACTCAGCACTGGTTTGATGACCTGCTAATTCACTGACAGCATAGGGCTGTCTGTTGTTTTTGCACAAGTTGCTGTGAACAAAGTTCACAATACCTAGTGAAAAGGGAGCCTTGAACACAGCAGGCAAAGGGACATTTTTGCCAGAAAACTCCCTCTTTTCGAAGTACACTGATACCACTGGGCAGGCACATGCCATGGCAGGGAGAGAAAGCCATGCTCCTCTCAACCTCAGTGGCTCCTACAGGAAAAGCTATTTTGATCTTTGGATTTTTTTTCCAAATTAGTGTTCTTGTTTTCTTTAGATAGATACCCAGAAGTGGAATTGCTGGATCATAAGGTAGTTCTATTTTTAACTTTTTGAGGAACCTCCATACCATTTTCCAGAGTGGCTGCACCAGCTTGCTTTCCCACCAACAGTGCATTAAGGCTTCCCCTTTCTCCATATCTCCATTTGGAACAAACAAATTTAAGTTTATGCAGCAGGCTTCTTTTCTTCTGTAGTGGGTTTCTTTTCTGCAGGCTTCTCAGCTGCTGATTTCTTGGTAGCTGCAATTTTTTTTCCCACCAGAGGCTTCTTCTGCTTCTTCCAACAGAAGGAAACAACAATTGTTATTTCTAGTCGTTTGGATAATAGCCATTCAAATAGGTATGTGGTGATATCTCACCATGGTTTTGATTTGCATTTCTCTGATTAATGCTGTAGAACATCTTTTCATGTACCTGTTGGCCATCTGTATGGCTTCTTTAGAAAAATGTCTGTCCAGTTCTTCTCATTTTTAATTGGATTTTTTTTTTTTTTTTTTTTTTTTTTTTGCTATTGAGTTGTATGTGTTCTTTATCTATTTTGGATATAAGCCTCTTATCAGATATATGATTTACAAACATTTTCTCCCATTCAGGAGGTTGCCTTTTCATTTTGTTGATGGTTTCCTTTGTTGTACAGAAGCTTTATTTATTTTTTTTAAAGATTTTATTTATTTATTTGACAGAGACACAGTGAGAGAGGGAACACAAGAAGTGGGGGAGTGGGAGAGGGAGAAGCAGGGTTTCTGCGGAGGAGGGAGCCCGATGCGGGGCTCGATTCCAGGACCCTGGGACCATGACCTGAGCCGAAGGCAGAAGCTTTATAGTTCAACGTAGTCTCCCTTGTTTATTTTTGCTTTTGTTGCTTTGTTTTTGGTGTCAGATTCAAAAAATCACTCCCAAGACCTATGTCAGTTTCTTACTGCCTGTGTTTTCTTCAAGGAGCTTTATGGTTTTTGGTCTTTTTTTCTTTTTTAAGATTTTATTCATTTATTTGAGAGAGTGAGCAAACTAGAGAGAGAGAGAGAGCACAAGCAGGAAGAGGAGCAGAGAGAGAGGGAGAAACAGACTCTCTGCTGAGCAGGGAGCCCAACTCGACTTGGACACAGGGCTCAATCCTGGGACTCCAGGATCATGACCTGAGCCAAAAAGGCACATGCTTAACCAACTGAGCCACCCAGGCACCCCTGGTTTTAGGTCTTACATTGAAGTTTTTAATCTATTTTGAGTTCACTTTTGTGTATGTTGTAAGATAGTGGGTCAATTTCATTCTTTTGCATGTGGCTGTCCAATATTCCCAACACCATTTATTGAAGGGACTGTCCTTTCTGCATTGCATACTCTTGGCTCCTATGTCATAAATTGACTATATATGCATGGATTTATTTCTGTGCTCTCTATTCTGTTCTATTGATCTATGTGTCTATTTTTATGCCAATGCCATACTGTTTTGATTACCATAGCTTTGTAATATAGTTTGAAATCCGGAAGCATGATGCCTTCAGCTGTGCTTTTCTTTTTCAAGATTGCTTTGGCTATTTGGAGTCTTTTGTGGTTCCATACAAATTTATAGGATTGCTTGTTCTTTTTCTGTGAAAAAAGCCATCAGAATTTTGATAGCAATTTCACTGAATCTTAGACTGCTTTGGGTAGTATGAATGTTTTTAACAACATTAATTCTTCTTCCAATCCATGAGAATGGAATACCTTTCTATTCATTTTTGTCATCTTCAGTTTCTTTCATCAATGTCTTATAGTTTTCAGTGTATAGGTTTTTCATCTCCTTGGTTAAATTTATTCCTAGGTGTTTTATTCTTTTTGATGAAACTGTAAATGGGTTTTCTTAATTTCTCTTTCTGATAGTTTGTCTCTTTGCTGTTGGTTTGTAGAAACACAACAACTTTTCATGTATTGGTTTTGTATCCTGCAATTTTACTGAATTCATTAGTTCTAACACTTTTTTTATTTTAAAATTAAAAAAGAATTTTTTTAATTAACATATAATGTATTATTTGTTTCAGGGTACAGGTCTGTGATTCATCAGTCTTACACAACACACAGTGCTCACCACAACACATACCCTCGCCAAAGTCCATCACCTAATTACCCCATCTCCCCAACCCCTCCCCTCCAGCAACCCTCAGTTTGTTTCCTATGATTAAGAGTTCTTGTGGTTTGTCTCGCTCTCTGGTTTCCTCTTGGTTCATTTTTTTCCTCTCCTCCCCTATGATCCTCTGCCTTGTTTCTTAAATTCCGCATATCAGTGAGATCATATGATAATTATCTTCCTCTGATTGATTTCTTTTGCTTAGCATAATACCCTCTAGTTCCACCCACATTGTTATAAATGGCAAAATTTCATTTTTTTTGATGGCTGTGTAATATTTCATTGTGTATATATATACATATATACATATGTATATACACATCTTCTTTATCCATTCATCTCTCTATGAACATCTGGGCTCTTTCCATAGTTTGGCTACTGTGGACATTGCTGCTATAAACATTGGGGTGCATGTGCCCCTTCGGATCACTACATTTGTATCTTTGGGGTAAATACTGAATTGTACAATTGCTGGTCATAGGGTAGCTTTATTTTCAACTTTTTGAGGAACCTCCATACTGTTTTCCAGAGTGACTGCACCAGCTTGCATTCCCACCAACAGTGTAAGAGGGTTCCCCTTTCTCTGCATCCTCACCAACATCTGTCATTTCCTGATTTGTTAATTTTAGCCATTCTGACTGGTGTGAGGTGGTATCTCATTGTGGTTTTGATTTGGATTTCCCTGGTGCCAAGTGATGTGGAGCACTTTTTCATGTGTCTCTTGGCCATAAGACAAACATAAGAACTCTTAATCATAGGAAGCAAACTGAGGGTTGCTGGAGGGGAGAGGGTGGGGAGATGGGGTAACTAGGTGATGGACTTTGGGGAGGGTCTGTGTTGTGGTGAGCACTGTGTGGAGAAATGTCTGTTCATGTCTTCTGCTCATTTCTTGATTGGATTATTTGTTCTTTGGGTGTTGAGTTTGATAAGTTCTTTATAGATTTTGGATACTAGCCCTTTATCTGATTTGTCATTTGCAAATATCTTCTCCCATTCTGTCGGTTGTCTTTTGGTTTTGTTGACTGTTTCCTTGCTGTGCAAAAGTTTTTTATCTTGATGAAGTCCCAATCATTCATTTTTTGCCTGTGTTTCCCTTGCCTTTGGAGACTGTCTAGCAAGAGGTGCTGCAGCTGAGATCCAAGAGGTTGCTGTCTATGTTCTCCTCTAGGATTTTGATGGATTCCTATCTCATATTTAGGTCTTTTTGATGGAGTGTTTAGGGCTTTCTATATATAGTATCACGTCATCTGCAAATAGTGACAACTTCTTCTCTTCCAATTTTGATGCCTTTTCTTTTTTTTGCCTAATTGCTATGGCTAGGACTTCCACCACTATGTTGAATAAAAGTGGCAAGAGTAGGCATCCTTGTCTTATGCCTGATCCAGTGTTGACTATGATGTTAGCTATAGGCCTGTCATATACGGTCTTTAATATGTTGAACTATGTTTCCTCTATACCAGCTTTGTTAAGAGTTTTTATCATAAACAGATGTTGAATTTTGTTGAATGCTTTTTCTGCATCTATTGAGAAGATCAATAAATTTTTATCCTTCATTTTGTTAATGTGGTATATCACACTGACTCATTTGCAGATGTTGAACCATCCTTGTATCCCTAGAATGAATCCCACTTGATCATGGTGTATGATCCTTCTAATGTATTATTGAATTTGGTTTGCTAACATTTTGTTCGGGGCTTTTGTATCTATGTCATCAGGGATATTGGATTGTAATTTTCTTTTCTTGTGACAACTTCGTATGGTTTTGGTAATAGGATAATGCTGGGCTTATAAATGAGTTTCGTAGAGTTTCCTCCTCTTCTATTTTTTCTATTAAACCTAAACTTTATTAGGATTTATGCACTGATATTTAGAAGTAATATTGGTCAGAGCCAATAATCCAGGACAGCTAATTTTCTTTTTTTCCCTCTATCTTCCTTCCTTCCTTTCTTTCTCTCTCTCTCTCTCTCTTTCTTTTTCTTTCTTTCTTTCTTTCTTTCTTTCTTTCTTTCTTTCTTTCTTTCTTTCTTTTCTTTCTTTCTTTCTCTACTTACTTACTTTTTTCTTTAGGTTTTCCTGGACTTCACAATTAACTTGAATGCAAACTCTAAATCAGGATAAAGGCACATTTGGTGAGTAGATTGTATGTGTCATTTCTTTTACAAGGACCTTCAGGTGTCAGTTTTATGTACTGGTATCATTTAATTTTTCACATTATGCAGGCCAAGACCTTGTCTCGTATCCTCATATATTTTTTTAAGATCCAAGCCTCATGGTTACTGAACTAAATTTAGTGTGTAAACATGTTTGTTATAAACAACATGGTACCTGGTATCCCCCAGACCAAGTGATCTGAGAGAGGCAGCAACCAAGATGGTAGCTGCAGTATCTTTTATAACTAAGTATCAGAAGTGACATACCAAATAAATAAAATCTTTAAAAAAAAAAAAGGGGGCGCCTGGGTGGCTCAGTTGGTTAAGCGACTGCCTTCGGCTCAGGTCATGATCCTGGAGTCCCGGGATCGAGTCCCACATCGGGCTCCCTGCTGAGCAGGGAGTCTGCTTCTCCCTCTGAACCTCTTGCCTCTCATGCTCTCTATCTCTCATTCTCTCTCTCTCTCTCTCAAATAAATAAATAAAATCTTTAAAAAAAAGTGACATACCAATTCTTCTGACACATTCTATTGGTCACACCAATAGACCAACTCTAGTATAATATGGGAGGGGATTACACAAGGGTGTTAATACCATGAGGTGGGGATCATTAGGAGCCACTGTAGATGCTGGCTACCAGGGTACATATTCACATTTAAATTCTATTAAATCTAGTCTATACTGATAGCTCATGACAGCAATGTATTCCCAGCACCCTAGACAATATCTGACAAATAGTAGGCTCCTAATAACTACAAATAGTAGTTGATTTTAATAATCAACTAGCTAATTTTATATTATCATAGATATATTATAGCATAGATAGTTGGGTTTTAGGTTTTTCTAGAAGGATTTATAGAAGGATATTTTGGCTGCCATAATTTGATAAAGAGAAGTTAAAGGCATGCATAACTACTATGTATATGTGAATTTTAGGCATTACTTCAAAATTTTATTTCATTCAAAGGAACATTCAAGAGAATGGGCATTTAAAATTGTGTTCCAATTTTTACTGTCAGATATATTGTTATTTTGAAATTATTTAAGGTATGTTATAGGATAAAGTATTAAGTAAATAAGTTAATGGTTTAGGAAAGAAGTTTCCATAAAGAGGAAAACAAGTATAAAATATTAAAACATTTTGTGATTTTAAATTTGAACTGGAAATATCAGTGAACACCCATGAGTCTACCCACTCATCCAACCAAACAACAGATTCTACTAATTTCCCTAATTTTTGAAAAGGCTTAGAAACAATGATAATCTAGCAGCAATGAGTACCCCAAATTACCGTTTTTCATTAAAAGGAATTAGGGCGCCTTGGAGAAATGGCTGATTCTAAATCTGAAACAGAAAATTTTCAAGATTAGCCTGGGATGTCTTATGCCAGAAAGCAGGAACTATCAAATTCTAATGTGGTCATATTAAAAAGATATATAATACAACTTGAAGGAGGTCCCATGGACCTCAGATAAGGCAACTTAAGCATCAAAAAGATTTAAACAGAATATATAAAAAATTATGAGTCCATGTGACAAAAAAATTAAAAAATAGAACAATACCAAACAAAACACACTAACCTCAAGATACTGATTCCAATGGAGTTTTCTAGGACACCAACTCATTACTCTAACAACTAACAAAAAATCAGGGATTTATTCTACCCGAATAATAGTTGACATAAGAATGCCCTTTTTTTTAATTGAATTACAATGGACATAAAATATCCTATTAGTTTCAGGTGTAAGTCACAGTGATTTGATATTTTATAAATATTTTATAAGTGAATGCCAGAAAACAAACCACCCAACTGAGTGATGGGCCAAAGACTCTAAGAGAAACCTCACCAAAGAAGAGATCAGATGGCAAATAAACATATGAGGAGAGGCTCCACATTATATGTCATCAGGGAAATGCAAATTAAAACAACTAGATACCACTAAACATCAGTTAGAATGGCCAAAATCTGGAACACTGATAACACCAAATGCTGATGAGGATGTGGAGCGAGAAGAAATCTCATTCACTGTTGGTAGAATATAAAATGGTATGGCCACTTGGAAGACATTTTTGGTGGTTTCTTACAAAACTAAACATACTCTTGTCATATGACCCAGGAATCCTGCTTCTTGATACCTTCCCAAATGAACCGAAAACTTGTCAATACAAAAACCTGCACATAGATGGTTATAGCAGTTTTTTTCATAATTTCCAAAATTTGGAAAATAAACTCTGGAACATCCAGACAGTGGAATATTATTCAGCACTAAAAAGAAATAAGCTATCAAGCCATGAAAAGACATGGAGGAAACTTAAATGCTTATTACTAAGTGAAAAAAACTGATCCGAAAAAGCTGCATACTGTATGACTCCAACTATATGACCTTCTGGAAAAGTCAAAACTATGAAGCCAGTAAAAAAATCAGTGGTTTCCAGGGGTGGGGGTGGTAGTAGGGATGAATAAGTAGAGGATTTTTTAGGACAGTGAAACTACTCTGCATGATACTATAACGATAGCGACATGTTTGTATTTTGTTTGTTTGTTTGTTTTTTGATACATGTTATTATATATTTGTCCAAACCCACAGAATGTAAAACACCAGGAGTGAATCCTAATATAAACTATGGACTCTCGGTGATGATGATGTTTCAAAATGCAGGTTTACCCACTGTAACAAATGTATCACTCTGGTGGGGGTTGCTGCTAATGCGAGAGGCTATGCATGTGTGGGGGCAGGGGTACACATATATATCTATACCGTTCCCTCAATTATGCTGTGAACCTAAAAGTGCTCTAAAAAAATAGTCTTAATAAATTAAAAAAAATGTAAGAGGTCTGTGATTCGGGTCAACATAATAGCGTGTCTGGCAATTATGAGCAAAAATGAACTGGCGCCTGGAGATATGGTCTGAGTTATCATTACAGAGATGGAAGGTAAATTAATAGTATTCTTGCCTTCTTGGTCATGAGCTAATTCGGAAAATATGATAAGGCCTGGATATTCAGCCTTGGCACAGACATGCTCATCAACACGGTAACTCCATTTTCCGTGGATTGATCTGAGGGAGCCCAAAATACCACATGGGTCATACCACAGCGCATTTGTTTTTCCTCCATTTATTTGATCCAGGCTCAAGATAGATTATTTGCCTGATTTAGTTTACACCTTTGTTTTCCCCATGAAATTTTTTAAGTATACAAGGTGAGGGACCAGGTCTTATTCAGGTGAGTCAATCACTATTTCCTGAAGCAAAGAACCATTCAGAGTAAAGATAAGAAAATTCACTTGGACTCACACACTCCAGGCCTAAAAGAAGCCAGGTTACCTGCCTATTTATAAAAGTGGAATTAATACCACTTCACAAGTTTACAGATATAAAGATGGCCACAAAGTCTCAATGTGTATAGCATTTGTGGAATTACGTAGTTACAGAAAAATCACTCTCCTGAAACATTCTCTCAGCAATAACAATGACAACCCTATTCTGTTTCTTTTGCTAATCTTAATGTGAGTTATTGGCTGTGTGGAGGTGGGAGGCGAGAAGCAGCTGTTCACATGGGTGGTATACAAGGTAATCTTAAAGATTCTCTGGCCCAAATTATTTTTACTCTTTTCTATTTCTTATGCTTGCAAATCCTATATTTTTAAGACTAAGAAAGGCCCTGCTTGAATATGGAATAAAAATAAAAAAGTGATCTGTTTCCAAACTGATAATCACTTGGCCTCTGTGTTCTTGCTACCTCACCACTGCCTATGTTTTTCTCGTCAGCTGCACACCCAGGCAGAAAAGACGGACTTCCTAGATAACAGAGGCTTCCCTTAGAGTGGGAGGACCTGAGTTTCCTTGCTAAAAACTCCAAACAAAGTCTTGAGATCCATTTAACATAATTAAATTCTTGGTGGTGAAGAACTGATCAATAGGGCTGATCCAGGTACAGTGTCCCAGCATAAAGATGCTGTATGTCTTTGGAAGGAGGAAAGTAGATAGACGTGTTTCCTTCCAGTTTGGAAACTGCAGATATTCTATTTTTCTTCCTTTAAATAACTAATTCTGGGATTTGGGGACAGATGATTTTATCCAAATTTCAATTCATAAAGTTTCTCATATGTCTAAGCACTTTCTGCTTTTGACCCAAGAAGTACATGCCGTAAAAATCAACAGAATATTTTCTTTAGAATACTAGGAACGCACAGAAATCTCAGCAGAGATACTGTTGTACCATATATGTTTTGATAAACAACACTTTTCAAAGCTTTTGTATTTTATTCATCCAAGATTTTAAGAAATAAATCTGAACAGGCTAGTGACATGAATGGATCTTCTAGGAGGAAAGAGGATATCTATCCCTAGTTTTCAATTATAGAGTGACCATCTATGCAAACATCAACCATGAAAGGATACGAACAAAGGTTTGGGCAAATAAAATGCTACCAGTTACAGCACAAAAGGGATAAGAAGTATGCTTTTGTCTTTTCAATCAATTGCATTTTAGTTATTTGAAAACAAAATATTCCAAAGAACATCTTTCAGTACTATTTTTAGTAGTTCTTCAGAATGTTTTTATGTTTAATTCACAGTTTGTTTTCATATTACCCTGAACACTATTCATTGGGGGTACAGACACAAGAAAGGGACTAAACATATTAATATAATTAATATCTAATCAATAGATATTAACTGATATGTAGGAAAATGAAACATATCAGTTAAATCTAGCAACAAGCTTTGGAACGTATGCATAAATAAAACAAAAGCATAACGTAGTCTCTCTTTTTACCATACTTTTAGCAAATGTAGTAAATGAGCATAGAAATATAAAAAATACATAAGCCAGAGATTAATTAGTTGCTTTACGAAAAAGAAGCTTTTATTTTAAGAAAGTCTTTTTACGGAAGTATTTCTGTAAGTATTAATACAGAATTCATTTTATAATTATTTTATACTTTACTACCTTTAAAGGATGCTAATAGTTGCCCACCATGAGATATTCTTGTGTTGAGCCAGGAGACAACTTATAAAAAAATTCTTGAATGATACTCAGAAATATTTTAATCCTCATGTGTCTATTTCTTTCAATGGGAGTGATGATACAAAAAAAAAAACACAAAACTGTCAAAAGTACCATTTTTCCAAATATGTCACATAAATCATTAATATGAGTTGATTTTATGATGAAAGACTGCAGGTCAATTTTAAATATAAGAAAACAAGTCACTTGGCCAAGTACTAAATAACGGACATGATACTTGTCACTAACATTCTTTTTTATTTTAAAGTCCTTTTCTGTACTTTTTGTTACTCTTATACCTACTTCTTCCTGTCTCCACTCTGCCTGTCTCTCTGCCCTCTACCTTGTTTCTTCTACTTTCATTCCTTGCAGTCTGTACCCTATGTCTACAGTGATACTCAGTGACATTTCCAACACTGCTTGGTTCTCTGTTAGCATATATTATTATATTTGGATATTAGTAAATTAGTATATATGAGTATATTAGAATATAGCAATATGGACTACGGAACTGCTAGGCTATCCAACTCACTAGGCACATCAAAGGCTTACTATCTATGAAACAAGCAGCTATATCCATATTTTAACTTCTTTGATCTAAAGGAAATTTGATTTGTATTTATTTGATCTAAAGGAGATTTCTCAGAGTTTGACTTTATTTTCAGAGGATCAATCTGAACATTGATTTCAAACTCTGAAAAATAAGCCCTTCCAATACTCCTTAGCTAGACAGATGAATAATTAGCAATCAATAGGTAAGGTGGATGAAGCAGTCGGTTCTCATGACTTCTAGTTACGTTTATCTACGACACACCTGAGAATTTGATTTGGTAAATACACAAAGAAAAATATGGGGAATAGTGTTTAATGTAGAAAAGGACTCAAAATAAAGGAAAAATGCAATGTTTTACAGTAAACAAATCTTAAAATAGTGTCTTTTCCTGTCCACAAAATAAGCTGTGTCACAACTTAGCAGGCATAGTCATTGTTGATTTTTCCCTGTCTGCTGTGTTACAATCTATGTTGATTGCAGTCCAAGAATAGGGCATGTATGAACAAGATTGGTGAGTGACAGTGGTCAAATAATACAACCGTCATAGATTTGCAGATGTAGGTTTCCAGATTCCAGTGGCGCCGGCCACTTGTGATGCTACCGTACAACTAGCATCATCACATGTTTATATTGAGGCCATTTATCTCAAAGACTTTGGCAGCATAGCTAATGCCCCCATAATCCCCCAGGTGGTACGTGAATCAGGTATTTGAATGGTTATTTACTTAGCCCCTCTCGGATTTGTTTGAATTGGATTTTTAAAAAGTAGAATATTAATAATGAAAGTTATATCAATTACTTATAGATTAATAGAACCAAATACGGAGGTAAAACAATAAATGAAGTTAATTTTTTGTTAATCTCTGAGTGAGGACATACAGAAAATACCATATAGTCGTATTTTCTTTTACTTTAACCAATTAAACAAATCGATGTTTTTGACTCCTCCCAAAGCTCTGAGTATTGATTGCCTCACATCCCAAGGTGTCAGTTTCTTGCTTACCCTATTATCTCTTCTCCTTGGTCAAGTTTATACTTCCTCAACTGAGCTATAGATGTCTATTTATATAAAAAGACTGTGGATAACCTCACCCTGTTCATTCTCTGCCCTACGTTGCTGTAATTTTCCTTTGTGTTTTCTATTTTTTTACTAATCCAGAACACTGGAAAGATAGAAGAGGTACCTGTAGATTTACTTGTATTTTGAGAAAACATTATTTGTTCACATGATTTCCAAGTCTAACCACAATGCTAGAACTCTACAGTTCTTTCCCTTAAAAGACTCCAAGAGAAGGGAATGCGGTCCAATTACTTCTATTTACTTATGTGTAATCTGACCAGTTTAAGTGATCAAAATCATACAACTTGTTAGAAACACAAGTAAACCAAAGCCGCAGGCTTCTAGTTCCAGTTCAGTGCCTTGCCCCTTGTCCACTGTCACCTATTTGCTCAAATATATGTGACATTCACTGCACTTACACTATAGACATGGACGCTACTGGAGGAGTTTTCAAACAATC
Source organism: Eumetopias jubatus (assembly GCF_037043125.1). NCBI lineage: Eukaryota > Metazoa > Chordata > Mammalia > Carnivora > Otariidae > Eumetopias > Eumetopias jubatus. The sequence goes on along the minus strand of NW_028274811.1, from coordinate 66,351,644 downwards.
TCAAATTCACACCCAGTTGTTTTTCGTATCATAAAGAGCAATAGCAATTGAGCTTATAGATAAAGGAGCACTTCACATTACTTTCTTACAACTATTTTTTTTTAAGAAGGGGAAGATTTTCTTCAATAATCTCTATTGTTCCTTCTAGTTTTAATATCCTTGGAATTCATGAATCATCCTGGAACATATTGGTATGCAGCAAATGGCAAGAGGCATGCCTTTGTAAATTTAAAATGTTGTGATAGTGCACATTTACGGCTGAAAACATAGAATAAGAATAACCATCACAGTTGAAATGAGTATTTATTCTCCCTTTAATGTTGCTATATCTCATACTATCCTGCCCCCACTATTTTTCCATTTCATTCCCCATCAATCCACATAACGTGCTCTGTCCATAAATGCCGTGTGGTAGAATCAAAAGAGAACGGGCTTTGGCATATGATAGAAATAGTATTTGAATCCAGGCTGTGTGACTTTGAACTACATACTTAATCTTTTTCTGAGTCTGTTTCTTCCACTTATAATTAGATTACACAAACATAAGTCTGTGGAGGTGGTTTTGAGGATCAGTGATCATAAGTGGAATATGCTTAGCACAGTATTGCTATATAATACTGATAATAATCAGATTCTTCTTATTTTTCTAAAACAAGTATTATGCAGATTTAAAGGGTCGGGGGGGGAGAAGGAGGGGGCAGAGAACCCACTATGTCCCTTCAGACATTTTATTGTAAAACTCACTTTCCTCTTTGCTCTTATAATACTCTGCTCTGCTCAAATGCAAGAGACAAATAGAGTTCACTGCTATTTTAAAAATTCATTTAAGGCACAGTTTTACTTTGGTTGACTCCAACAGTAGTGCTTATAGTCTCAATTACAACAGTGTCTGCCTGACTAGCTGAAATATCTTAAGGCACATTTCTTATCTTGCTCTATGTTGCTTATACTTTATCTTATAAATGAGTTCTCATTGGTTTCAGATGAAAGCATGATGGAACAAAATGTTGGATTTAGTTAATGATGTGTAATGGTGGTTAAAATGAAGGCCTAATACCAAGATACACCGAGTAGAGAGAAGAAAAGAAATTGAAGAGAAAATAAAATATGAAAGAAAAGTTAATCTAAGCCAATGAGCAGTATGCTTGATATTCCTGAATTGAAAGCAGGTAGAATGAAGGAAAGGACTATAAAAATTGTGAAAGATGTGGGAATAAAAGGTTTCCTAGGAAAAAATATATTAATTTGTCTTTCATGGTTCCTCTTTTCTAAGATTAAAGTGATTGCACTGAATGCATTTTTAAAAATTGTTTGTGAATGCATTTCTTAAAAAATTATTTTACTAGCAATCAAAGTAATTTATGTTCACTGTAAAAATTTCAGGATATATGGCAAAACAAAGCGGAGGAAACTAAAGTTTTCCCCCAAGATAACCACCATTAACATCTGGTATCTTTTCATCTGTTCTTTTTTTATGCATAATCCATATATAATCTTATTTCTTACAAAATGTGGATGTTAGTATGCAAACAGCTTAAAATAATTCTGGCATGGTTTTTATATATATGTAAAAAGGAGAAAGACTGTATAATGAATACCCATGTGCCATTGACAATTATCAAGATATGGCCATCTTGCTTTATGTCTACCTTCTGCTATTCTTGCAGTCTTGAGTTATTTTAAAGCAAATCCATTTTATCATTTCATCCATAAACACTTCAGTATTTATCTCTAAAAGATAAGAACTCTTGCACAAAACACCATATCAATCACTAACAAATTAACAACAATTTCTTCGTATCTTCAAAGAGCCACACTATTATTGCTTTTTAATCTGGCTTCTCTTTGACAATATCATGGTCATCCTTTATTCACAATGTAAGTCTATTAAATAGAAATGGCGAACTAATTTGTATTGATACATAAGTATATGAGTGCCTATTTTCCTATGTTTCACCCAAATTGGATCTTATCATTCTTTCCTTTTTGAAGATTTTATTTATTTATTTATTTTATAAAGAAAGCGTGCATATGTGCCAGCTAGGGGAGGGGTAGAGGGGGAGGGAAAGTGAAAGAGAATCTCAAGCAGCCTCCATCCTGGGTGCAGAGCCTGAGGCAGGGCTGGATCTCACCACCCTGAGATCATGACTTGAGCGGAAACCAAGAGTCAGATGCTTAACTGATGGAGCCACCCAGGTGCCACGGATCTTACCATTCTTTTAATCATTGTCAATTTATTAGATTAAAACTGTAAGCATTTTTTAAAAGATTTTGTTTATTTATTTGACAGAGAGAGACACAGTGAGAGAGGGAACACAAGCAGGGGGAGTGGGAGAGGGAGAAGCAGGCTTCCCGCTGAGCAGGGAGCCTGATGCGGGGCTCGATCCCAGGACCCCGGGATCACGACCTGAGCCAAAGGCAGACACCCAACGACTGAGCCACCCAGCATTTTGTTCATATGTTTATTATTCACTTATACTTTTATGAATCGCTTATTCATGCTTTTACTTCGTTACTATTGAAGTTTTGTTTTTTCTTATTGATTTGTAAGAGTTCTTCACAAGCCTGTATATGTTCTCAGATTATTCATACTGGCTAGTATTGCCATAATTTTACCTTATGTTTTCTATTTATTTACTAAACTAGGACACTGGAGAGAAACAATATGCACCTGTGTATTATTTATATTGTGGGAAAACACTTATTTTTCCAGATACCTTCCAAGCCTAGTTGCAATGCCCCCTTCCCTGTTTCACAATGGATATTAACTCTTTGTCATATATATTGCAAATATTGCAAATATCTTCTCATTGTCATTTATTTTTCTCCTTTGCTTACAGTAGTAAAATTTCCTTATCTCAAGATAAACATAAATAGTGCTAATTTTCTTCCTATATTTTTATCATTTCATTTTCTATTTTAAAACCTTGACTCAGTCTCAAATTATTGTAATATGAGGCATGAATTTGTTATAAATTTACCTTCATCCCAAATTGCTAGCTAATTGGTCCACTGCATTTGAGTAGACCATTTTTTTCCCAATGACTCTATATGCCTTCTTTGTCACTTAAGTTACACATTGAATAATTTTAAAATATACACTGTATGTTTAAAAAATATATATGTGTGAGCTATATATGTGTGTGTGGCATATATATATATATGGCATATATATATATATATGTGAGCTATATATGTGTGTGTGGCATATATACATATATATATATATATATAATAGTAAAAGCAGGGACCTAAGCAATGGGATGTTTTAACTGAGAGTAGAAAGAAGGCAGTCTATATAGGGTGTAGTGCTTCACTGGCATCTAGGAAATAAGAGGAAACTCTAAATATTTTAAAGAACAAACAATGAAAAATTGTGTAAATGAAATAAAATGATACCTGTGAATTGCAAATTTTTCCCATTTTAGGGAAACAAAGCTAGCTTTTCCCAAGTTTACCTCTGTGTACCATCCCATACTATACCTTTTACTTATTTAACATTTATTTAGCCCCACTATGTGCCAGGCATTTTGCTAGGAGCTAGTTATACAAAAAAGAATATGATTTAGTCCATGCCCTTAAGGAGTTCATACTTTCATTGGCTGCACTTTTTTATATTTTGTTGTAATTATCTGTTTATGGGCCTAAATCTCTTCCCAGACTATGACCTTCTGCAGAACAGTGTCCATGGTTTATTCATATTCTAATCCCTAGTGTTTAGAATAATTCCTGACACATAGTAGCTGCTGATCAATGAATATTTGTTGAATTCCCTGGGAGCAGAATCCCATTATTTCCAGGGTCATTTCTACCCGTACTCATCTGCCAAGAGGTGATAAGCATTTATTGTTGCAAATGAGTGAGTTTTTCTCCTACGCTCAGGCTGTGCCACACAACTTTCTTTGTCTCCTACAAATCCACTCTCTGTCCTTCACCCGTCCCCTCTCTCCCACACCAGGGCTGCCCTGTTTCCATTACATCAGTGATTTCCAACTCCCCAGCCTTTTCCCTCTGAGGTTTTCTCAGGCCGGGTGTGTTCCTCCACAGAAAGTCTGTAGTCTTGGGGTGCCTGGGTGGCTCAGTCGTTAAGCGTCTGCCTTCGGCTCAGGTCCTGATCCCAGGGTCCTGGGATCGAGCCCCGCATCGGGCTCCCTGCTCTGCAAGGAATTTGCTTCTCCCTCTCCCACTCCCCCTGCTTGTGTTCCCTCTCTTGCTGTGTCTCTCTCTGTCAAATAAATAAATAAAATCTTAAAAAAAAGAAAAAGAAAAAAGTCTGCAGTCTTCCCAAACTGGCCTGTTGTGTGATACACTCTTCTCTTCTTTTGGCTTCCAGTGACTTCCTTCCTTCATCCTTCTAAGTCTGTGGTGGTGGCTGACTGGCAGCTAATAGCCCTGGGTTCCTGATAATCTTTTGGGGTTTCAATATATGCCCTATCCACTCCTTTTGGAATAATCTTTTTGTAAATAAAACCTCTTCACATTATACTGTTTTTTAAGTGTGTCATCTATTTGTGTTTTTTTTTCACTATCTTATTATTATTATTATTATTACTGCTACTGCTTTTTCTGGAGAATATACGCATGTTGGGGTAGGAGGGGAAAGATACGTAGGGTAGAAGTAAGGTTGTGCACATGCAGGAAAACAGTTTTCTGTTTGAAGGATTTCAATAGCTTGAAAAGTAGTTCCAAAGATTGAAGTGTACTCTGGCAGAAGGATCAGCGAAAATAAGAGAGGTAAAACTTGAATACCTCTAAAAATAAATGGGCTCAGAACGTACAGTGATCAACTGGTGAGTCACACTGAGCTATGTTAATTATTTATTTTTTATTTATCTTATCCCAACATTAACTATGCCTGTCTTGGGACACTCAATGGTTTTTTTGTTTCTTGACAAGTTTCCAAGAAAACCTATGTGCCATTATTTATCTAAAGGTGATAACTGCCCATCCCAAACAAAGAATTCTATTCTACATGTATTAGTTGAGTTACAAAAGCCCCATCAAGCTTCATGGGATCATGGTCTAAAACTTTCAGGAGTAATTACTAAAGGTCTCCAAAAGGATATAATTCACTGATCTAATGTTTATTTTCCTTGTTTCTTATGGTGCATTGAGTAGTGCTCATTTTCTTCAAAAGCACAGACTCCAAGGGAATAAATTATACCCTGTTCTTTTGGTCACTTGACTCACAATTCTGGTGGATCATTCATTGAGTGCTTGCTACTGTGTTTATCATACATTATAGATAAGGGGATATGGAGATAAAAATATGCTAGACATTTATACTTATTTCATTTATTCTTTCACTCAACAAGCTTTCATGAGAACTAATTAAATAATAGATGTAATGATAGTTAGGCACAGAGGAATTCTAAATGAATAAGACATGTCTCATTTTTCTCAAGGTACTTAAGCAAAGATTGATGGGCTGTGAAAATGAATTTCATTAAAGGTAAAGGCACTTTCCCTTTCTGTTACAAAGATACAGGAAGAACTACTTTACCTTCATTGTGAGCTTTGCAAAGTGGCTGTTGTGGGAGTAGCTCCAAGGACCTCACGGAGATTGTCTCCAAATCGTGCATGGTTTCTGGTGTTTTTGATGGTGATGAATCTGTATGAATTAACCTCCTCTACATTCTGAGACTTTCCTTTCAGTAGTAATATTTTCATAATGTATCACAGTTGCAAAACTCATCTCTAGTGTTGCAAGTTCAGACAAGATAAACTGCAGGTCTGATTTTTGTTTTGGTCGAAGGAAGATCTATATTATAGAAAGCCCTTAACCGTGCAGAACCGAGGAAGGCATGAGACTTTTCTTTGGTGTAGAAGCTGTTAATGGAACTGCAATAGGTACTTGATGTCACTCACCCCAACATCTTGATATTGAAGTGATTTTTCTATATATTAGATGCATTTATTTGAAGCATTAGTACTATTTCATCATTTCCCCCTGAATAAACTTTAGTAGGAAGATGGCATGTGCTGGGAAACTAGTAACTCTTGCTTTTAAGTTACTATTTAATTCATGACTTTGCTATTACTCTTGTCTCCTTGCATTTCCTCATGGCACTCTGTTTCATTAATAATAGAAAGGTCTCTAGTTTTAACACACTTCATTTTTATGCACTGAAGTCCTTTCGCTGGCATTTGCTGATATTCCTCCTGAGCTGCTTCTATCTCTGATGATACCATTGTGCTTTGAAACAATATTTTTTTTTCAGAAACGATAAAGGAACATTTTTAAAAATTCTGTATTAGGAGGAATATTTAGTCTTTATGCAGCTTCTGAAAACCAAATAATAGATTTTAAATAAGTTCTGTTTAGTAGTACATACAGGTTGCTCTAGATACAAGAGTGCTGGCGGTCTCAGGGAGTTATGTCCTCTGTGTCCTATCACTTAGAGCTCTGACAAGGCCCTGCAAATGTGCAGTGCTACCCAGGCACAGGTTCCTATGTTCTACAAATAAAAAGCGAGTAAATACTAATAAGAAGCAGCCTTGGACTGTAATTGTGAATGAAAGCAAGAAAGTAATACTGATGCTCAGGAGAAAACGTAGTAAGAGCTTTAAGATTTAAAATTCCAATTAACAGTTGTTTGTCCATATTATGAGAAGCAAAAGTATTTCCATTTGCCTTCTTACCTAAGACAGTCCTATTCCTGACATGTTGAGAGCTTAGATTACTTAGAGAATGATCTAAAGCACATTTCAAAGAGTCAATGATTTTCTACGAAGACTGTATTATCTTTTCTGTGAAGATCAGGGATGTGTATCAGAAAATTAGATTAATTACGGAAATTTTGTCTTATTTTATTTTATATACTACAAAATCGTTCTCTTATTTAAAATATTGAAGGTAGTCCTGAATATACAATATGCACCCAAGGGAGCTACTTTCTTTCTTCTTAAAGACTCCATAGAAGGGGATTCCCTTTCCTTGCCCTGCATAATACTGAAACTGCTACTTGACTCATATAAGGATTCAAGCAAAGTAAAAGGACCACACGCATACAAAAATCAGCCTCATTACGTTTTCTATTTTATAAATGTTAGGAGTAAGTAAAATGTCAAGCGTTTGTTAAAAAGCTATCCTTGAATTTAAGTGTTTTCAATTGATGGTATTAAATATTAGCAATTAAAGCCTAAGTGTCCCTCAAAAGCACCAGGCAAATCTTGTTTTTAACGACAGGGAGACAAAGCTTGTTTTTTTTTTTTTTTTTTTCAATCTGGTTCTTAAATTAACTTGGCTCCAGAAATCAAACTGTTTTAAACCATTATCAATAATTAACTAAAAAACGATGTTCTACATTTTTGAAGGTACACATAGTTTTTTTCCAAAGCATTAGCTTTAATTTCAGGAGAGTAGTCTTTAAAGAGAGAAGACAAATGCATCTTTAAAAAGCTAAAGATATGATTTCCTCTCTCTCATTAATATGCTCTTGGCACTGAAAAACACATCTTATTTAAATAACTTCTTACTAAAGGCCTCCACAAAACTCCCATCTAGCCACATTCTTTCTGTATGTCTCTGTCAATTCATGGTTATATACTATACGAGTCAGTTTTTATTTACAAAGCTAGAAATTTTTTTTTAAAGATTTTATTTTATTATTTATTTGAGAGAGAGAGAATGAGAGATAGAGAGCACGAGAGGGAAGAGGGTCAGAGGGAGAAGCAGACTCCCCGCAGAGCAGGGAGCCCGATGTGGGACTCGATCCCGGGACTCCAGGATCATGACCTGAGCTGAAGGCAGTTGCTTAACCAATTGAGCCACCCAGGCGCCCAAAGCTAGAAATTTTTTAATGTGAGAAATATGTTTATCTCTGAGAATTTATATTTTGGACTGTGCTCTCAATTTTTCTTACAGGATTGCCTTGCTTTTCCATCTTAAAGAAAAAGCCTTTTTAAAAATTGGAAAAATATTATTTTGTGATAAAATGAATAATTAGTAATCTAATGTTCCAGATTTTACTAGCTAGTGGCTGTAAAATAGGATCATGCTTTCTTTCAATTCCCCAGTGACTGTAGCTTGAGCACCTACCAACCTACTCACTGCAATTAAGACTTCTGTACTTCCGAGAGTTTTCCCAGGCCCTGCTTCACCTCTGCTCAGGACCAGGTGGCCTCCTCATTACACTGCTGCCCTTGCTGTTCATCCCGCTCGAGAGACCACTAAACATACGGGCTCAGCTCTCCTGTCCTCCAAGAATGACAGCTACCACCACTGCCTTTCTGACCCCACACAAGCTTGATGCCTGCTCTCCTCCCTCTGAAATAGGAAACAGACGTCTCCCCAACTCCCCACAGTACAATTGAGACTGGGTTAAAATGATAAGTAGACTTTATGAAAGGTTTTGGCATCATGGAAGGAAAGTTGGTAACAAAGATGCTAACTCGCTATTGCTCTACAAGTGGTTACTCCGAGAGCAGACAGGACCTCAGATCTCTTATTGGTCCAGCTTCAGGCAGGCCGACAGCTCAGCAGGAATGTTCCAGCGTATGCATGACCCGGCCCTGTCCACAGTCTGAGGCCTAAAGTGAAGGTGCCGTTAACCCCGATCTAAGGCCCCAAATCCTCATTTCTGGCATCAGATTGGAACTCATCCAGGATGACTGACACTGGGAAGATACATTCTCTTCAAGGAAAACTTCCACACCTAGCCACAAAGCTGTGATCTCGCCTCAGGAACTTGTAACACCATAGCTCAAAGAGGTTTTTCTGCCTTCAGTAATGCCTTATTTGAATGCAATCATCCAAGTTGGCCTTAACAGGTCCAACTTTCTAGTAGCATGAACTGGAATTAGAATTGGGCTAATAAGACCTCTTCATGTCCTCTCTAGCCTTGTTTCACATTTCAAATACTCAGATGAGACAGACAACTCTGCATATATGCAGACATTGATATTTATAGTACGGCTCAAATCCAGTTTGCCAAAAGAAACATTTTCTAAAGGACACCCATAAAAGCTCTTCTAAAAAATTCCCCAATTTATACCATTCAATGTTAATTTCCCATTCTGAAACACTGACTTTGCAGTTTTTTCACTGGGTTCAGGGTCTTCCTCCAAACAATGAGTCAGTACTCCTCTGGTTTTCCCTAGGAACAAAGTGACAGGCTTCCTCCAGTACTCCACCCAAGAATGTAGGGCTTTTTTGTAACTTTGGAGGTAGCACATTAAGGGGTCTTATAGGGACTGTTAACAGCAGAGATAGCAGTGTGAAGAGAAGGCCACCAAGTTTTTAAAAATCTCGAGTTTTAGAATCCAGAGTACCCTATAAAATAACTACTCTAAAATCCAGTGGCTGCCTCAGAACAACAATTTTTTTTATTTCCAGGAGTCTCTGTTGGGCAAGCCTGGACTCCAGAGTCTGGGCTCTGAGCTACAGGCTACACGTTGGGTTCAGGCCTGCTACAGCTATCTCATTCGGGAGCCTGGGCTACAGTGGCTAGTGAGGCCTGTTCTTCTCCTGGCAGATCCCCAGAGTTCAAAGGGCCACTCAAGTGTACGAACACATTCAAGCTTATGCTTGAGTCATCATCGGTCAAAGAAAGATACACAGCCAAGCCCAGGGTTAAGGGATGGGGAAGTTCACGTAATCCTCTTGTCCACAAAGTTGTGGTAAGGGTGTGGATGCGCAGTTCTACGACACAGGAACACCAGTTTTGTCCGCTAATTCAATCTCCTTTCCCGAACCACCACAGACTTTACCTAGCTACTCTTTCTTTTGTGTCTGGCCTTGCTCCATGTCCTCAGTAGTTAGTTATAACTGATTTGGTCACCCCTCTGCTTAAGTCAATAGTTCCATTTTAGGAGAAAATTTAAACTTTTTTAGCAAAAACAGTGAGTTCATCCTGGTTAGTTGTATGGCATGCTTCATTTCTATTATTTGTGCTCTCTCTCTTTCCCTTTCTGTCTCTCTCTCCCCACTGCTGACCTTCTAAAGCTCCTGTTACTTCTCTGAACGCCTAAATTTTTTTCAAGGCTTGTGGTTTTGTGTATGTTATTTCTTCTTACAGAAATTCATTTTCTTTATTTGGCAAACACGTATTAAACGCCTGTGCTGTGCCAGGTGCCCAGAAAGATAAGAGACACACTGGAGAACAAAATAAAATGTGTCCATCCCTCAGAGAGCTTACAGGAGAGGGAGGGAATGCACCCTCCCCGCCCCCCCCACCCCTTCTTTGCCACAGTGAACATGCAGTATTTTTAGGGGGGAGTTTTGATCCCCTATGCCTTCCTCTGTTTTTCCCAGGGGGAGTTAAATTCTTCCTTTTTAATGGTCTCATACTACTTTGCATTAGTGCAGTTAGGTAATATTTTGAAATACAACTAATGCTTTTCTTCTTTCTGTCGTCCCCCTCTTTCCCTCCTCCCTATCCTTTGCCCAGGACAGTTTTGGGACAAGAAACCCCCCTCCGCCCACAAAAAAACCCCACATGAAACTATTGAGGACATTTTAATAGGTGACTGTAGGAAAAATAACAAGACAAAATGGTGTGCCACTGGAGGTGAAGGATCCAGCAGAAAGCAGAGAGAACATAGGCCTTGTCTCCCAGATGAAAAGGATTTTGCCTGCCTGGGCAACGGAGGGAGACAAAGAGATCTGTGGGCTGGGGGCAGAGAGGGCGAGGTCTCTACTCTTTCTGGTAGTGCCCTGAGCATGACGGCATCAGCCCTAAGAATCACAACAATGATAGCACTGGTAATAATAGCGGCTACCTGTTACTGGACACTGACCATGGGCCAGGCACTGTGACTTGACTTTGAGTTCCCTCATTTTGCCCTCGCAACTCTGTAAGGTATGTAACAGGCACACCCTTACTTTACAGGTGGAAATCTGAAGGTTAGGAAATAGAAAAAAAAATTTGCTTGAGGTCATGAGATATGGCACGCTCAGGGTATGAATTTAAGTGATGCCAAAGTTGGCCTTCTTAAACAATTCGTGATTCTGCCTCCCCGTTGCGAAGCCACCAAACCAGTTGCCTGAGGAACTTAGGCAGAGAAAGCCAGCTGAAGCCCTGTAAAAATGTCTTGTCTCTCTTTCAGGACACAGAGGTTGGCAAGCAGCCCTGAGCCCAAAGAGCCCTACAGACAGGGCAAACAACAAGCAATAACCAGAGGCAGGTGCTCCCTCCTTCCTCCCCTATTCCAACGACCCGGGTAAGAGGATTGGATCAGAAGAACCAAGAATTACCAACGTCAAATTTTCCACTAGCTTGGGAGATGAGGGCGCGGTGTAAAAAATAATTAAGTATAATTATAGAAAATAATAAATATATTTCTTGTACATACAAGTTTGTAAAATGAGATTTATATCCATTACATAGATTATCTCTATTCTCTCTCTCAACATTTTGCAATACAATTGGAGTGCTTCCTGTAGATTACAAGTAAGTAGAAGTTAGGAAATTTCTTTGACTTTGTTATGGATACGCAGTAGAGTGCCAGGCTACCATTGGTCGAGGGATCATTGAAATATCCTTAATAAGATTTCTCCATTACTCTATTTTTGCTCCCACTAAGTTCTGCTCACTTAAAATGTTGAAGTCTTAATTGTGAATATAAAGTTCATTAACACAAATAGCTTAATAGCTTAGGCCTCAAATGATCTTGCTCTTATAAGTGTATTTCCTTTCTTTTAACGCCTTTCTTTATTCTTTTTTAAAAAAGATTTTATTTATTTATTTGAGATATATATAGAGAGAGAGCGAGAAAGCACAAACAGAAGGAGTGACAGAAGGAGAGGGAGAAGCAGACTCTCCACTGAGCAGGGAGCCTGACGTGGGACTCGATCCCAGGACCCTGGGATCATGACCTGAGCCGAAGGTAGATGCTTAACCAACTGAGCCCCCCAGGTGCCCTACCCCTTTCTTCATTCTTAAGATAGTTTTTTGAGGATATATCAGAGAATGTAAAATGAAAATATTTTAGACAAAATGTTCATTACCCACAGTCTGTACTTTCTAAGGGCAAAGGGAACTTATACACTGTAATGACAGTAGCTGCAGAATTCATCAAGAAAACAGTGTTGATGAAGAGGAAGAGGAAGTGCATTCTCCGTGGAGGAATGATGCCAGAGAGAAGTGTGACAGATGACTCAGCAGAAGGTCTTACTACTACTGTCCAGGGCCGGAGAGCTGAGTACTGTCACCTGAGGGGAAAGCCAGCCAAGGAATCAAGGTTGCTCCTAGTACTGAAGCAACTTCCTGTAAATCAGAGCTAACGTTGGTATGTGTGGTGACACTAGCTACCCAGTTAGTTGCTGCCCTTCTTAGTCACTTCCTTCCTATTCCTCCACTTCTTTGTGGTCCTGTGAGCTCACCAACTCTACAGTCCCACTGACCTCAAGGAGAGGTTTCTTTTCTCTTGAGTAAATACCAGTGTTTACAGCTTCTATTTGAATTCATGGAGAACGATTATGTCAGCAACACCAGGGTACGTGCATACACTTTCAAGTCTGAACTAAAACTGTAAGGCACTTGAGGAAAAGCCTAGGTTCTTATGCTCATTCCTTCATTCACTCACAGACCGTTCGGTCACGACCTATGGTTTACTACGTGTTGGACTCTGGTTGCTGGGACTCACACATTCGCTGGGGAGATGGAGATGTGAATAACTTCTATGCATGATACTTGCTATGGGCACCAGAACACAGGCATTCTCCAGATCCAAGAGAGCAAGAAGGGGGAAGGCAGTCCAGAAAATAGAGGAGGATTTCTAGACTTTGAGCTCAATGATGAAGGATGATGAGCAGTTTGCCAACCAGCTCAGAGAAGAGACGGCACCCAGGAAAAAAAGAAGAGCATTTTTGAAGGCCCAGCATCATGAAAGTGCACCGTGTAATTTCACATGTCAGGGTGGGGTGTGAAAAGAGAAGAGGGGAGTTGAGATAGGGAAGAAAGCAAGGCTGTAATTGGCTTTGGGTGCTGTACTTTACAATTTAGAGATTGTTACAGATTTTACTAGTAGAGTTAGTTTTTAATGGCAACTAGTAATTCTGTTGGCCCACTGGGGACTGATGTGAATGTGCTATTTCTCTCCACTGATGGCAACTGTCACTAGTGATAGGGCAGGAATGGCTGAATCCAGCAGGGACAAAACCAAGTAGGGTGCAGAGCTGGCCAGGGTCTACTGCATAGATTGGCACATGATGGGTGCCCGTGAACGTCCTCGACTTACTGGAGATCGGTATGTGCGCATACAGTGATAGTCGGTTCTATAATTGGTATAAAGAAAAGTGGGCTGGGGTGGAGTATAAATCTTGGAGCTCACTCGGGTACTAGAAATTCTTAATTACGCCTCTGCTCACAATTACACACACAGAGTTGCCCTTCAGGTTCCTGTGGGACATGAGTAATAGCTATAATATGTGGATGTATCTCTGACCCAACCCTTCCTTAGTAAATGGGGGGAGTACCTCAGTTCAAGAGAAAAAGAGAAGCATTAGAAGAACTGGTGTGAGCGATAAAATCCTTAAGAAAAAGTCCTTGTTGGTTTTCCTCAAAGGCTTAATCCGCCCACCCCGCACCCCCCCCCCCCCCCGGCAAAATTAGTCAGTGTGGCAGAGTGGTTCAGGGCAAGCTTTGGAGGTAGATCACTCTAGGCTCTTATTCTGACTCTATCAATTAACAGTTGTGGGACCTGTGGCAAGTCAGGTGACATCTCTTAACCTAATTTCTCAACTGTAAACTGGGCATAATAGGACCTATGTCGAGAATAAGAATAATCAAACAAGGTAATCTGGAAAAGTAGTAGCACAATGCCTGTTGCAGTAATCACAAACTAAATTGGTCTTTGTCAGGGTTTTCCAATAAAGGATCTCTTTGGATGTGAAACACATTGGTCACAGCCTTTTCTTTTAAAGTAAACTTTTCTTGCCTATTCCCAAATGCATTATGTTCCGTTCATGTCACATCATAAGCCTCTGTCTCTCCTCTCTCTTCTAATGCTTGCTGTTAGGAGCCACAAGGCCCTATTCCCCTCCCATCTCCTCCCACCTTTTTCTTAAATAAACTCTACATCCAACCTGGGGCTTGAACTCACAGCCTCAAGATCAAGACTTGCATGCTCTACTGATTGAGCTTCGATTCTTCAGTAATCATGTCAAGCAGTATTTTTTGAGCTGTGGAATAACACACTAACAATTAATTTGACTATATTTTTTTTGTCTGCTCGTAGGAACTTGCTCAGGGTTGAAGAAAATCTGAGATCTTCTCTCACTCTAAGTTGACTCCTTAGTCAATGAAAACCGGAAAGCTAAAAACTGAAAGTCACTGGGTACGGGATAGCAACTCATTTAAATAATCTTTATACGGCTAAATATTATTTCTTACACTAAAAAACTTGACATTAGAGTGACAATATTGGAAATTCTGGGCTAGTTATATCTCGGTGAAGATTATTTGCATTCAAACTTGAAATCAGGAAGGCTTTTCCAAATAACCAAGAAAAAGCCATCACCTGCAAGAGATAAGTTTTGCATAATGATAATTTAGCACATAGAAGATGGGATTTTGAATGAAAAGTCTAGGTTAAAAGATCATGCAGTCTCAGGCATCATTTTGGTTTCCTATTAACTTACTGTGTTTTAGTTCTCTCATCTAAAATAGCATCAACAAATTCTTACTTTCCTTTGTTTATAGATCAATTTACCTATCTATGTCTCGCATATGTGAGAACGGTCTGTGTTCCTTGGAGGAAAGCTACGATTTAAATTCAGGGTGTTATTCCTGGAAATGGTAAAAGCCCTGAAGCAGGAATATGCACACCGACCTGCGTGCTGCAGTTGGCAGCCTTGAAGATTCCTGTATGTTTCATTCTCAAGTCATAAAGCTGACAGGTGGGCCCTCAGGTGCACCAGACAGGTGGAAAGGGTTGTTGTTATTTGGGGACGACATGGACCATGTCATACGTAACATGCTGTAGATAAAGACCTAGGAAAGCATATTAGGTTCTTATTGCCATCCTTGAGGGTCTCGGTGTTATTCATAACAGAACTACCGGAGTGTAGCATCTGAGGCATTTTCTACGGCAAATCAAAATAGAAAAGCCAGTACGATGCGTATGTGGACAGAAGGAATAATAAGAACTGGTAGGGCCTGTTCCACTCTTCCTTCCTGTGAAATCTGATCTATAGTATCTTTTCTATTGTTTTCTGGGTCAAATCTAAATTCTTTGTATCGAACAGTGTCTTAAAATTCTGGACTTTGGGTTCCTTATAAGCAGTTACGTGGTTTTCATTTTCTCATGACTCAGTTCAGCCAATCTCCCAACCTGTGTAAATATCTTCAGCTTTGTGTTGAAATCTTTGTTTTGCTTTGCAAGCCCAATATTATCTTGTAGCAGGTGCAGATTCTGTGTTTTCTGAGTTCTTAACGAACTTAAATCCCCAGTGGAGATATTTGTCATTCCTTGCATACCATTGTTCTGATAATGATGCTTATAAAACACAGAGAGACCTTTTCCTAGATTCCATGGCTAAGCATATGTTTCAAGAAAGGCCAATGATCATCAGGAAATGTGGAAATGCCTACGAGTTTTTATAGATATATGTGTGTGTCTTTGAGTAAGTTTGCTAGAGATAAAAGCCATTTTATTTACTGCAACCCTTTGCCTTCAGTGCAGTTCACACAAAGTGTGTCACACCGTGAAATTGTTTTATATGACCTTTTCTTTGCTGCTGGAGTCATTTAGTTGTTAAAACATAATTTAAGATAATTACTGGAAATGGGCATGATCAGAGAAGTGTTCCAGGGCAACTTTGCAAATAAATACAGAACATTTATAAGCATACTTTTTAAAACCAGTTTCCTAGACGCTACTTAAGAGGTATCTGGGTGAGGGAAAAACGAAACTGGTATTGTCTAGCATTCATGTAGCGTGCATCATAATTTTCCGGAAGCAAGCATCTGGAAATAACAGAATTGTGCACTGATGTCTCTCTCTCTCTCTCTCTCTCTCTGTCTCTTTCTCTCTCTCTCTGTAGTTGACAGAAGGAATGACTGGGGATGGAATCTCTGAGGTCAATGACTGTCATGTTAATAAGGTTACCTTTAGGATACCTTGCAACCTGCTAGATACAGTGACAAATTCTGTCTTTACAACTTTCTCTTGAACATTTAGAAAGTTGCATGCCTGGGGCACCTGGGTGGCTCAGTCTCTAAAGCTTCTGCCTTTGGCTCAGGTTATGATCCCAGGGTCCTGGGATGGAGCCCTGTGTCAGGCTCCCTGCTCAGCGGGAAGCCTGCTTCTCCCTCTCCCTCTGCTGCTCCCCCTGCTTGTGCTCTCTCTTTCTCTCTCTCTCTGTCAACTAACTAAATAAATAAAATCTTAAAAAAAAAGAAAGTTGCATGCCCATCCTAAAATAAATATGATGATATGAGTGATTCAAGAAAGCTTTGTTAGAAGAGTCTTCCTGCCTCTTTGTTTAGGTCAAAGTAAATAAGAAATAATGCTTTTCACAGATACTTTGTTGTGGAATTATTGTCTCTTTCCCCTGACTCACGTGTGAATTTAAAATGCAACGTGTAAATTAGAGGGATAAATCTGACAGAAGCTTTTTTTTTCTTCTTTATGATCAGTATAGCATTAATATGGGAGTATTTGCTTTCTCCACAAACAGATTTGGAAAACAACATAACAAAATTAGGACAGCAGCAACAGGAGCTTCTAAAATATGTTTTTAAAAGCAGGACATGGGGGCGTCTGGGTGGCTCAGTTGTTGGGCATCTGCCTTCGGCTCAGGTCATGATCCCAGGGTCCTGGGATCGAGCCCCACATCAGGCTCCCTGCTCAGCGGGAAGCCTGCTTCTCCCTCTCCCACTCCCCCTGCTTGTGTTCCTTCTCTCGCTGTGTCTCTCTCTGTCGAATAAATAAATAAAATCTTAAAAAAAAAAAAAGCAGGACATGAAGGTGTCCTTTAAGACTTCTTAGGCTGCCTGTAAATCAGTATTCGTTGGTGCTCCCAGGGACCCGGATTCTCTAGTTACCGGTCCTACTGACACATCCCAGCATCTGTGGTCTGCCTGGGCCCACTGGCAGCAGAGCTGAGGCCACTGAGTGAGTGAAGGCTATCATGGTCTTTGCAAATACCGCCGGCCTTAAATTTAAACAACAGTTGAATAAAAAGTTGTACATTTCATTAACTGAAGAGGTAGATATTTCTGGGCATGGAAACCTGCCATCAAGGAAGAAAATCTAGGCATTTCCCCCTTCTGTTAGCTCTATAACCCTCCATCTCCCCAAAGAAGTGCTACAGATACTCCTCTGTGTAGTAGATGAAGGGACAGGATGAGCTCTGTAATTCTTTTGGTTTTTATGTGTATCACTGGCTTTTCAGGCCAGCTGGCTAAGCAGGGACTATTTCTAGCCTAAAGGAAGCTCTAAGGAAGACCTTGTGATTTAGTTGCTAAGTAAGTATTTCTGCAGATGCTGTTATCTTTAGGTAATGATGTCCTACTTTGCAAATGAAACTCTGCATTTATTTTGGAGGAATAGATTTCAGAAATCTTGAGCTTTCTAACCTGGGATTCTGCTATTAACTACTGGTGTTCCTAAAGACACCGACTCTCATTTGTAAAGTACTGGCCTGGTTGGGGGCAAATTTCTCTTTGGCTTTATGACTCCGCTTGTGTTTGAGTGCCCACCAGGACTGAGAATATTCTTGTTTCCCAGCCGGGATGGAAAATAAGCTGCCTGGTCTGGCTGGTGTACGGCAGCATTCCCAATACTGACGAGGAGCAGATGTAGCGCCCTGTTCGAATGTAATAGAGAGCTACTCACTGTACCGTGGATAACGTGGTCCCTTTCCACATGTGCTTCCTGCTTCGGAGAAGTCCTTGCCTGTGAAAGGGTGTAATAAACTCTCTGCTTTGGCACCATTGGTTACAGTACTTTAACTCAGATTAGTTTGGGCTAAGCAGGATTGAAAAATATTATTTTTCTTGCCTGTGGGAGCAAATCATGAAAGATTTATTTTTAATCGCTCACTTGCCCTCTTTGCTGAAACTCAGTTTTGTGTTCTTGTTCTTCTCCTTCTTCTTTCCTTTGGAAATGCTATTTTCCACCTGATATTAAAGTGAAATAGTTTGCAGATTGAGTTGTTTAATCCGAACAAATATGACTTCTTTGGCTCTCTTGATTGTTCTGACCCCATTTGTGCAGGAGAATTGACTACCTTGGCTTTCTTGGGCACACTGGGGAGTCGTAAGCATGACTTGGGAGTCCAGAGTCATTTTAAAATACTAACTCCATTGTTGGCTGTCCATAGTAAACTGGGAGAATCATTCAACCTCTCTGAGCCTTAGTTTCTTAATATTTCTAAAGCAAATTACACAGAACACAAATAATCTAATATGCTATTTGACTCAGAGTTGGAATATAATAACTACTACTTTCTAGTCCCACGCCCCCACCTAGGTCTTTTTGTCGTTATTGTTTGCTGCTGTTGTCACAGTCTAGCAACTGGATAATTGCTGATTTTCATGACTGTGATACAATTTTACGAAGAGATACACTTCTAAGCATCTCAGCATTCTTATCAGATGCTACACTCCCTACCCATCCCCACCTCTGACCCCCACCCCACCTTCTAGCAAAATGTGAAACAAATAGCTACTTTTTTGTATAGTTTCCTTACAAAGGGAGAATGAGGACTACAAAGTAGTTAAATTTGAGGCTACACACAGGAAATGAACAGGTGGGAGTAAGACCTGAAATTCTTACTTTCCATGGTGCTATGATAAGCATTACTAGATCATGTTCTCTGCTCAGAATGTCTTATCACCTATTTTGTGTAAGTATCCATAGAGATGGTTTGACATTTTGTTTTGTTAATTAAAAAAAACTCACAAAATTTTAGGCTGCTATTATTTTTTAGTGTACAGTATGTTGTGCTCCAACACAGAAATTTTAAAAAAGCAACATTTAAATAGGCCTCCAAATCTATTAAAACCTAACACCTGACACGAGCCCTTCTCAATCTTAAATTCCAAAGTGAAGTTTCATTTAATGTCATTATCAGCTGCTTTAGCACAATATAGACACATTCTCTGACTAGTGATCATTTTTGGTCTTTACAAATCTTGATTTTTAAAAAAGTGTGCTTCTTTATAATTTTGGATGTAAAGTCATCTGAACAACAACTACAAAAACCCCTCCAGTTAGCTCCCTGCTGCTGCATACATAATATCCCAATTTCCTGACAAGTAAACATAAAGTATATGATGACCTTGACTAGTATTTTGATAAATATTGTTGAATATAATGACATATCTTCACAATTTCTTTCTTTTCTGTTGTTACTAGGCCTCTCTAGTAAATAAATAAACCACATTAGTCAGTATTAAGAAGACATTCTCTCATTCATTAATTGGAATTTGTATATTGAACTTAGGTGATTTAATTTTTGAAAATTGTCTTGCTAAAAATTTCTTATGTAATGTTCTTCCTATGATATTCCCTCTTAATTTTTTACTTAATGCTATGGAAATGAAAATACCTCTTTAGATCCTTACTCCAGTCCATATCTGTTATGGGTTCAATTGTGTCCTCTGAAATTCCTATGTTGAAATCCTAACTCAGTACATCAGAATGTGACTGTGTTTGGAGACAGGATCTACAAGACATAATTAAGGTGAAATTAGGCCATAAAAGTAGGCCCTAAAAGAATATAACTGGTGCCCTTACAAGAACAGGAGATTAGGTCAGAGACACACACAGAAGAAAAAACATGAAGGCACCAGGAAAAAACTGCCATCTACAAGCCGAAGAGAGAGGCCTCGGAGGAAATCAACCCTGCCGACACCATGGTCTTGAACTTCTAGCCTCCAAAGTTGTGAGAAATAAATTGCTGGTGTTTAAACCACCCAGTCTGTGGTACTGTCTGTGTTTGCGGCAGCCCTAGCAAACGAATACAACATCTTACATTTGGTAATAATGTCTGATGGAGCAAGGATTTCCCATATGAATCTTTTTTTCTGTCAAAGTTCCCTTTAATTCTTTTTTTTATAATACCACCAAAGTGTGACTGACAAACTTTCTGTGCACAAGTATATTAAAAAATTTCTCTTACAAATATTCTGTAATTCAGACTTGAAACAAATCAAATTAACCTTTTCCCTCAGTTGTAATGAGTTAATGAGATCTTACTGAATAATCCATCACTGAGACAATTTTTACAAAATTGGCTTTAGGACAACAGCTTCCAAATTCAATCAATTCTTAAGTCTTATTGCCTTTGCTACCTCTCTCATAAAATACAGATTTTTTTTTTTTTTTACCTTATTTTCCCTTCCAATTCTCATTACCTTAACACAAACACTAACGTCTCTTCTGGCCTCATACAGTAACTTCCCAAATGTGCTCACCTACAGATTTTCTCTACCTCCAAAATATTTATTACATAGACTCCAGAGTTATAATTATGACCAAAATTTTTCATGCAAAATGCTTCAATAGTTTCACATTATCTACAGAATAAAATCCAACTCCCTTCACAAGGCAATAGCACATGCTTCAGGAGGTAGGCCCTGCATACTCGGTCTGCTTTGTGTCTATTTCCAACCTCCCAAGCTCAACCCTTGTTTTACTCACTAATACTTATTACCCACAGTTCCTACAATGTGTTGGGTTTCTTAAAAATGTCCGCATATCTTTGCATATGTTATTTTTACTGTCTGTAATGTTTCCCCAATATCCTCTGACCAAATTCTTACCCTCCAAGTTTTAGCTCAAATAATATCTCATCTCTTGGTGAATTCAGATGGGCCCCCTGTGCTCCCATGACATACTGTTTATAGTGCCTTGTCCACCTCCACACTAGATCAATGTATTTCCATATTTGTCTGCTCAGTTTCCAGTACCATGCCTTCATGGTGAAGTGACCCAATCAATACCTATTAAGGGAATACAACAATGAAGTGGGTTATGGCATCACAAAATTGCTCTAAAGTGTTCAAGAAAGTGAACACTTGCATTTACCACAAAGTCTTCATAGAAATGACCATAAAGGAAGATCATTCTAACAGGGTCAATTTTCTCCACAGGAATGATGTAATTTGGGGTTGTATTACAAGCGAGAGAATAATACCAAGCAGGGGCACCTGGGTGGCTCAGTCAGCTAAGCATCTGCCTTTGGCTCAGGTCATGATCCCAGAGTCCTGGGATTGAGCCCCGTGGAGGGTTCCCTGCTTAGCGGGGAGCCTGCTTGTCCCTCTCCCTTTGCCCTTCCCCCTGCTTGTGTTCTCTTTCTCTCAAATAAATAAAATCTTAAAAAAAAAAAGAAAGAAAGAACAATACCAAGCAAATTGTAGTTTTGACCACATTGGCAAAGCAAAGACATGACAATTATAAATGGATATAATTAATATATTATGCTCTAAATTCTATAAGACGTATATACATGTTCTAGATATATTTGTAATTTAATGTAATGCAAAGTAAATATAACTACTGAATAATAAATTTGATATTTATTAATTCCGTTGAATCTTCTAAAACGGATTTACATCTTCTTTGAAAACATATAACAGCAGTATCATTAAAATAAAATTCTATAATTATATACTTGAAGTAAACTTGAAAGCATTACCAAGCATTAAAAAACATTTAATGGCAAATGTCATTCTTTTTTCCTTATAATAATTTATTTTGGAATTAGTGTGGAGTGGGCCTAGATCTCTTTGAAAAGTTTCTGAATTTGCATGCACAGCTGGTAGGGATGTAAATTAGAAAACATACCTGAAAGCAATTTAGCTTTATGTTTTTAGATTTTTCAAATTGTTCATAGTGTTTGAATTGGTATTTGCAATTCTGGAAGCTAATCTAAAACAAATCAGACATTTACAAAGATCAGAGCTGAAATAAATGACATAGAGACTGAAAGGAAAATAGAAAAGATCAATGAAACTAAGAGCTGTTTTTTTTTAATATAAACAAAGCTGACAAAACTTTAGCTAGATTCACAAAGAACAAAAGACAGAGGACTCAAATAAATAAAAGTAGAATTGAAAGAGGAGATATTAGAACTGATAATACAGAGAAATATGAAGAATCATAAGAGACTACTATGAAAAATTGTACACCAAGAATTCGGGACTACCTAGACAAATAGCTAAGTTCTTAAAAACATACAACCTACCAAAACTGAATTATGAATAGAAAATCTGATTAGACTGATTACTAGTAAGAGATTGAATCAGTAATCAGAAGCCTCCTAACAAACAAAAGTCTAGAACCAGATGGCTTCACCGGTGCTTTCTACCAAACATTTAAAGAAAAATGGAAAAAAATTCTTCTCAAACTCTTCCCAGAAAATAGAAGAGGAGAAGGAATCACTTCTAAATCCATTTTTTTTTTCTTTTGAGGCAGGCATTGAACTGATACCAAAATCAGGCAAAAATGCCTCAAGGAAGAAAAGAAAATTACAGGCTGATATTTCCGATGAACACAGATGCAAAAACCTTCAACAAAATATTAGCAAACTGAATTCAACAATACATACACCATGATCGAGTGGGATTTATTCCAGGGATGCAAGAATGTTTCAACATCTCTCAATCAGTCAATGTGATACACCACACTAACAAAGTGAAGGATAAAAATCATATGATCATCTCCATGGATGTAGAAAAAGCATTTGGCAAAATTCAACATCCCTTTATGATAAAAACTCTGAATAAAGTGGGTATACTGCAAATGTGCCTCAACATAATAAAGGTCCTATATGATAAGCCCACAGCTAACGTCGCACTCAATGGTGAAAAGGTGAAAGCTTTTCCTCTATGATCAGGAACAAGATGAGGATGGCCACTCTCACCACTTTTATTCGACAAAGTACTGAAATCTTCGACAAAGTAATTAGGCAAGAAATAAAAGTTACGAAAATTGGAAAAGAAGAAGTAAAACTATCACTATATGCAAATGACATGATATTATATATAGAAAATCCTAAACATTCCACCAAAAAACTATTAGAATAAAACAAAGGCAGTAAAGTTGTAGAACACAAAATCAATATACAAAAATTTGTTTCTACACACTAATAGCAACCTATTAGAAAGAGAAATTAAGAAAACAGACCGATTTACAATTGTATCAAAAAGGATAAAACATCTAGGAATAAGTTTAACCAAGGAGGTGAAAGACCTATACACTGAAAACTGTAAGACACTGATGAAAGAAATTGAAGATGACAAAAATAAATAGAAAGGTATTCCATTCTCATGGGTTGGAGGAATTAATACTGTTAAAAACATTCATACTACCCAAAGCAATCTAAGATTCAGTGCAATAGCTATTAAAATTCTAATGGCCCTTTTCACAGAAATAGGACCAAGAATTCTAAAATTTGTATGGAACCACAAAAGACTCCAAATAGCCCAAGCAATCTTGAGAAAGAAGAACAACGCTGGGGGCATCGTGTTTCCTGACTTAAAACTATATTTTAAAGCTATAAGCAATTTCAAAAGACACAGTATTGGCATAAAAACAGACACATGGATCAGTGGAACAAAGTAGGAGTCCAGAAATAAACCCATGCATTATATAGTCAATTAATACGTGACAAAGGAGCGAAGAGTACATAATTGGATGGGCAGTCTCTTTAATAAATGGTGTTAGGCTAACTAGACAGTCACATGAAAAGGAATAAAGCTGGACCATTATCTTATACCATACACAAAAATTAACTTAAAATGGATTGAAAACTTGAACATAAGACTGAAAACCATAAAATTCCTAGAAGAAAACACAGCTTTTTTTTTTTTTTTACATTGGTCTTGGTGATGATTTTTTGGATTTTGATACCAAAAGCAAAGGCAACAAAAGCAAAAATAAACAAGTGGGACTACATCAAACTGAAAAGCTTCTGCATGGCAAAGGAATCCATCAACAAAGTGAAAAGGCAACCTACTGAATGGGAGAAAATATTTGCAGAGCATGTATCTGATAAGGTGTTAATAATCAAAATATATAAAGAACCCACACAACTTAATAGCAAAAAATCAAAAAATCCATTAAAAAATCACAGAAGATGTAAATACATATTTTTCCAAGGAAGACCTGCACACGGACCACAGGTCCAAGAAAAAGTGCTCAACATTACTCATCATCAGGTAAATGCAAATCAAAACCACACTGAGATACTGTTAGAATGGCTAGTATCCAAAAGACAAGCAATAGCAAGTGTTGGTGAGGATGTGGAGAAAAAGGGAAGCCTTGTACACTCTTGGTAGGAGTATAAATGGCATAGCCACTATGGAAAATAATATGGAGGTTTCTAAAAAAATTAAAAATAGAACTACTATATGATCCAGCAATTCCACTTCTAGATATTTATTCAAGGAAAATGAGAACACTAACTCAAAAAGGTATATGCACCCCTGTGCTCATTGCAGCATTATTGACAATAGCCAACACATGGAAGCAAACTAAGTGTCCATCAACGGATAAATGAATAAAGAAAATGTGGTGTATATACACAATGGAATATCATTCAGCCATATAAAAGAATGAAATCTTGCCATTTGTGACAACATGAATGGACCTTGAGGGAATTCCGCTAAGTGAAAGAAGTTAAACAGAGCAAGACAAGTATGAACTCACATATATGTAGAATCTAAAAACAAAAAACAAAACCAAAGATACAGAGAAAAATTGGTGGTTCTCAGAGGCGGGGGGGGGGGGTGGGCAAAATGGGTGAGGGTGGTCAAAATGTACAAATGTCCAGGTATGTTCTGGGGACGTAATATACAACATGGTGACTAAAGTTAATAATGCTGTATTGCATATTTTTAAATTGCTAAGAGAATAGATCTTAAAAGTTCTCATCACAAGGAAAAAAAGTTTTTGTAACCATGTGGCTAGTTAAATAGACTTAATGTGGCAATCATTTCTTGATATATATGAATATCAAACCATTATATTGTACACTTGAAACTAATATGATGTTACATGTCAACTATATCTCAATTAAAAAAAAACCAAAATATGCTGGAAAAAAAAAACCCTAAAAATTCTTCAAAATATTAACAGTGACTATTACTGAATTGTGAATTTTTAAAAATTTTTGTTTGCCCTTTCCAAATTATATATACTATTTTTATAATTGGAGATTTGTTAACTTCCAAAGTGATCCCATTGGTCTTAGCATTTTCTTAGAATTCTAGAGACATAACAAGCAGTTATTGTTGCCGATAGACATGTCTCTCTCCACTGAAAATGATTTTTAGAAGATCTCATTATCTTCCCATTTCCTCAGTTTATTTCAAGTTAAGATAGCGTTTACTTGTGTGGATACCTCTTGGTTTTATGGAGGGTACTCTACTTCATGAAAACGACAGTGGCCATTATCCTAAATAACCCTAAGCCATTAAGAAAAACCTTTAAAATGCACCTTCAGAACATCTTGGCCACTTGCTAAAATGGTACGTAAAGAAAGGAAAAGTTGGAGATAGGCTATACTGTATATTCCCTAACTAGCCTTTCCTCTAAGTCTGGTAATAAAAAGTCATGTTTCTATCCCAGATAGCAATAATAGAGAGTCTTCCTTGAGAAGGTTGGTCACAGTAGGTATATGCCAAATGTCCATTCTTCCCTATGTCTCATATTTACTGTTCATTCCTGATCTTCCTCTGGGTGGTTTTTATTTGTAAAGCACAAATACGTGCTTTTATTTTAATTCCTTGCTCTTGTTTTCATGCTTAGTTTCAAATGGCACAGTCCTTATTTCAGTCAGGAATATTTAACTATATCCTCTGGGAATAAATTCATATTTGCTCCTCCAGCAGTCCCACGGAGGTTTTTTTGAGTAAATGACTTACTGAAAATATCCCATTCTTTTCTGAATCATTTTGAATGATCATTTCTAAAGGAAGCATCTTTTAGCCTGGAACCACTGACACAGACAGATGCTCCACTGTTTCCAGTCATTTTGAACAACAAATGGAAGGAGCAAATAAATCCAGCTCTTTATTATCTGAGGACCTTATGGATTTATAGGGCCAAAACAATGAAGAGAAATGCTTTAATGCTTTCATGTTCCTTCCATTCCCCTCCTAAGTTTTAACTTTGGCCACTGCTTTTCCAAACCTGCTGCCAGGTCTTCATACTGCCGAAACAACCAGCAGCTCAGCGTAAACACGCTAGCACTACTGGAAGGAGAAGGTGGTGACCGTGGAGACCTGGCTGCAGGGCTCACTCAAGACCTGCAGGGCTCACTCAAGACCTCCTGTCTGTATGGGCAGCTTTCCAAGCTCCAGGACAGAGACCTTACCCTGTACCAGTCCAGTGCCATCCTGCGGCACCTGGGCTGCACCCTTGGGCTGTTCGGGAAGGACCAGTGGGGAGGCGGCCCTGGTGGATGCGGTGAGTGATGGTGTGGGGAACCTCTGCGGCAGATACATCATCTCATCTACACCAACTATGAGGCAGGCAAGGAGGAGAATGTGAAGGCACTAGCAGGGCACCTGAAGACTTTTGAGACCCTGCTGTCCCAGAACCCCGGGGGCCAGGCCTTCATCGTGGGCCACCAGATCTCCTCCGCAGACTACAACCTGCTGGACTTGCTGCTGATTCACCAGGTCCTGTCCCCCAGCCCCTCTTCCTGCCAGGATTCCTTCCCCCTGCTCTCTGCCTACTTGGCCCATCTCAGCTCCTGGCCCAAGCTCAAAGCCTTCCTGGCCTCCTCCCAAGGCGGTGAATCTCCCCATCAACAGCAACCAGAAGCAGTGAGAGCCTGTGGCACCGTGGGCAGGAGGCCGGGGCTGCCTGCCTTCTTTTCTCCAGGAGTAATAAAATTTCCAAGAGAGAAAAAATAATAATAAAAAAAAAATAAAAGCATAGTGTTTTTCTCAAAGAAAAATTACTACCTAACCATTTCCCCAGATACCAGTGTGACACATGAACTGACTGATGGAAGAGGTAGCCTTGCTAGGACTAAGAGTTCAAATATTTTAAAGGAAATTCTAGTAGCAGAAAAGAGATGTTAACTGGCATATGTGCCATTGGAAAATTTCCTAGGTATTTTGTTTTAGAGAAAAATTTGTTTGCAGGAACTATTTCCTGAATTCAGAGACAACACATCACTAATGAATGACACACAAGGAATATAGCTCATTACTAATGAGATTACTTGAAGATATTCTTAACAACTGCTCAGTGAGAATCAAATATAAGCATATGATTCTTGAAATGCCAGAAGGATCATCTGAGCATTGACCATTTTACAGGTTCTCATGAATGATTAAGGAGAACATGAGAAAAATGTATTTAAATTCTTTGTATATGATCGTGGGGTGAGTACAATAGAACATGTGGAAATATCAAAACTTTCAAGACAGAAAGCCACAGTTTTCTAATCTATGAAATACATATAATAATTCCTATCTTGGAACTACTTGTGGATTAAATGTAAAAATATATTTGTAAGCGGTTCGTCATGGGAATGATACGCTGGAACTAGGATGAAACATTTACAGATGGCTGAATATTTGGAAATTGCTTTCGCCCCATTGGGTAATGTACCCAAATGAATGACAATTAAGATTTTGGAAATGAGAACTGGGACATAGTCTTATTGGCTACTGTGATGTGACATATTGCTTTGTCATGAAGAATAGACAATAGAGGGGTGCCTGGGTGGCTTAGTCGTTAAGTGTCTGCCTTCGGCTCAGGTCATGATTCCAGGGTCTGGGATCGAGCCCCGCATTGGGCTCCCTGCTCTGCAGGAAGCCTGCTTCTCCCTCTCCCACTTCCCCTGCTTGTGTTCCCTCTCTCATTGTGTCTCTCTCCATCAAATAAATAAATAAAATCTTAAAAAAAAAAACAAGAATAGTCAATAGACTGTTGCAGAGGTAGGAGAGAAAATAAGAATGAAGATGGACAAATTGAATGAGTAGGTTGGAGTGTTAAAGGTGCTGAGAGAGATGAGGAAACCAAGCATGACCTGATAAAGAAGAAAATCACCTGAACACCAGGTAATAACTAGCTGATCTTGACTGAAGAAAAGGATGAACGATAACAAGCAAAGCTAATTATAGAAGGTGATCTCTTATGATAGGAATTTGCGTAATTATATAACATAGCTCCCTGCTTGAAAATATTTGTCCTGCTTGACTTACTTGTCCTCAGGATTCATATTTGATTCCTATTGCTGGTCACATTTCTTAGCCCCTAGAATATACCAAATAAATGTTCTTAAAGAATGAATGAGTGTCTTAGGTTGGGTTCCCCAGCAGAAGCAGACTCTCAAATAAGTTTTCAAGTGCAAGTAGTTTATTTGGAAAGTAATCCCAAGAAGCCTCAGTAGAAGAGTGGAGAAGTAAGACCAAAAAAAAAAAAAAAAGGGGGGAAGGGTTCTCAAAAAGGGCATGTTAGTAAGCAAGTGACCACTGTGGGCCACTGGGGCTCATTTCTACTGGCTTTCTCTGAGAGGTGATGTAGAACACCCATTCTGATTGGTTGAGGGCTGCTGCTGAGGGCATCCACTCTCTATTACCTTCCTTCTGAGCATGCTCCTATGGCAGAGAAAGCCCTCAGATAGAGGTTCCAAGGTGCTTCTGGAAAGAAACTGTAGGCTGTATAATGGTGATTACTGAACGACAAGGAACAGGGCACAGATTGTGTCTGCTCCAATGAGGGAATGAGTAATGAATGACTTACAGCTTCCTTCCCTTGGATCTGTAGGTCACTTCAGTCTTCAAATGACCAAGAGTGAAATGCCAGTACCTAAGTAACCATCAGGCCATATTAATGAACATTTTCTTTATCATCATAGTTAACTTCTGGGAAAAACATATTTTACAGGAAAAGAAGCACCAGAGGGGAGAAGTCATGGATGAAGTGTATATAGGATGGGTGCTAAAGAGTCCTTGAAAATAAATTTGTGACAGCAGTGTTGCCTAGGTCAGGCCATTTTTATGAAGATTCTGATAATAGTTATCCTATATGATAGGATAAACGTAATTGCATCCTGGAGAAACTGTGATGCATGTAAACGTCATCCTTCCCTCCCCCCTTCACCCTCCTTCCTCCCTCTTTTTCTTCTTTCCTCCCTTCCAAAATAGATATAAATATTAAATAGTTTTCCTCATCTTCTTGTAGGATTTAAGAATTCAGACAATAGTGATACAAAATAGAATTCTCCAATTTACAGAAAATTTATGTTTGCTCCCTTTCTAATTAGGATACTTAGAAAAGTTTCTAGGATTTTGAACATTCAGCCCAATTCTATACTTGTCTGACCTTAATAGGAGCCTAAGGCAAGCACAGAAGTCAGAGTTTGGCCCAATATACTCACCAAGAGGAATTAACTGTCAAATATATTTCATTTACTAGATTGCAAATTTTTAACGTCCACATTCACTCTTTTCCACAAAAGTTCAAGAGTAGTTATATTTAAGCAGGACTACATCCTCGCGAGACGTCCTAATTTGTGTTATTAGCCAGTTCCAACTTCGAAGAACTAACAGTTTGGAACTGAGCATTTTATTGCTGCCTGCTTTTTATTTGTCTCTGTTTGGTAATGTAAAATATGGACTATATCCTGTTATCAAGCTCAAACACCTAACATTTTATTCACTGGCTATTCAAAAAAAGGTGGGATTTTAAATATACCTGAATTATGTGGATAATTTTTTATTGCATTTTAATTAGACATAGCCTTAGGAAAAGTTGTGAAAATATTCTTACATATTCTTCTGGATGTCAGTTGCCTAGGGTGGTTCAAATTTTAGGTTTTTCCCCTTCAGTTTTTCTTTTATTTTGATACTTAGAAATAAATACAGTATTTACTTTTTGTCAGAATTACAAAATAGAATATTTCTCAATGATTTTTCCTTTTAACCACTTTATCCACAGAACTCTGAATTTAATGTGTAATCACTACATTTTTCTGTACTTTTCCATTTAAATATCTAGTTTAAATATTTTTCCATTTTATTCCATTAAATATTTTACATTTGAATATTTAAACTTAAATTTCCTCTGTTAAAAAAATGAAGTGATCATAATTGCTCACTTTGAATCTCAGATTGGTGAAAAATCATTGTTCTCAATCTTTTTATAGATTTATTATAGTGGCTATTAGCACATAAACCTTTGTGGTATCGGGGCCAAAAGGAGATAGTACACTCACTAACAGTAGTTATAATTTATGGTGTGTGCTTATAGAACATCTGAAAAAAGCAGCTGTGACTATGTTCTTAAAGATCAGAACTCAGCCATAGTAACATGAAGAAATAGTATTCAATGTATAAGAATAATTACTAATACTTTGTGTTATTTTGTACTTCCTTAATTTATAACTATGAGATCATTAAAAATAATATTTGAGTGTTTGAAGATCATTGTTACTTACAAAGAAACTTACAAGATACAGAAACTACAGCAGAGTGTTTTGGTAGAGGATGTGGTTAGAGACTGTAAGAAAAAAAGTCAATTAATGCTAAGACATTGCAAACCATTATCTTATCTCAATATTTATTTTTTTCGAAGTGAAATAAATCCTAGGAGATCCTAACATCTGTATATACAAAATTCAATAAAACAAACTGACTATGCTCATATAGAGATATTGTATAGGGAGATGTTTTGTGATAATTACCTTTTTTAAAGCTCAGTACATTTTAGGGAGCCACTGAAATAAATTTCAATTCTTAATGAAAAGTTGTCCCATTACCCAGTTTGGATCATCCTGAAATTGGAGCCCTAATTGAATGTGGATAGTATTTTTAAATTTTCCATCCTTTATATTTTACAAGTATTTCTTGATAAACAAATGCATGTGCCTGATAAAAAATTTAAATTATTCAAAGGCGCTAGTATAATGAAATTAACTTTCTGTCCCCTGTCTCCTTGTCCCATAGCTTCCTCCCAGAGGCAACTAATATTAATTTCTGTGTGTCTTCCAGTAATATCTATACTTTCACAATAATATAAGCAAAATTTCATGATCTGTTATATATAAACAACTATATATATCTTTGGATTAGCATATTATATACACAGTTTGGTGAGTTACTTATTCACTTAGTATGTTAGATATTATTTCATTTATAACCTAAGTTACAATTCTAACTCAGTTTTTAAATTATTTTATAGTATTACATTAGGAGGATATGATTTATTTTGTGTTTTGTTGGGTACCCTATTGTCAGACATTTGAGTCATTTCCATTCTCTTCACCAATGAACAATTACAGCAATCAACATTTTTTTTTACCTATGTCTTTGTATACAGATAGATGTGTTTCAATAGAATAAATTCCTAAATGCAGAGCTGCTGCTTTTAATTTTTATAGATATTAACTTTAATAGTAATTGACCAAGTTCCCTTCATATAGTTTTTTTATCAAATGATATTTTAAATTGGAAAAGTAATTAAAAGCCTATTATTTTGGCTCTCAAAATTAAGTGTCTATACCACTCATTTGTCACTTAGCCTAGGTGATTTTATATTTATTTCTCTAAAATAGATGTAAAAGTTCCTAATGGCTGCTATAGTATCTTCCGTATTTTGCCATTCTTACTGCTAAGCAATAAGGCCCATTTGAAACTCCTCTAACTCATAACTAATAAATCCATCATCTCAGTTTTGCTTTAGTATCCACTGGCTCTTAATATTAGTAAGTTACTGCAAAATCCTACATTTGAACAGAACTGGAAAATGAAGAAATAATACAAATAGTCATGTTTTATATGGTGTCACACGCGTTGTTGCTTTTACATTATTATTTATTAATTTTTTAAAAGATTGTATCTGTGCATCAAATCACAAGGAATAGATAGATCTTTTTCCTTTATCAGTCCCTCGGGCATAGCCGGTCCTGAGCACCTTGCTCGAGAATGTTGCAACAGGAATTTCAAACATCGAAATAAAAACATAAGGAGGAAATCCCCATCCTGTGATATATGGGGGTTGGTTACCTCCTTTACAAATAGGAAGATTAAATTACTACAAGAAAAATCCTGACTTTTAGATTGCCTGTGCCAGACAATGTAAGTATAGCACTGAAATAGCACTGAAGATACTACAGGATCCTGTGGCGAGGTGTCTCTAACACCTGAACTATATACTGGACAGGCAAGTTGGTTGTAAGTGCAGTAATATCCTTGGATGATGACAAAAGGAAAGAAAACGTATCGAGTTTCACAAATTATTTGTACTCAAATATATTTTCTCAGTTGTAGGTCCTTAGCTGTTTTATTGAGTGGAAAGTTTTGAGTTGAAGAGTTTCAAGAAGAATCATGGTGCATTTTTTTAATGTCTCAGGAAACACTTTTTATGGTAACTTAGTCCATGAACAAACTCACATTTTTAGGCATTAATAAAATATTCTTTTCGTTATGTAATATTTTATACAAAAACACTTCAGATGTGTTATGTGACTATTTTAACAATATTAGATTTGTATCAACCAGTTACATGCTGTATTTTGTGAATCATTAACTTTTTTTAAAGAAGATGTTCTATTTTGAGCCACTGTAGAGGTACATTCCTGTTTTGGTGACCAAAAAACAAACAAACTTAAATAACTATCAGGAATATGTCTTATTTTAGTGTTTTATTTCAGTGTGAATTACCATTACTGTATTTGTTTAATGTAAAAGTGGAAACAGCGTTCGGTGCAGTTTTCAACAAAAATAGTACAAATTCTTGTTAAAAAAGCAAAAATGTTGAAGACTCTTACTTGAATAGCTTTGATTCTTCTTACTTTTATTATTTATTTTTTTGGTTATTTATGCCTCTTAGAGATATGGATTTATTTTTCTTCTCCAGGATTTATTTGCTTTTTCAGTTTGTGTTGTTACCATTCTCTCTGATACAGACATTAAAAAAACATATCCCATCAGAATGGTATTGTAATTTGAATACAAGTGGATAGACAGATGGGCAAATGATGAGTACTGTGAAATAAACCTAAAAATATAAATGCAGCTTTGCTTGCAATGACAGTTAATGCAACTACTTTAAATATGAAGGCTCCATTATTGCAATAAGCTAAACAATCA
This sequence comes from Eumetopias jubatus, assembly GCF_037043125.1. Lineage (NCBI taxonomy): Eukaryota > Metazoa > Chordata > Mammalia > Carnivora > Otariidae > Eumetopias > Eumetopias jubatus. The sequence goes on along the minus strand of NW_028274811.1, from coordinate 66,318,633 downwards.
TTAAAAATGATTGAAAAAAATCAAATCTCTCCTCATGAAGAAGCAGACTGTACTCTTAGACTTTGAAGATCAGGCTTACGGGTTCATATTACTTAGTGATGATTAGGACAGGGTGTCATTTTGTGACACTCCAGGGCAAGTAGCCTCGGGGTGTCATGATATGGCACATTGGCTCAGCAACGTGAAATCATTCTAAATGGCACCTCTGAACTACTCTGGAAAGTTAGCTTTCTAATGAGAACTTGGCTACTGAAGAAGCACTTGGCTAAGTAACAACAGATACCTCTGCCATTGCAAAGAAGAGCTTCTTTTCTTCTGCCAGCATTTAAAACGAAACTGCTTACACTTAGGAAATTATCACTGTAAGTTAAAATGAGGGGGGTGAGGCAGAGAGGCGGTGGGAAATGTGAGATTAAAAGAATCATTTAGCTCTAACAGCCATGCCGGATGTGCATAATATTTAGAAAAAAAACTGAATACTATACACGCAGCATTGAGGAAATTAATTTTTGTTATAGATGTGTCAGAATTAGCTCTGTGATACACTGGCAGTTTAAAAGTGAAGAGAGGGCTATCAGATTCTGCTTTAAAGCCAATATAAAAGAACTCGGTCTCAATCAGTTTCTTTCCTGCTTGCAGAGTCCCTATAAAATAATGACCACTTACTCAACAAAAGTACCAAATACAGACCCAAAAACTGCTCAAACACTTCCAGAAACATTTTTTGAAGTTTAGGAGATATGAAGAACAAGACCAATAAGATCCCTACTTTTATCACATTACACCCTAAGTGGAGACATATAATAACCAAGTAAGCATATATATTCATAATGTAATTTCAGATAGTTTTAAGTTCTATGGAGAAAATAAAACAGGATGCTGCAATAGAATATACCTGGTGTGTGGGTATTGTGGAGAGGGTCAACATCATTCAGGGAAGGCATTCCAGGTAAGGATACATTCGTGCCAAATCCTGAATGATGAGACGGATTCAGCCACATGAAGATCCAGAGGAAGGGCATTCCATATAGAGAAACAGCAATTGCAAAGCCCTTGCAGTGGAAATGTTCAAAGAGAAGCAAGCAGGCCAGCACGGCGAGGGCGGGAGGGGCAGTGTGGTAGAAGATAAAGTCGGAGAGATGGTGAGGAGGCCTGACTGGACATGGCCTGGAGGCAATGGCAGAATAGACTTCTGTTCTAAGGGCAACAGGAGACCACTGGAGAGTTACAAGCAGCGGAGTGAAATAATATTCATTATTAAAATGATCACAGTTTCTGGAATTAAGAAATTACCTGGTACAGAACTAGATGAAGATTAAATTGCAAAAGGATAAACTTGGAAGTGGTAGACCAGAGAGAGGTTATTGCAGTCGCCAGACGTTTGACCGTGGTGGTGGGATTCGGGTGGTCCTAGCTGAGGTGGTAAAGTGATTAGATTCAGGATATATTCTGGGGAGCAGAGCTTAAGAGTTTGGATACTGGGAATGAGGGGAAGAGATGAAATAAATATCACTTCTAGGATTTTGCACTGAGCAGCTGGCCAGATGGAAACACATTTACTGACAGAAGATTGGGGGAGATCGATTTATAAGGGAAGAAATTGAAAGTTCTGTTTTATACATGGTGAGTTAACAGCGACTATTAGATGTCTACGTGGATCTTGAGACAAGTCTATCTGCAGTCTCAGCAAACGCAGGAGTTCTGTGGGTCATCAGCATTGCTCTGCTGTTCTTGCTGGCCTGCGTCTTCCTAGACTGAGGGAACAATGGAAAGAAACTCACTTATTTATTCCCTCCACAAATATTTATTAAACATCTATGCCATAAACCTTCAGGTTGGGCACTGTTCTTGCAGATGCGGACAGGGCAATAAACAAGAGGGAGCTGTATTTTTGTATTAGACTTTTTCCCTTTCAGGTTTAGTTTCAAGAGTGTGGGTGAAAATGGATGACTCATTTCCGTTCTTTACTAGCTAGCACAAGGCTGCCCGTCAGTTTAGTGTCTGTTGCATCACACTTCTCTGGCATTCAGTAGAAACGTTCAGAAGCAGACTCAGCCTGAATGCACAGTGTCACCTGCCAAAGTCCATTAGTGAAGAATACAAAATGAATAGTACTGTTTAATATATATTTCCTCCCACTTATTCCTCCTGTCTTTTCATTCTTCTACCATTTATTATTTTATAGAGTGCTAAGAGTAAAAGAAACATCTTTGAGCTTGTGATGGTTAATAGAAATTATTATATATAGAACTACCCTGGTTTAAGTCTACCAAAGAATCACCAAAATATTTCTGAGTAACTGGTTCTCACAGCCTTCTTGGGATTTCATCAGTGGCAACCTGAGGTTTCTGAAACTAAGAAATTACTTGGTGTTTTTCAACACTGATGTGATAGTTTCTGATGCCACTTGCTTAATGAAGGAATAGTTTTTGTTTTTCTTCTAGAGATTTTTAAAGCAAAGAGAGAGGCAGAGATAAAAAATGAATTCTCACTAGTGCTTTGAACTAATTCTGGTCCCAATTAAACTTCAGGCGAACCAAATTTGAGACCATAAAATACAGTCAGCTTCACTTTGTATTCTGCACCCCCTCAGCCTCCCTTAAAACTGGCTCCTCCGGTTTCCATCTGAATGATGCTATCATCAGAGTCGGTTGTGCCAAACGGAGATTACTGTGTGCTATAGTCATGGTCTGGTTTCCTGTCTGGTGAAGAAGCGTTTCACGGTAGTTAATAGCACTGGCCTTAGTCAATGAGACGAGGATTTGGATCCTGGCATTGCCATTCACTGGCTGAATGACCTCAGGCCAGACTCTGATTCTCTCTGGATCTCAATTTCCTCATCCATGTTTATGGGTCAGACTTAAATGAGCTCACGTAGGTAAAGGACCAAGCACAGGGCCTGACACAGGGTAGGCGTTTGTTTATACATCCCCCAAATGTTTGAGTGCCAGGCACTGTTGTAGGCTCTGGGATAAAGCAGAGACAAATTAGACAAAGTCCTTGCCTTCGTGGGTCTTACACTGAGGCACTCTGCAACCTTGATTCCCTTTTTTCTCATTTGCTTTCTTTCCAGAGTGGCTCTGGGAAAAATAGTAATATAGGCAAAAATGGGCTTTTGATCATAGTCTCCCCTGTGTGTGTGTGTGTGTGTGTGTGCACGTGTGTTGTGGCCAGAGTCTGTGTGGCCCCACCTCCAGCTCCATCCATGTGCCCCCAAGGCCATCCTTGAACGCAGGACCGCCACTGTGGGCCTTCCCTGGACCATCCCATCAACACTCGCCTGCGTATTCTGTATCTTGTTACCTCCCTTCTCAGTCACACGAGGCAATTGAAAGAGTTTCTGATAACTGACACAGACCTAATATATGACCCTATTGAGGGTTCTGCTTAGTTGCCCAAAAATGAATCTCTAGAAGTAGAATCGTGTAATTTGTGGCATATATGAGACAGTAGAAGGCTATGGAGAAGCAGCCTTGTCTGTTCACAGAACACCATGTTTTGTTTATGGAACCTGGGCTATAAAATAACTTTCTTCTCTTCTCTTACTTTCACCATGCTTTTCCACTTTCCTCCCTTTCTCTTATGTTCACATTATTCACGTTACACAAAATATATTCTGAAGTCAATTTAAATGTCATATCCTCCTCTGACCTTTCCATTTGAAAGACATCTCCCTCCTCTGTATCTTTCTGGCCAGTCTTCCCAGCTCTGTCCACTTACCTGTTATTTCTTCCTTACTTCTCTGCAACCACAAACTTCATTAGGACATGTGTGACTGTTAGGGGGATAAAATCCAAGGGGGTAGCTGAGAGCTAAACCCAGGTCAGGGCCTTTCAGAGGTTGAGCAAAACTCTTTCCTTCCCTCTCTCCATCTCTCTGAGCTGCCTTCTTTCCTTTCCTCAAAATGTATTTTAAAAAAGCTAAAACAAAGTTTTAATACATAAATCATAATATAATAATTCTATTTATGGAAGTATTGGGGATGTTATTTAAAAGTAATTTGTGAGGGGTGCCTGGGTGGCTCAGTCGGTTAAGCCTTTGACTCTTGATTTTCCTCAGGTCATGATCTCAGGGTTGTGAGATGGAGCCCCATATCAGGCTCCACGCTGGGTGTAGAGCCTGCTTAAGATTTTCTCTCTCCCTCTCCCTCTGCCCCTCCCCCCCAACTCACAAAAGCTCTCTCTCTCTCTCTAAAAATCAATCAATCAATGTAATTTGTGATACACTGTAGGTATCTAATAACGGGCTATTCAAGTCTTTGATGAATAAGATCTTAAGTATGCCAGAAACGTGTATAAAATAATTCAGAGAGATGATTAGAAGTTTATTTTGAGGTCTTATTGAGTGAGACCCAGGGTGAGTGAAGTTTCAGCTTCTCCATGATATATAATGTGTGAGCAGTGGTGTCACATGTTGATAAGATCAGCAGCCAAAACATCAGTTGGATGAAAATGAGGGAGATCACAGGAGGATAAATAGAAACGGGAGTAGAATTTTGGGGAAAGCCTGAGACTGTTTTGGGGAATGGTGTGTGTATTAGCTCAGGGCCTTGGGCCATAAGCCCGACTGCCTTGTGACTTCTCAGAATTGGGATGAAAAGAACCAAGAGATCTAGAAAGAAGGTAGAAGATAGGATTTTCATAGTGTTGGAGGAAGGGTAGCAAGGGAGAGTCCTGGTAAAGACAAAGAGAAGAGATTTAAGGACTTAGCCTCTTTAGTAGACATACTTAGGAACATCTCTGCCCTAACCTGTTTCTTTGAGACCTGTCTCTCTGTAGCACTGGTAAAGGACAGCCAAACTATCTGGTGACACCCTTACCAGAAAGCTGGTCTGCAAAGAAAAGGAAGAAAGAGAACAGAGGAATTGTGCAGAGAGAAGCAGAAACTAGAAGCTATGTGAATCCTGAGAGATAAAATGAGTTGTCTTGGTTCTTTGACTTTAGTGCCCATGAACCCTGCTGGTACTTTGCCAGGGAGTCCATGGATCTATACCATTATCTAAAGCTCCCCTGCTTTATAGCCTACAAGTGACTTACTGTTCTTTACAATAAGAAGAGTCCGAATTAGAACAATATCTGATATGTGATTGAGAGTTGATGGTTTCTTTTGGTCCCAGGAACTTAAGCTCTTAGTCATAGGTACAGGGAGAACTGTGTCTGTTTCTTTACTACAGTTAAGATAGTTGGAGTTAATTTTCCGTCTTCTGTGTGCTGGAGTGTTTGGTCATTCTTCATACAGTTGGGTTGGAGCTAAGGGAAGGCAGAAGGAGACAGTTTTTCATGAGGCCAGGATATAGATTGAGGGATGTAATGTTTTGGGCAAAGGTTAAGCTGCTGAAACAAAAAGACCCTTCAAATACAATAGCTTAAATAAGATAAATGTTTTTTGTTTTTCCTCTCTTTTTTATAGTCATAGTAATAGCTGAGGTGTTTTACTCAGGGTCTATTGTGTCAGTTGTCCTCATCCTTATTTACATGGTGACCAGTAATATGATGATGTCCCAACCTGTAGAAATGGAGAAAGGACACCAAAGGTTTAAGGCCCAAAACTGGATTTGCCACATACTACTTAGAGTCATATCTCATTGGCCAAAACTCAGGCATGTGACCATAGGTAGCTGCACGGGAGGCTGGCTAATGTACTCTGTAGCTTTGTGAACACATATCCGGCTCAATAACTTTTGGTATTACATCATTAAGAGAAAGAAGAAGGACAATAACTTGTGGTTTCAGGGGCTCAGTAGGAGAATTTGTAGTGAGCCTAGCTGGAAGCATCACCTCCTGAAAGATTATTATGGTTTGTGCTCTCCTCTCCCTCCAGTATTGACCAGGTTTGAGGTTTTATTCATTTACGTGTTGACAATTTTAATTCACTCATTAATTTTACTTTTTGTGTGTGTCATTTGTTTTTGTTGTTGAACATTTTATATATCTGATTCACTAAAAGGCAATCAAAAGTTCAAATTCAATGTTATTTTACTTTTATATGACCATTAGGAGTTTTATAGGGTTTTGGAGGGATTTCAACAACTTTTTTTTTTTTTTAAAAAGGCCAGGTATTGCTGATTTAGCCCTCTGGATACACTAGCAAGGAAAGTGTGTTTCACTTTGATAAGCCTCTGGGGATCAGAAATTGCTATTTCAAAGCAGAAAGAAATGCCAGCTAGTGGCTGCAGGTGGGGGATAAGTGTGGAATATATGAAACACACTTTTATAACTTATTTAATTCTTCAAAAATGGTTACGTGATAACTCTGTAGGGGGGGGTCATGGTAGGGCAGCATCTATCAAGCACAATAAAGGCAATCAAACCCTGCAAAGCATAGGGAGGGCATAAGAACACGGAATGGAAAAACTGGAGATGGTCATTCTTTTATAAGCAGTGTGTCAAATACTACCTTAATAGCACATTAAAAATAACCTAACTTTAAAGATGTGCAAAAATCCTATATTTTTCCACATTTATTTTTTCTAGATCGGGTTTAGGAATAAGGAGCAGAAAAATCAAAGTACTCTACTATGATCCCTGCTCTTCAGGGCTTGCTTCCCCATCATGGGTGTGGCAAGGTTATGGGCCCTTCGATGGCCTCAAAGCAGACATGACTAGCTTTAAATAGATCTGTTTAAAGATTCCATGAGAGGTCCCATGGTCAAGATTCCTGGGAGAGGTTGGAAAGAATGGCGCCGCCAGGGAAAAGAATGGGCGACTACTTTAGATACACACTATCATTTATGCTTCACCACACACCTGAAAATTGGCTTCTTAGAATCTCTCTGGATTCCAAGGTCTGCTGCCTGCCATAATAGTCACTACTTCCCTGCCCTCCTGGCCTTGTTTCTAATATGCACTTCTGAACTACCACTTTGACCTTATCTTTTGGCACAGGTACTTAAAAAATGTTTCCTTTGTAGAATGCTTCATTAGTTCTGGGCTCCACCTTGTGATCACCTGCATCTGAATTTCTCCTAGGGCCTGACCCACTCACTGGCCTTTTATTCTCTGCCCCAGCCTTGCCTAGGTTTTCTGAGCCTGGTTCTCATCTTCTTTTCTTAAAACTGTTGTTCTTTTTACAAACTGTTGTTTCAAGTTCACCTAACAGTACCAGTGATCAAACACTCATTTCAATTGTGGAGGACAGAGCTGAAAATGGTACAGGAAGTTGGAAAAGATTATTGGGAATTTAAGGTGAGGAAACAGGGTGGAGGTAGATTCCGAGTAAAGCCTTAAAGAATGAGGCAGGTCCAAGGTGGAACAGCACCTTTGTGACGTCACGGAGTGAAAGCAGATGAACCCTCTGGGGACTCATGGAAAACAGTGCTGGGTGAGGTGAAAGTATTCGGCAGAATGTGTTGAGCTGCCCGAGGTCTGCACCTTCCTTCTTACCTCCAGATACCTGTAGGTTTTTCCTGTTTCCAATTTTGAATACCTCCTGGGATGACAGCTTTTGAACTTCCTTGTTGACAGGCTTTCGGAGTATTAAGAACGATCAGCAGCTTTTTAATATACAAGTCTGTTCTTCAGAAGATAGCCTGCATCTACCTTTTGCTTATAAAATACTTAAAGTTGACCCTGTGTCCCTCTGGGTTTCATTTTTGTTTAGTCCTAAATAGGACTTAGCAGGTAAAAAGGATGGGGAAGAAGACCTTCTTTCAGTAGAGAAGTCAAAGACAGTTCAGTACTAACATTTAAGGGATTTAGAGTCTTGTTGGATAAAGCGGAACACAGAAAATAAAATCTATACATGTATAAGGCCACAAAAGCAAGGTATGAAACATGAATTTTATTAGAGCATTTGGTTTTCCCATGTAACACCTCTCCCTTTTTAACATTGTGATTTCATTATTGACTACATTCTGTCCTTTAGAAAGATATCACACTGACTATTTTAGAGTACAATGTGCCTGGTTTAGTCACAGAAGAGCACTAATATGGCACTCTCTAGAAGCTTAATTTTCCCAAATGCTCAACACATGGACCCTAAGAGCCAGTTGCATATTTATTTTTCATGTTACATTTGCTGATGGAAGCTATATCTGGACTTAAAAATTATTTGGCAGAGCATAGGATTCTTTTTAGACTAAAATTTGACAATGTCCTTTTAGCATAGAATATAGTGCTCTCTGTGTGTGGAGATGTGGGACTGGAAAATGTCCTTCGGCAAACACACTGACACCTGGGAGGCTTCTGTCAACTTCCAACAAAAGCATTTGAAAAAACTGCAGATCAGAGGCTATGCAAATGTGTTTCTATTTAGCATACACCATCAAGTACACCGCATCCTGTTATTTTGATACACATAGAAAAATAATTTTGATATCCATTTGTAGGGTTTTTCTACATGACTCCTCATAAGAAGAAATTTCTCTGAGAACCTCTTATAATTATTGTTTATTAAAATAGCACAAGCTCAGCTCTGAGCATTCCTGCTCATATTGCTAGCCTCCTTTCAAGCCCTAATGCACTTTATGCCTCACTGATGATACTTGTCATTTTCAGCTTTCTTCTCCTTTTTGCAGCCCCTCTCCTATTTGACTGTGAACTCCGGGAAGACAGGTTCCATGTTTATTTCACCCCTGCCCTGTACAACGTCTTGCTTAAAGTTGGCACTCAAGGGAACAACAAATTGACACTACCTTTTTCATTTTGTACTGTAAGCTCCTTGAGGTTTGAAGAGACTATCTCATTCATAACCCCATGCACCTATTACATTTCTTAGTCTGCAAAAGAACTTGATAAATGATTGTGCCATATATCAATGGGAACTGAATGCAAATGCTACATTTTATCTTATATACCTGTCCGTCTTAGTGCTTTCAGGAAGAGAAGCGCTGTGTTCAGCCAAACCACAGGAATCACACAGAATGGTCCCACTGGTTCTTTAATTCCAACAGGTAGATATATAATGTTGCTAACAGATCATAAAGCTCCAAAGAAAGATATGGGACAGGTGCGAAATTTATGTAGAGACACAGGAGTAGATTCTAAAGAGTAATTATACTGTATAATGTTTTCACATTCAGGTTTGGGAGGCAAGTATGATATAAACAAGTTAATTAACATTCTTAACTACAACTATCAAAATTAATTTGAAGCCTCTTCACCATTGGTATCTAAGGCAGATGGAAGAGAGTTATTTAAAGGCAATCTTTTTGTGGTATTATGGGAATTATCTCAAGTGAGTTGAGATTGCCAACTGCACACAGTTGAATTCACAGATGAATGTGACAATTATACCAATGAGTTATTACTGATGACCCTCTAGAAATTATAGTTCAAATGTTTAAATATGGTGGGAAATAGAAAAGTTTGCAAAAAGAAGAACAAAAGTAAAAACTAACTAAAAAGCTTTGATAATACAGAGGAGGCTGTTTGGAGTAAACAAGGCAAATAATTTTTAGTTTTAAGCTTTGATCAAAATCTCTTCAAGGATCTTGTCACAACTTATTACATGCATTACACAAACCTGCCCTGATTTATGGACAATTGATTTTTTGGGCCTGTGTTAGAGGTAGAATTAGTAGCCATGTAAGAGTTTCTAGTCATCTCTGTCGATGTTAGGAAGATAAAATACGCAATCCTATCTGGTATACATACAGAGGCTAATTTAAAAAAAAAAACAAAACAAGGAGGTGGCTTCTAGAATGTGATTAACAGAAGCAAGACCTTTATATTAAAGTAAATTAAGTTTGGTATAAAAGGAAAAGGAGTTTTTAGAAATAGACACATGACAAGAAGATAGTATAACAAATCATCCCAAAGCTGCAAAAGGAAATTATTTTGCTTAATTTGTTTTGAAATTAGCCAAATTTATTTCATATTGGGATGGGGAGGTGAGAAGTTGAGTTAATTTTTAGAATCACTTTTATAACTATCATAGGTGATTGTTGAGCTCATTACCCTAGGAAGAAATAGCTCTTTCAAGTTCAATCTGAATTTTGACAAAAGATCTCTCATTCTTGAGCAATTAGATTAAAATTTTTAAAATGGGTGTGAGGTCCTGCTAGCAGAGCTGAAGTGGTGGCATCAAACACATCGCCAGAGGCATGCCTGTGTGTGGTGAACGGGTCAGGAGCCGGCAGCTTCATGCAGGAAGCCTGCAGTGGGGTCTGGGAGGCGGCGGGGTGGGTGGGGGGAGTAGCTGGGAATCCATTTCCCCTATCGGTGTTACCATTTCATAATATCTAAATTCTAATCTGGAATTATTTGTGATAAGCTTCTCTCCCTTTATTCTCTTTTCTTTAAGATTTTATTTATTCATTTGAGAGAAAGAGGCAGAGAGAGAAAGGAACAGAGGCAGAGGGAGAAGCAGACTCCCCAACAAGCAGGGAGCCCAATGTGGGACTCGATCCCAGGACCCTGAGATCATGACCTGAGCTGAAGGCAGACGCTTAACCATCTGAGCCACCCAGGCGCCCCTGCTCTCTTCTTTTCTTTTTCCCGTTCCTATATACATGTGACAAAAAGTCCGAGTATTATTTTCGTATCTCTGATGCTTAATAATGATGAACTACTAATTCAATTAATTCTGTATGTTATGCCAGATTTCTGCTTACCCAGAAGACCAGGCTTGTGTCCCGAGACTGTGAAATCCATTTATTGATAATGTTCTCGGGAGATTCTGAGCTCCAGCCAGGATTTTAAATTCTAAAGGGTGTTCTTTTCTTTCATCCCTTCCTGCCTCATGCAGGAAGCACAGTGATCTTTCCTTTTAGATTAATAATTTCAGTGATGACATAAATAATTTATAACCTCTTCTACTTTATATTTGCATTTTTAAAAAATTTATTCATTTGAGGGGCGCCTGGGTGGCTCAGTCGTTAAGCGTCTGCCTTCGGCTCAGGTCCTGGTCCCAGCGTCCTGGGATCGAGCCCCGCGTCGGGCTCCCTGCTCGGCAGGAAGCCTGCTTCTCCCTCTGCCTCTCCCCCTGCTTGTGTTCCCTCTCTCTCTCTCTCTGTCAAGTAAATAAATAAAATCTTTAAAAAAAATTTTATTCATTTGAGAGAGAGCGAGCGAGGGAGAGTGCGCACACACGGGTGGGGGAGGGGCAGAGGAAGAGGGAGAGAGAATCTCAAGCACAATCCCTGCTGAGCCGGAAGCCTGACATGGTGCTCTCTCCCATGACCCTGATATCATGACCTGAGCCAAAATCAAGAGTCAGACGCTTTACGGACAGAGCCACTCAGATGCCCCTTTTATATTTGCATTTGAAGGTGGGCTTCAATGTGTTAAAATAGAGCATTAGTTCTCTTTTGAGATCCCACCACTTCCAGAATTGTCTAAGAATCCAGTTAGGGTGGTTACTCAATCCAAGAGCTTCAGTCCACTTCCAAAGGCCAGTTTGCAAGAATACCAGGGAGTTGAATCTGCTCGCTCCTGCATGTGTTTCTAGTATTCACACAGTATTGGATGGACGCTCACAGTCATGCCTTTGGTGGCTAGGTCCTTGCCAAGCCTGAGCCCCACAGCTCCCTTTATTTCACATGCTCATGTTTGCCAAAACAACACTGGTCCTGAGGTCTTCTGGACCTAGATTAATCTGTGTGTGTGTGTGTGTGTGTGTGTGTGTGTGTGTGTGTGAGAGAGAGAGAGAGAGAGAAAGTGCACGCCAGAATCAGCCCTCTCTCAAAAATCTGTAGATCCTCACAATAAGCTTATCGCTTCAGCTCAAACTGCCCTTTCCTCAGGATGAGGGGGTGTTCTCGCCAGCTTGTACAGGAGCTCCCAAACTTTAATTTGCATTAAAATCACCTGAAAGACTTATTAAAACAGATTGCTGGGCCCTAACCTTTGAGGTTTTTACTCAAAAGTGGTTATGGACTGAATTGTGTCTCCCCAAAATGTACATGTTGACATCCTAACCCCAGTACCTTAGAATATGACTGTATTTGGAGCTAGGGCATTTAAAGATGTAATTAAGATTAAATGAGGGTCGTAACGGTGAGGACCTAATTCAACATAATTGATTTTTTTTTTTTCCTAAGAAGAGGACGACACTCCAGGGATGTTCACACATAGGAAAAGCGATATGAAGACACAGCAGGAAGGTGGCCATCTACAAGTTAGAGAGACCTCAGGGGAAACCAAACTTGTGGATACGAGTCAAACTGAGTGAACGAAGCTTCTTAGTTCTCCCTCCTCCCCTGCCCCCTTCTTTCTGAGGTTCTTGGTTTCTCTCCCAAAACCCCAAATCTGAACTGAGAAAAAAACTTACTAATTAATAAAAGGCAAAAATAAAACAGAATGAGTTGCTCACTTAGTGCAGGGGTCGAGTAGGAAGTAGGAAGAACATTAGATTGGGAGGCTAGAAAGTTAGAAGTCTGAAAATCTTGGCTGTGTCTGGATTCTGCCCGCAGCTATCTACAGGACTGGGATAAACTTAAGAACGAAGGTTTCTATTTGTACAAAAATGGCATTCGATTAAATGGGCTTTAAGGTTTCATACAGTTCCATTATTTTGTAATTGATCTGGTAGATGTTAATGAACTCCTGAGGAATGCTGCTGGAGAGGACGGAATATTTTTAACCCTTTCCCCTTTCCCAAATCAATGAGAGACCAGTGATAGTTGTAATAATAACAAATACGGAGATTTCCAAAGGGGCACCTGGGAAGAGGGGCACTCCTCTTCCCCAGCAGGCTTCTAAACTTGTTGACAGATAAGAAAAATGAGAAAAGTAGAAGTATCACCTTGATTATAAGTGGAAGCCACACTGGAAGATCTTCCCCACAAACCGTGACAATGCTGATGGGACAGGCTTCCCACGTAAGATTTAAGGCACAGAAAAGCAGATCATATCTTTGCTCTCTGTGATTTTGCCGGCAATGCTTGCTCCTTAGAGCTGAGTGTGAATGGGTTTTAGTTCCAAATGTACTAATCAGAGCAGTTTTTCCCCAGAGGCGGAACAGAGTAAATAGAACATGGAGAGAGGAAACGGCAGGCAGGTCTCTAGACCTGGGAAAAAAAAACCCTCTGTGATGGAAAAGCTCCATTTCCTACAGTCCTTACCATCCCATGAAACTGATGAGGTTCGCAAAGGTGAACCACTTACCCAAGGTCACACAGCTGAGAAGGGGCAGAGCCGGTCCTGGAGCCCAGTTCTGATTGCCTCCAGAATCAGCATTTCTAATTCCTCCGCCAAAGTTTTCTCTGTGGAGATGGAAACTGGCGGTGTACAGGCAAATTTTCATGCTGATAAATGGGGAAAGCTAGACCCAGGTTAAAAGCCTGGGCTTAACTGGGATAATCAACCATCATAGCAATTTCCCTTGGGTATCTGCTCATCTAATCTTAAAGGAAGAAATATATTCTCCGCTTTTCTGATTCCTGACCTCATTCCATTGTGCTAGGCCTGGGGATGATTCAGATTTTCTTGGTATATTCCTGTTACCAGAGAGCTGTAGTGGTCTTTTGGGTTTTCACAAATACAAGGCTATTATAGCACTTTTAAAAAACAAGCATATTGTTTCCCAGCATTCCTCTTTCTACCCACACTCTTGAGAGTTTGGGGAAGACTACTGCCCTTTAAATCTCTCCAGAACTTTTGAATTTAAAAACTAGATGGAAAAAGAAGCTTATGAAAGTAAAATTCATATTCAGTTCATATTCATACACACACAAAAATACTAGTAACAACAGATGCCTCTGCTTGCATGAACAGATTTATCCTAAATCTGGATACAATGAACTCTTTTTATCTCCTTAGAAAAGCAGATCTTTGGCCACATTTAGTGGAATATTTCTCTCTTGTGAGTTGACAAAATTATTTTCAGCCTATATTTTGATTATGTGAAATGATGGAGATTGGCTTCTTCATCATTTTTTCTTTAGGTATTATTTGTACATAATATTTGCTAGTGTCTTGCACAAGGCTGACATATAGTCCTCTTCATTTGGTTATTCTTTCATTGATCCTGACTTGGTTCTTTAAAAAATGTAATGTTTTAATATTTGCATCACCAAATACTTAGAGAATTTCAGGTTTCAAGACATTCAGAGATTGTTATAGTAAGCATTACTGTTAGGTTAATTAGCTTACTAATCATACAGTAGATGTTGATAGGAGATTTTCATCTTAACTCTGACCATATACCTGTCAATATACCATGCTAGATAATTTATACAGGTAATGAAAGGTTGTAAGAATGGGGTAGATGAGGAAAAGTTGTATTACTTTATATAGAACACTTGAACTTTGACATATTCATATATCTTATATGCTTCCATTAAGTGAGGTTCGGGTATAAGTTTCCAGAGAAATGTTGGAAATATCTGGCATTATCCTTTCTGTTCTATATGCTATGCTAATTTGCTTCCACCTTCCATCACACAATTTAGAAAAGGGCAATATTTTATATAAAAGTTATAGCAAGTACTGGGTTATTGGATTATCAGGGGTGCTCGTTTGCTCTAGTCAATGCTAACCCTTCCCTTTTACTGGGAAGGTCAGTCTAGGCTTTTCTTTCTTCTCTTTTTCTGTTTTGCCTTTCCAAAACTTTACTCAGCTGTTTAATTTTTAGATGTTTCCATATTCTGTTTTCAGTGATATGCCATTTTTCATATACGATTTCAGTTCTGCACTTTAACAGTTATACACCAACTGAATAAAGCCAGTTTTCGGTTTAATCTTTTTGGCATTCTGACATGTACTTATCTGGCTATTGGAAGTAAACTTATGGAAGTTGATCCGTTTTAATGAAATTAATACGTGAAATGGAGTCACTGGTTCATTCATTTGACATACAGTTATTGAGAACCTACTATGTGCAAAGGCACTGCTGTAACTGCCACAGGAAGTACAAGCGACGTGGTCATTAATCATAAATCTCTAGGAGGTCAAAGACTATGTCTAGGACCATATCTCAATACTTGCCATAATGCTTGGCCTGTGGTAGGTACTTAAGAACTAACAACCTGAATAAATGAATATCTGATATACCTTAATCTAATTTATTTCTTAGTCATCCATAAACATTTTTTGTTAAATTTTTCTTGCTTTTGTCATTTGTTTTGTATTCTCCATAAATTTTTAAAGAGAAAATGTTTTCCATAATTATTAACTGATTTAAATAAATTTTGGTTGGTAAGTAGAAGATCATGAAGATAATGAGTCTATATTGTATAAAATTTATAGCACCAAAAGTCATTAACAACTGCATGGCAATATTATATGTGACAAGAGACCATTTCCATACAATCAAATTTCTCATTAAAAACTTACTTTTTAGAAAATCTCACCATTTTTAAAAATAATGCAAGCTGGTATAGCCACTCTGGGAAACAGTATGGAGATTCCTCAAGAAGTTAAAAATAGAGCTACCCTACAACCCAGCAATTGCACTATTCAGTATTTACCCCAAAGATACAGATGTAGTGAAGTGAAGGGGCACCTTCACCCCAATGTTCACAGCAGCAATGTCCAGAATAGCCAAACTGTGGAAGGAGCTGAGATGTCCTTCAACAGATGAATGGATAAAGAAGATGTGGTGTATATATATATATATATATAATATATATACACACACAATGGAATATTACTCAGCCATCAAAAAGGAATCTTACCATTTACATCGACATGGATGGAACTGGAGGGTATTATGCTGAGCGAAATAAGTCAATCAGAGAAGGATAATTATCATACAGTTTCACTCATATGTGGAATATAAGAAACAGGGCAAAGGATCATAGGGGAAGGGAGGGAAAACTGAATGGGAAGAAATCAGAGAGGGAGACAAACCATGAGAGACTCTTTTTGTTTTTACTTTTTTATTGTTATGTTAATCACCATACATTACATCATTAGTTCTTGATGTAGTGTTCCATGATTCATTGTTTGTGCATAACACCCAGTACTCCACGCAGAACGTGCCCTCTTTAATACCCATCACCAGGCTAACCCATCCCCCCACCCCCCTCCCCTCTAGAACCCTCAGTTTGTTTCTCAGAGTCCATCGTCTCTCAAAACCATGAGATACTCTTAACTATAGGAAACAAACTGAGGGTTGCAGAAGGGGAGGTGGATGGGGGGATGGGGCACCTGGGTGATGGGCATTAAGGAGGGCACACGATGGGGTGAGCACTGGGTGTTATATGCAACTGATGAATTACTGAACTCCACATCTGAAACTAATGATGTACTATATGTTAGCTAATTGAATTTAAATAAAATAAAAATAAATGAAAATAAAGAACAATAAAGTAATGGAACCAAGGCACAGAGATTTCCTAACTATGGTGCTCACAAACAATCAGTAGAAAATGAGGATGCCAGAGCTTATATCCGCAGCTAAGTCGATAGCTTGAAGTTTACTGGAACTTTCTCTATATTCAGATGGGAGGAAGAGTGTGATCCTGAAGCATGGATTCTCTTTGGGTGCTTGCTCACAAATCTCCTCCAATTCATTTGAATATATATGCATTGGTGAGGTTGGGGAGATGTAGCCAAGGGACACAGCTGGAGAATTTTGCCCCAGATCTCCTTATTGTTCTTACAAGATCAGAGTTGAGCCATTTCCCCCTAAGACTGGCATGTAAGTTTTAAGCAGTATTATGCTCAATTTCCACAGTGCCTATTTTGCAAGTAGAGAAGACAAGTCAAAATTTCTTCACTTAATAGAGTAAAACCTAAACTCCTTATCATGACCCCTAAGGGCCTGCAGTGAGCTGTTTCCAGCCAACTGTCTGATTACATCTCCTATCATTTACCCCCTTTCATGTTGTCTTCATGCCTTTGCTCAGGCTTGACAAGGTCTTTTCCTCCTCTAATTTGCTATTACTCTGCCTGGAATGCTCCCCTCAGACCTCCCCATGGCGTCTTCGTTCTCATCTCCAGTGCCTGCTCAAATGTCCCATCCTACCTAGTCTGACCATCCCGCCTATTATTTAAAATAGCTCCTCTGCTCCCAGGTCACCCTCCATTCCTGTGCAAGCCTGAGCTTTTTGACCTCAGATCCCATCCTTGCCCATCTCCCACTGGACTGCTGGACTTTGGCGCTGACTACTACAGGCTGTAATTGCCAGGCTAGCATGTCAGCCGGCTTCCCGGAATATTTGATCAATGGGTGGCACTGATGCAGAGATGGAAGGAATTTGCCTCCCCCTCTGTCTGAAGTGGTGTCTCCAGCACTATTTTTTTCTGTCATTCCAGCTTACTCCTTCAGGTGCACTCTGGTTCCAGCTTCCTCCAGCTGACCACAGTCTTTAGATTCTAGTTAACATGACCTCCTGTCTTTGTCCCTCCAATCTAGGAGTGATAGTGATGTCCTGTTGTTGCTAATCTCTGGAAAGTCTCATCATCCTATTTGATTTTTCAAATTAGTAGCTACAATTACTATTTTTTTTTTACCACCTGTGCTGTCTTCACTGCACTGCACTGTTACTGTTTCACCTTAGTAGAATGCAAGATCCAAGAGGACAGATACTCTATCTTATTTATCACTGTATTCCCAGTATCTAGCACATGAAATATGGTAGTTGCCCAATAGATATTTTTTGATTAAAATAAAAGTCTAGATGAATTTCTGCAAGTTTCAAATTCAGTACCAGTTGCAACACACGGTGTTTTCATACTAATTAGTTTGGTTTTTTGTTTTTGTTTTAGAGAGAGAGAGAGAGAGAGAGAGAGCAAGCTCGTGTGCATGTGTGAAGGGGTGGGGAGGGGCAGGGGGAGAGGGAGAGAGAGAGAAAATCCTAAGCAGCCTCCACACCCAGTGCAGAGCCTGACAAGGGGCTCGATCTCACGACCCTGAGATCATGACCTGAGCCGAAATCAAGAGGTGGGCACTTAACCAACTGAGCTACCCAGGCGCCCCACTAATTAGTTCTTTAAACACCAAACCTAATGAAAATGTTATTTTTTTTCTAATCCAGATGGAAATAGGAGTGTTTTACTTTGCTTTAGAGGAGGGTGAGAAAAAGCATCTAAGATGTTTGATTCTATGAGATTCAGAGTTCTAAGCTGGATCAAGACTTTTATAAATCCAAATGGATTATTCCTATAAGGCTGTGGTGTCCCCATTCTTAAAAAAAGTGGTCTTTTATATATGGGCGTGTATGTACTTTTTTTAAAAATATATTTTATTTATTTATTTGACAGAGAGAGACACAGCGAGAGAGGGAACACAAGGAGGGGAGTGGGAGAGGGAGAAGCAGGCCCCCCCACTGAGCAGGGAGCCCGATGCGGGGCTCAATCCCAGGACCCTGGGATCATGACCTGAGCCGAAGGCAGACGCTTAACGACTGAGCCACCCAGGCGCCCCCGTGTATGTACTTTTGAATCATAATCCCAATAAGGGCTAATTGTTTGATTGATTGACAATGCTGTGATTCCTTTCAGTTTGGCTGGCATCAATAAAAACACAGCAACTTACTTTGCAGATAAAATTGACATACACTTTTTGTCCTAAACAATGTCCTAATGAATATCAGACAAATTTTATTCTATTGGCGGCATCCTTTTCAATGATTCTACAATTGAAGACTTTTTTGGTTTGCTAAAGACAATGCTGCTTTTGAACATTCATATAAGCTTTTATGGAATAATCAAGACTCAAAGACATTAAAAATCAAATTTACCATTTAGTCAGTAGCTGTAGGAAAGCAAGTCCTGGCATACTGTATTTACTTATTGGTTTATTTATGAATCTACCTATATACCTATCTACTACTCATTTAGTAGTATACATTTCTGCCCCATTCTCCAGTTCAAAAAACAGTTTCAAAGGTTATACTTATAGCAATACAGATCATATACAGGATAAGGAGAACAAATTAATAGCTGTAATGATCAGAATAAAAGCAAATAATAAATAGCAAGGGAAATTGGATAGAAATTTAATATACAAAAAGCATGCCATAAGATTTGCAATAGTTCCCAGAGGTAGGCCAATAGTTGGTTTTGAGTTTTCTAGCAACCAAAACAAAGGAAAGAATCTGGTGATTTAAAAGTTCATAGTATCTATAGAGTTAACATATGAAAAATTACTCAGAAGAAGCTAAGCCCTTCCAGGTACTGACATCTGAAAGGATTTTCCAGTGGGTTCTCATAAAGGGGACACTGTGTATCCTTTTATAAAAAGAGTGAGAGACACTGCCCGGTCAAGAAAGCACAAGGGAAATGCGAGAGATGATTTCAAATATGGTAAGGTGTCAGAAGTGGACAGCTAGAACCTGTCACTGTCCTGGCACAGATGGGCTGAGTGCATGCCCCAGAGAGAAAGCCTGAGAGTTTCATTATAGATCATCTAGTGAAGTCCTCTAATGTGATAGGTGAGGCATCTGTGTTCAGGATGGATAAATAGCTTTCCAAAAGTCGTGCAGTGTATATAAAATGAAACAGTTTGGATTCTAATTAATGTCTCTGACTCCACAGTCTGTGTTTCCAACAAACTAGGTAAAAAATACAACATGATTTTATTTCCCCAGTTTCATAAATTGGTTATAGTTGGAAAAAGACCGTTTATAGGTGTAGCCCAGGCTCTGAGTCAGCAAATTGGTAGGAAATGAAGAGCTTAGACGTGCAGGAGTTAAAAAGCAGGAGTCTGAGTATTACTGCAGGAAAGAAAATAGATGTTGAATCAGACAAAACTGGTATGAATTCTCTTTCTGCCATCTACCAGTTGTATGACTTAGGCAAGTTACTCATCATTTTAGAGATTCCATTTCCTTCTCTACAAAATGGGAATAATGATACACACACTGAAGGACTATTTCAAGAATGCAATAATGTGCATGTAACAATTGGCAGACAGCAAGTACCCTGTGATGTTGGCCTTTACTGTAATTATGACTATTATCAGGTCAAAGAAGTAATTAAGAAAGCAAACAGTTCAATGTATATATAGAATTTGAAGGTCAGAACAGTCAAGAAGTAAAACACCAAACTGGAAACAAAAGTCAGAAATTACAAAGGCCAAATCCAAACTTAAGATCAAGAAGCCATGGGTACAGAAGGAGGCAGAGGCAGGAGGACAGAGTAACACATTCTAATTGCCTGGAACGGGAAAGGCTCAGTTTGATGCACCATTATGTTTAATATAGGAATTTTTCATTTGCTTCCTCCTGATACAGGAGCCTGTCCCAACCCTGGATCCATGGGGAGAGTGATGCTCATTAATAGGAAAATGGAAGCAGACCCTGACCCAACAGGACAAAGAAGTCTACTGTAAATCTCAGCAAAGGAAATGCACTTTCCCCACATGCTAATTTGAATACACACACATCTGAACTCAATCATGGAAGTTGGTGGCAGACTGTTCAACCTCGGGTGTGCTGTATGTTTCATTAAAGTCTAATTGTGCATAAAATGCCAGAGGAAGAAAACAATGACTGAGAAGAAACAGCACAAATCCAGCCCTATGTTCTATCACTCACCATTTTAAATTTAAATATTTTATATTGATTTTTTAGTCAACATGAACAATATCGAGAATTTTCATTGCATCTTCAATAGAAAAAAATTCATATGTAGCATTCCTGGAATCAATTCGGTAAAGTTGGTATAGCATTGTTGTATCTATTTTTGAGATAAAGAAACAGAGCTACGTACAGGATCAAAAAATTTACGATTAAGTTTTGTAAAATCACATGCCAAAATTCTTAGTGTGTCAGCCAGAATCTCCACAATTAGTCTCTCATTTCCCTTCAGATTTATTTTTTACTTTCATCTTCAAAAATGGTGTATTCTGATCTAACCCAGTACTCCAGAATTATTCCTTGCACTTTCCTCCCTTTCTGTATCTATTCACATTTTATTTTTTCCTCAGCCAGTAGGGATGCATTCCTTCCCTTCCCTTTTGAATGTTGAAATCCTAGTAATCTAAATTTTTTTTCTGGTATGGAATCTTCCCAAGTCTCCCCAGATCAACTAATTCTACTTTATTTATACTTCCTTTTTGGCTATTGAATCGAGTTTTGCATTCATTTCTTCCCACCCCTTCACAGTGCTAAGCATTGATGCTAAATTCTGAGTAATAGTAAGAAGAAGAAGAAAATATCCCCAAACAGACAAAGCCATTCTTGTCTTACAGTGAAGTGGGGGAGACAAATATGAAACATATTAATATGAAGTAAATGCATAATTGCATATTATAGCCAGTGTTATAAAGACAAGCAAAAGTATACTAGGAGAAGGGCTAAGGGCTAACAAGGGACCTAGTCAGATGTAGGGAGAGAGGGGTAGGAGAGCATTTCTGAGGTAATGTTTAAGCTAAGAGCTGAGGGTTGAGTATGTTTATTGCACTTATTTGCATACTTGGGTATTTTCTTGCTAGATCTAAGTTTCCATATGCATATTGATTTTTATTCCCTCTACAGGATCTCTAGGATATTGCTTGTTGGCTAGTTCAATAAATGTTGGATGCACTGAAAGGGAGCTGCCCACTTAGTGAACACCTAACCTGGTAAATTCACCTTGGTTCTGAATAAATGTTTTAAGTTATCTTTCGTCTTGAACTGGACACTTGGGACTGAGTTATTGACGGATCAGGAGGCACTGGAATGGGTGTAAGGGGAGAAAGCATGTTTGCTGCTGGCCAGATCTTCACAACAAGATGAAGCTCAGGAGATGTGAACGCCCGCTCTTCTCATATTAACTTTCAATGTCTCAGGAAAGCATCACGACGGCATTCCATGGGTAATCTTTGTCTTTATAAGGGATTAGAGGATTTTATCATCAAATTAGGAGAGATAAGTTTAAAATGTCAAAACATAGAGACTGTTGTGACTAGAACACGTTTAATACTTGTATTTTTTTTCTTTTAGTGGGAATGTCTTTATTTCAATTTATCTTTCAGTTTTTAGTATTACTGCCACTATGATAAATATATAAACTATGTGCTATTTAGCCATCCTCACCAAAATTGATTTTCTAATTTGATTCCTCTCCTTTCCAGCCTCTTTTGGCAAGAGAATAAGGTTGATTTCAGATTAGAGTTCCTAAATCCTAATGCACTACATTTGGAGATGACTGAACAGGAGATACGAAGTAGTTTGGCTACAACACTAAATTTGCACTGATTTCCAGGGTGGATCCAGTTATTCTGGCTGGGGATGTGTGGCTTTTCATCCTCTTCATTTGTCTTTGCTTCAACTTAAATTTGACTTTCGGTGTAAAGCATCCAGCACTCTTCTTCTGGGGCTGACGAAAAACCCAAACAAGTAATCTGGGGAAGAATTTGAATCTAGATCTTTAGAGCAAGAGGCTCTTTGTCATATAGCAGGTTGGTGAGTAACACCTAGCCCTCTCCTTCTCAAAGAAAATCAAACCCTCATTCTCCTTCCAGGCAGGGCAGACCCCAAGACTGTTTTGGAAGAGTGGTAATTATTATCTTTAAGTAATTCAATACAAGAATATGACAGTGTTAGAATGGAAATAAATGAACTTTATAAAAGAAGAAGCTTCCCAAAACGGAGAAGGTTTCAGAGTGCCAGCATTTCTGCTACAGCTAAAATATATTTCCCCACATTAAAAACACATTTAGTAGTTTGTATGGACTGATGAGAAAATTAGCACTATTTTTTTATTCTTTTTGTCCAAAAAGCATAACTGGATACTCTCTTGTTGCAACATAGTGTGATCTTTCTTGAGACATTTTCCAATTAATGGTATTGCCTCCTTAGGTGTGAGCTCCACAATTTAGATAGGAGCCTATGTTCAAAGATGTATTTCATGCTGTGTCACTTTATCAGAAGAGCAATCTGCCATTTTTTGACAGTCAGTGACTTGTGGCTGAATCAGTGATACCTTTAAAAAGAACTCATTATCAGTGCAGTGAACAAAATACGCATTTTAAAATAGTGCGGATTTTAATTTTCAATGTCAGTGATTTTTGCCTGCAAGGGTGTGTGATGTGTTAGGGATCAGCTGACGCACTTTCAAATATTTGATATTTCAGGAGATTAGCAAAGTTCGATAGTCAAGAATCACCTCCATTCTTCTTGGGATAAACCAGCTGTTCTTTTCTTATGAGTAGTGCTACTTTGAAGAAAGATTAAGAAAAAAGATGAAGACACATTTCTATGAGTGAGAAGTCATCTTTTGAGGAACAAGGGGGTCATTAGTGGCCATGGAGGTATCTTTTATAAACATCATCAACAGACTTCAGTTAAGCATTAAAGATGAATGAAATATGGACTATGCTGTATGGTCTTGACTAATTCTAAAAAGTTCTTCATAGTTCTGTGACATTGAAGTCAAATTCACATCCTGTGAGAAGTCAGCAAATGGAAAAAACAAAACAAAACAAAACAAAACCAGAATGGGAAGAGGTTAAAAGAACAGCATCCTGCCAGCTGACCTAAGGACATTTTTAGACAAACAATTCTAATCACTGAGGGCCTGTGGCAGATTATTTACACATCTCTAGTGTTGGTTATTGTATGGATGCCTCAAATTATTTCAGCTATGGAAGGTAAAATTCTGATGGTGCCAGACTGAAACCTCATTTGAGAGAACCCACATTCCACAATGACTAATGACTGAAAATTCAGGCTTGGCGGGGGAAGGGAGAGAAGTGGAAGCACAATGAAATAGCACTGGACTCAGAATATTTGTTATTTTTCAGAAGGACGCTTTGAAACTGATCACTTATATTTAAGCCCATACAGGCATATCTAAGTCACTGTTATGGGATTTCACGTCATCCAGCTGGCCAAATACTATTTATAAAACCTCTAATATATCCATCAGAAAGTGTTCTCACTCACAGTGAGTTGAATAGATTTTGGAAATACAGGGAGAAATTTCATGTTAAGACTCTGTCTTCTTACAGAATATGCAAAATTAAAAAAATAAATGAGGTGAATCTAGTCTCTGTTGTTTCCCATTAAAATGCTTTTTCCTAATATTGGTCTATGTCAGTGTTAGCTGTTTTGGTGGTGGGAGGCAGCGCTGGTTTATCTAACAGGCTTTGGAGTCATAGTGGCTTTTGTTGAAAATTCAACTTCTCCACTTGGTTGGAATCTATTAAAAGTTTAGTACGGATAGTTATAAATATTACTGCTCAAGTCAGGAACCTAGGCAGCATTCTCAACCTCTCTACTTGTACACTTTTCCAAACCACTTGGTTATCAAACTCCGAACATCTGATCTCTTAAGTATATACCAAGTATCATCTTCCCACCAAACATACTGTCACAGCCTCTGCTACTGCCCATAGACCTTTATCACTGCTTACTTGGGTGTCTGAGAGAACTTCTTTGGACTCCTTATCTCCTGCCTTATTCCCTTATAATTCTTTCTACACGTTACTGAAAAACACAATATTTTAAAAATGCAAATCTAATCTTGTTATACCATGTAGTAGGATATTTCAGTAGCTTTCTTTAACTTCCAGCATAAAGGTTAAACTCATAAAATTACATACAAGACTCCTCCTTTTCTCTCCTACAGTACCCTAGGACGCTCTCCCTGCTGACCTCTTCCCTCCTACCATGCACATGTGTGCGTGTGCTCACACACACGCATGCACACACACGTGCGCACGCACACACGCGCGCACAGACACGCACGCACACACACACACCACTCTAATTCTTACCGATCCTGACTATGGAATTGAAATGGAATTTCCTCTGGGAAATTTTTCCTTACTCACCATAATGAATTTGGTTTACCTTCTTCATGTCTCAATAACACAAGTCCACACTACTTTCTGAGCAACTAGACTCTATTTTTCCTGTTAGTTTTCAGGAATGATTTTATCATTGGAGTGTAACTTCTTTGAGGCAGGGTTTGTGTCTTCTAAAGATACTTTTAGATTCTTAGCAAAGTGTCAGGCAACATCGTCAACAAGCTATACAAGTTTGTCGTAAGGATGAATGTGTAAGGTTGAAGTTTACTAATTCTAGGGACATTTGTATTTTGAAAAAGGCTAAACACTTACACTTATTATGGAAATGAGTCTCAAACTGTGGAATTTCAGGCTTAGGCCAACTGATGACTGAGGTGTGTGTTTGTGTATGAGTGCTGTGCTATGCCAGTGTGTACGTTAAGGGTGCAGTAAGAATAGGAGGAGGTAGGGATGGAGGCAATAGGGATGTCTCAAAATGCTTTGAATGATATCAGGTAGTTGGCTATTCCATAGCTAGAAATATGGCTAATGTAATGAATTTGATTATTAGTCATAGAAACGTAAACGCATTACAGCTTATTTTTCTCTTGTGGCGAGTAGTCTGGAGGTAGGTATTTGCTGGCTCAGGGGCTCAAAAATGTCAGGACAGATGTCTGTGATTCTCTTTTTCATATGGTCCCCAAATGGCTGTCAGAATTCTAGTCACCAAGATCGCCGTCCAGAAGGGAAGCCGGAGAAAATGTGGAAGGGCAGAAAGGAGAATGCCAAGGGAAAATGTAGGTGACGACTTGTTGTGTCACTTTAGGGAGCTGTGTGAAACCACCCAGTTAAATGACTATGTTTCATTATAATTCTCCTTACTAAGTTTAAGGATGCACTTCTTGACTCTTTTGGAAAATCAGTAAATATAAGCATATAAATTGTGTTCCAGATAAAAACTTATGGTTTAGGGCGCCTGGGTGGCTCAGATGGTTAAGCGTCTGCCTTCGGCTCAGGTCATGACCCCAGGGTCCTGGGATGAGTCCCGCATCAGGCTCCCTAGTCCTTGGGAGCCTGCTTCTCCCTCTGCTTCTCTCTCTCTCTCTCTCTCTCTCTCTATCCCTCTGTCTCTCATGAATGAATAAATAAAATCTTTAAAAAAAAAACTTACGGTTTAACTTACTGATCCATTTAATTGTGCATAATTTTATTCTATCCTCTCAATCGCATTAATAAAACCCTCAACTTGCCAGTATTATTTACCCGAAGTTATTGATTAAGTACTTACTCTGTGTTAGGCACTGTGCTTATCTCTAAGGATGTAGAATATAAGAAATAAGAAAATATAAGAGACTAGGACAAACGTCTTGCCCTTCAGAAGCTCATTACTTAGTGGAAGAAACAAATCAACCTGTAATTCTTACATTCTATGGGCAAGACAAGCCTTAGGAGTTTTGGACAGGTTGTATCCAGACCCACTCCAGTCTAAGAACTAAGAAGACCTCCATGAAAGAACTGATAGTTCATCTATTTTCTCTCTCTCTCTCTCTCTCTCTCTCTCTTTTTTTTAAGAGAAGGAGTTGAGGAAGCATGACAGTAGTTCCAAGCAGATTAAAAAACAGATGTTCAGGGGTGCCTGGGTGGCTCAGTCTCTTAAGCGTCCAACCCTTGGTGGCTCAGGTTGTGATCTCAGGGTCGTGGGATGGAGCCCAGCATCAGGCTCCACACTCAGCAGGGTGGTGTGGGTTTATGGTATACTAAAAGATCAGTAAGCCCTGGATATACTTTCAAGGATTACATTTGTATACTTGTATAAATCATTAAATTCTGAAATATTATTCTTGCAGCATAATTTCTTTTTCAAAACTGTTAACTCCTAGAGCAGAGAACCACACAACTATACCAAAAGGTAGATGCTGATGATCACCTTGACTCACTCACTGAGTGGCTATTATCTGAACACCACAAAGAATATATAGAAGTGTGATGAGTTTAGGGTAAAATATGTGCTTGAGACATCTGGGGAACAGCTTAATGGAAAGAGAAAGTAGGCAGTGTGATAAGCAATCTTGGAGCTTAAAAGTAAGATCTGGGATAAAAATATAGATGTGAATTCCTTCATTCATTCAACAAATATTTATTGATCACATAATGATAGATATTGGAAATATAAGGATAAATAAGAAAAAAATCCCTACCTTTAAGAATTTTCCATTATAATCACAGAGACAGAGAGATAAAGGTTTTAAAATGACTATAGGTGGCATTTGAAACTAGGAAGTTAGATTGCTTCCAAACTGCAGAGAAAGTATGTCAAGCAAGAAGGGATGACTCATCATGATCTCTGAAGCAACCTAACTTTTGAAGGAGAATGATGGTAGGAAAAGAGGGATTCAGAACAGAAGTGGAAAAGCGGCATCTAAAAAGGCATAAAGAAAATCAGAAAAGGCATAAAGGAAACCACAGCACTCAAGAGAAGTAAGAGTTTGACAATGGGAGTCAAATGTCTCACTGGTTAAAGGAAGGGCCAGGGAGCTCCAGAATGAAGGTGCCCAATGGACTGAGGAAGTTATTAGTGGTCTGGACAGGAGCAGATTCAATGAATTGACAAGAGGCAGAAACATTTCAGCTTGAGGAGTGAATGGGAGGTGAAGAAGAGATAATTATGAAGTGTGGCTATGGTGGAAAGGAGAGAAACAGGGGAATGTAGGCTTGAGAAAGGCCTTTTAATAACAACGGATTAAAAAAGAGTCCATAGACAGGATGTGTTAAATGTAGGAAGATATAATTTAAGAAACAACATCCTCAAGGAATGGATGGGATCTGGGGAGAGGGTGAGAAGAATTAGCCTGTGGTTGGGTATTTCTTCTCCTGAAACCAGGGAGAACATGGAGTTCCAGGATCCGGGTACAAGTGTGTCTAGGGGGGGTGAGACAGTACCTAGCCAATGGCCTGTATCTCTCTGTGAAGGGGACCTAAGAGGCTTTGAGAACTCAGACTTGAGGTCTTCAAGAGAATGGTGAAGGTTTAAAATGCTGTTATAGAGAGTTGGAGAGAGCTGCTTAAAGTCCATCAAAGGAATGCCAGATGGTCTTGAGATCCTGTCTGAAGTTAAGAGACCATGATATTTTTCTTGGTACCAGCTTCCATTACTGTGTGAATCTTCTCCAGAGTAGCTAAGAATTTAGGTTTAGGAGCTGAAGAAGGCCATAGTTTAACACATTGTTCTGGGGATGAGGGCAGGTTGGCTGGGAGAATAAAGGAGTAAGGAATTTGAGAGTATTAGTGGGGAAAAAAATTCCAAGTCAGGGCCTCTTAGATTTTTCCTCCTTAAAAATTTGCACTGTCTTTGCTGCTACCACACACTGATGTGCTGAGGTAAAGCTCTTAGTCCTCCATAGGCTGGGCATGACTCGAATAGGCAGAGGTCTCAGGCTTGTTATCTCTAGCAGGCTTGAGCATCTATTATATTAAGATAAAATGCCGAATTTAATTAATAAAACTGTTATCTTTTTCTATTATGTTATGCAAATTGTTGGGAAGTACTGGTTTAGGCAGTTTATGAGATCTCTGCTGGTTAGGGATGGCAGTGATGCCCAAGAAAACTCTGACTTAGAGGAAATAGATTATTTCCAGAGGGTTGAAACACAAGAGTAAGGAGAATGACAGAGCATGACCAAAGAGGAGAAGAGAGATAAAGATTTCAAAGACTTGGCTCAAGTATAGTTAGCTGGATTGGCAGGAGGAGAGGGGCAAAGACCAGGTTTAGGTAAGATTCTCCCCAGAGACATAGAATATCAACTGGTATAATGACAGTCAACACTGCCAACTCTCTTCTTCTTCCCCCCTCATCCTTCCCTTTTCTCCTTTGTTCTGGTGAGATTTAATCAGGGATTTCATTTTAAGGGTGCAGGGGGATCAAAACAGAAAGATTATCAGATACCAGGGCAGCTCTTGGGATCAGAGCTCATCTTTCTCTTTTTTCATTTGAACAAGTTGTTCCATGGCTAAAAGCAAGTTTGAAAGGCCATGTATCAAAAGCAGTAGATCAACTAAATACCCTTCAGGGAACTCCACATATATTCTAGTTATTTCAGTTGAGACTAAGCTGTTGTAAATTCTATTATCAAAAACAATTTTTTTTTCTAATTTAAATTCCCTTCTCCCCACCTCCTAAACCACAAGGGTATAAATCTTATTTTAAGATCTGACTTTTCAGAGCATCTTTGTTGTGGGTGATACCGTTGACTTTTAATGTCTACAGCTTTTCTATATGATTTTCCTGTGCAAAATAACTCACATCAGCTAACTGGAATTTGCTCATTGGAAACTCTCCTGAAGTGATACTTTCTTTCATAGAGATCCCTTAAGAGAATTCTAAGTCCATACTGTGCTCAAGAAATGCCTTTAATCCAGGTGAGGCTTCCTGTGATTCTGTGATTGGTCACAGTAATAGGTTCTACTCATGTGGCCTCCACTTTTCACTTCAAAGACATAGCTTGAAAGTATATTTGTATATTAGAGATTTTTGTTTCTTTGTTCTAAGTCAACTGCCAGGGAAGCCTCTGTTGGAAATCCAGTGTTGTTCTTATACCATTAAAGCCAGAAGAGAATTCCTTATTTCTCTCTTTTCCTGCTCTTTTATTTTCTCATTGTGTCCTTCCTTCCTTTCCCCTTTTATCTTTCCTTTTTTTTTTTTCCTTTGTGCTGCAACTTGAGCTAATTTCATTAAAGGTCCTTTCTGAAGAATTGTGTCTTTAGTTAGATAGCAAAGGGCTAGGTTCTAGACTATGGCTAGTGTTACCCAAAACTCAAAAGCTATTACCTAAAAACATTATTTCAGAAAAAGTAGGATTTTATGAAAGGCTAGATTTTGTAGTTCCAGCAGGAGCAGTGTGGTATCATGTGTTACTAAATTGCTAGTAAAAGAGGATTTTCAGATTATGTAATTCTTCGGTGTATATACAAATATGTGTAGTCTTATTGCTTGCTGTTCCAACAAATTGCAGTCATTCAAAGTGAAATGTAGTAGGCTTCTTTAAAGGATTTCCGGGAATGATTTTCAAATCTGTATTTCTGAAGGATGAACTGTTCAAACCTAAATACGGGAGAGATAACTTGGAAATCTGTTTATAGACATTTGGACTGAGCTTCCACAACAGGAGAGAAATCAAATTAATTTATTCAAATTGTGCTCATGTTTAAGATAAGGGGGAAAAATGTGCTTTCTGCTATTAGATCTAGTGTTAAAGTGCAAACACAAGAGGGGAGAGAGTTTCAGAATGCTCTGAAAGTAGCAAAAATGAAATGAAAATCTAAATGGGTGATGAAAAGCGAACTGTCTCTCAAGGGCAGAATTTTCAGAGGGGACTTAACCTAAAATCTCTTTAGATGTTCAATCTGTAGTATGAACATTTAATCTTTTTTGCTCAGCTTTGAAATTGTACCCATTTAAATCTGCCTTGTGCCATTTTAGAAGGGCCCATGCATTTGAGAAGGTGTCTCAGCCATTTTTCAAATTAATGCCAAAGGCAGGAGATGAGGTCTTTGAATTTATCTTACTGGGACAAAATCAGAAGGTTTGGAGGTTGTAATTTGAGAGACAAGGAAATGCATAAGTACCAACCAATTCCTTTATCTTGCTTATGGATTGTTTGAAAGAGATAATTTAGCTTCTGCTATTATTCTAGAGAACTTGAAATGACTGCTACGTATATAATTTTAAACGACTTAATTCAGATTCTTATATATTGAGATGATGAAAGATTCTCTCCCTGTCTTGTTCAGAGGTGTGAATTTTCAGAACCCTTCCTAATAATCTT
This sequence comes from Eumetopias jubatus, assembly GCF_037043125.1. NCBI lineage: Eukaryota > Metazoa > Chordata > Mammalia > Carnivora > Otariidae > Eumetopias > Eumetopias jubatus. The sequence continues at coordinate 66,288,268 of NW_028274811.1, read as the reverse complement.
GTGATATGCTTGGATTTTTCCCAAAGCATAAAGAAGGATGGAACAAGAATGTTCAAGGAGGAGGAAAGGTGAGAATTAAAGTAGCACATTCCCTAGCAAGTAAATGAAATTGACACCTGTGTGGAAACTCTTCCTTAGTATCCTTTTAAAATAGCTTAGAATGGTCTTTGTTTTACAACTTAGTGCCCCCCTACTTCTCCTCTGTCTTGGAAGGATCATTTTTGGTGTGGAAAATTAAATATACAGGAATGCCTTTAACATGGAGGGATATTTGAAAATTATTATTTTCAAAGGTGGATTTTTTTCCTTGCTAAAGTGAATAACGTTTATAAGCCTATAAGCTATTAAACTAGATGTCTGTGTGATTCTTTTCTGAATTAATAATGGTACCTGATGAAGGGTATTATTTGAGACCTGTTTTAACAAGCTGCCAATTACCTTGCTTTTCTGGGTTCAATCCACCATATTCAAGGCTATATTCACTATACTTACACTTGAAGTAAAATAATTTTATTCATTAATTTAATTAAATCATTCAGGTATCTGCTGATTGTATAAATATTCAGGAATTTACTCATTTATCTATTCATTAAAACAAATCAAAAGAATATTGAAAGTTCTGGGTGCTAGGGGAAGGGGGTATTCATTAATGACTAGCACATGACTCTCTCTTTTGAATCGCTTGCAGTACACCAGAAAGTATAATATGTGTTCAGTACATATAGTACAAGGAAGAAAATAGTGCTTCAGAAGAAGAGGGGGCCATTACTTAAGGTAGTTCAAAAAAAGATGAAATTAGCTCCATACTAGTTTGGCATTTCATTTCCATTAACTTCTCCATCTTGCAGCTAGGAATTATTTCAAATGGATTATTTCAGGTGAAAAAGATAAAAGATGTACAATTGGAACCTGCTTAAAAGAGATTTTGTTTATCTAGCATCTTCTGAATAATTTTGGACCTCAGGTACCTTTATTTGTTTCGAGGTATTGAAACCCAAACATTTGCCTGTCTTCTTTCAGAAGCCAGCTTCCTCTGCTGTGCGGTGGAGGAGGGGAAGAGAAGACATTCAGTCTAGTGAGCTCTCTTGGGTCCTCTGTAGGATCATGCATGTCTTCCCAACTGCTTCTAGCAGCCCTCTCGGTTACCACCCAGGCTGGGAAAATCTACAACTTCTATTCCATTGTACATATGAAACAATTTCAAAACAGAATTATAAGGCAGGTTAGGAAATATTTAAAAACTTGATACATAGAATTTTCCCCCAGAGTACCAGAGAGAAGGCCCTTAAGTAATTTAGGCTCCTCCCAAGATGGTCTCCATCCCCAAGTCCTAGTTGATCCTACTTCCCTGAGATTCTTGCCTTCTCTCTGGCATCTTCGTCAATTCTCTCTGATAATCCCCAACCACCTCTCTTATAAATTGCCATCTCATTTGCAGAAATGCTCTCATTCTCCAACTCCAATTCCTCCTCTTGACATTTGTTTAGTCTGAGGTCTTCATCTAGAAACTTCTAGAGTCCTTGGGATGATCGAGATGTGGTTAAAACCTAAGCCCTATTATTGTCTCTGGCTTTCCTACTCTTTGGGCAATTGAAAGAATGTGAATGGCAGACCCATTTATTAAACTATAACATGTTAAGGGACAAACGCACTTCTCCCAAAGACAAACATTAATTTTCAGGAACAGCAAAGTCCAAACAAATACTGAGAAATGAAATGTTTCCTTAATAAACAAGTTTCATTTCCTTTCCCACGGAGTCAGTGTATCTATTCACTGAGTTACCAACCATACCAAAACTTAAAGACTTATAAAAGCAATTGTTTATTTAGCTTATGATTCTCTGTGTTGGTGATTGGGGCTGGGGTTATAGGATCACTTTGCTCCTGATTGTAGCTGATTTTGTCTTACTCTTGTGTCTTCTGTCAGCTGGTAACTCAACTGGGGTTCAGTTCATGATGGCCTCCATTCACATGTCAGGTGGTTGCCTCATTGTTAGCTGGGGTGACAGTCCTGCCTGGGCTACACATCTCTCATTATCTAGAACATTTACTCACATCACTCCGTACACCTGCTCACATCATCCACTCACCGGCTCACATCATATACACACCTGCTTACATCATGCAGCACACCTGTTCACATCATCCACACACCTGCTCACATAATCCACATATCTGCTCACATCACACAGCACACCTGCTCACGTCATCCACACACCTGCTCACGTCATCCACACACTTGCTTACCTCATGCAGCACACCTGCTCACATCATCCACACACCTGCTTACATCATGCACACACTTGCTCACATCCATACCTGTCACATCATGCAGCACACTTGCTCATGTTATTCAATAGACCTAGTGGGGCTTATTTACATGTAAGCAGAAGGGTTCCCACAGCAACAAGAAGGCAAGTCCCAAAGTGCAGAGCACTTTCAATCCTCTGCTTGTGTCACATTTGCTAAAGTATCATTGAGCCACGGAAGTCACAGGACCATTCTAGACTTAAGGGGTAGAGAACTGCTTTTTGCCTACTGATGAGAGGATCTACAAAGTTATATGGCAAAGCTGTGGATAGGGGAAGGGAAAGCATTTATGGCCACTTAAAAAATCCTTAAGAGCTATTTTTAGGCAGAGTAGAAATTGGTTTTTCCTGCTTAGAGCCTAACAGACTAAGAAAGGAACTACATTGCACTGCAATGGCTGTTGTGTGTTCCTTACTTTCTGCAAACCTCCCTCTCACCATGGGGAAGGGCAGAGGTTGGGGGAAAGTGAAGAGTTACTTAATTTTTCCAACCGCCACTGGTATTGACAGAGACAGCTCCAGAGACAGTAAAAATGCAAGACCAAATAAAAGAGTTTGGTTTTGTGACGCTTTAAACAGTGGAGGTAGCATACAGGAGAGTTGAAGTTACTAGTTAGCCATGGAAAACAACCACTTGATGGTTGTTGTTGCTGCTCATCCAATTTTTAACTTGTTTAAAAATATCTAGACAAGTCATAGACCTTTAACCAAAAATATATATCAGAAATACAGAAAGCTGACACATTGGAAAGATTTCAAAAACTCCTTGGGTTAAGATGTTATCTTCTAAAGTGCCTATTAAAAGGCAAGTGTATTTCTGGAGAATGAGGACTGAAGAAATAAAATATCTAGGTAGAAAACACACCTTTGATAAATGGAATCCAGTGCAGACACATTTTATGAAGGAGGCAGGAGAAAAAATGATGACATATGACATTGAGGTGTCCTAAGAAGTCAGGCAGTAGCACGGAGGTGCGGGGAACAAAACAGTTTTCAGGAAGGGAATGATGCTGAAAATCTAAATCGTTAACTTCAAACTGTGCCCAGCAACTGTGTGCTCTCCTGTGATCAAACCCTGCATGCACATTTTCTCCTAATTCCGTATCCAAGTTTTACCTTTTGAAATAATTTGTGACTATAATAGAGTAAAAAAAAAAGTTGCCAAACTGCATCCAAATATGCAAGCTTCACTAATGAAAGAATACACTTTTTACCATGTTTTTTTCTTTTAAATAATAGAACTTACTGTGTTTGTCTCTCACATATTTTTAAAAAAGGAAAATTTTGTAGAAAAATTGATGTGACATACTCTTATTGACAAGTCATCGAGTAACACTTCCCGGTAAGAGCTGTGGAAGGATGGCCAGAATCTGCACATTGTGTATTTGTATTTCCCTCCACTCTTGTCATTATATTAAAAATAAGAGGACATTCATTACATGATGACAGTTAGAAAATGTATACGTTGAGCAAATCAGGTTTGTGGCTGATATTCTCGCAGTATATAATCTACCTGAGTTCACACAGTATACCCCACAGGTGTATGACCAAGTAGATAGCCAGAAAATTGAACAAATGAAATTGGGAAGTTGTAAAGGAGTAACGAACCAACTGCATTTTATGGGGTTTTCAAAGAAAGTTGCATATCTAGACCACCTGGGATGGTCTTTCTAAAAGAGGGAAGGGTTATAGAAGAGAGAGTATTCCACGAAGTCTTTCTGTGAAAGAAAAGCAAGAGTTTGGTCATCTGACAGAGCACTCTAGGTTCTTTACTCTTCTGATTTTGTTGGTTGGAAAGTAGCCTTTCAGGTGCACCTGGGTGGCTCAGTCGGTTGGGCGACTGCCTTCGGCTCAGGTCATGATCCTGGAGTCCCGGGATCCAGTCCTGCATCGGGCTCCCTACTCACTGGGGAGTCTGCTTCTCCCTGTGACCCTTCCCTATCTCGTGCTCTCTCTCTCTCCCTCTCTCTCAAATAAATAAAATCTTTAAAAAAAAGTAGACTTTCATCTGATTTTTTTTAGCATAATTCTTTTTTTCCAGCTTTACTGAGATACAATTGACACATAACTGTGTGTAAGTTTCAGCAGTAACACAATGCTTTGATATAAGTATATACTATGAAATGATTACCGCAGTAAGTTTAGGTCTTTCGCCTTAGTTTTGAATTAAATTAGTATTAAATTGAAAATAAGTGGATAATTACCTAACTGAAAAACACATAAATAGTTATGATTGCAACTAATTCGGTGTGCATTTTCTTCCTTCTTCTGTCTCCTACAATAGAAATATATACAGATCTTTGACTCTTTGCTTGCCGTTCGGGACATTCTCAGTCTGAGAAGGCTCTTTTTACAGAAAATGTCCAGACCACCATGCTGCTGAGGTGTTCTACGTTCTGGGATCTAGTTTTCTTGTACATCTGTAGGCAGCTCTGCTTTTATCTTCTCAGCTAAATTAGCTCCCACATGGTAAAAAGGGGAAGTGGCAAACCGCCCCCACGGAAGGCTTTATTTGGTTTTTAAAAGTGGGTTTGTTACGATCCTGCTGTGGTTATTAGAGGAGACAATTTTAGCACCTCGAGCTGTGTGTTTTCCAGAGGAAGTGTTTCAAGAAGAATTTTGCAAAATGTTGAAGGTTAACATTTCAGCCTGCTAGTTGTTGAAGGTCAGGATGTGTTTTGTGATTAAGTTTGAGAGAATTCTTGGGTAATACGAGTGACAGGAATTAATAAGGAAATATAACACAGGGCATGCATCTCCACACTTTCTTGTTCATACAACTTACTATTCAGTATACACTGAAAATTCCTTGCATTTCATTTCTCCTTCAATTGAATATTTTGTTGGAAACAACTCAAAGGGCTTTTCCAAATGTTCGTGGTGATAATTTCACATACAAATAATAGCACAGTGTTAAAATGGTGCAAGAGGACACTGATAAATGCCTCCGATCTTAAATTATGGATCCTTCTTAAATTATGGATGGAAAGAACCTAAAAATGTCAACGATTGACAATTCTTTCTCCCCAAAGTCATCCAAAGAGAACTAAAGGGCTCGTTACAACACACATCATCTCTGTTTCAGAAAAATTATTAAGTGGGAACGAGGGTATTTGCCAAATGTCTTTTTTTAAGCAAGTAGGAAGAAGTTCTCCTAATAGCAATTATATTACACTTAACAAGTTCTTGCTATTGGCCAGTGTGCTATGTGACTTACAATCAGTATCTTAATCCTAACAACAACTGGATGAGGTAGAAAATAATATTACCACCTTTTCACAGATGAGGCAATTAGAACATAGGGCAGTTAAATAACTTTCTTGTCTTTGAAGTCATAAATGGAGAAGCCACGATTTGAACTCAGCCACTTTCTAACCTAAATTTTGTCATACCCCTAATACATTAATTTTTGTGTGCTGGTAGAAAGTGCATGCTTAGTAGCTGCTGTCAACTTCATCACTGATGAAGCATGTGCTCAGTCCCTTTACTTCTGTTCCGGTTTGTACAACAGCTTGATTTTTGTTTTTATTACTTTGTTCTCTGCCACCTTCTACCCTCCCTACCACCAAGCGAACTGTGTAGGTTAAAAAGCAAAATTTTACCCGCTTATAGTTTATTTAAAAATTGTCCCAAGTGTAAAACTTTCTTTTTATTTTTTTTTAAGATTTTATTTATTTATTTGACACAGAGAGACACAGCGAGAGAGGGAACACAAGCAGGGGGAGTGGGAGAGGGAGAAGCAGGCTTCCCGCTGAGCAGGGAGCCCGATGTGGGGCTCGATCCCAGGATCATGGGATCATGACCCGAGACAAAGGCAGACACTTAACGACTGAGCCACCCAGGCGCCCCCAAATGTAAAACTTTCTACAGCAACTCAAACAAGTGGCATTTTTCCAAGGAGAAGTATTTATTACACTTATTACTCTGTGTGTGTGTGTGTGTGTGTGTGTGTGTGTGTGTGTGTGTGTGTTTATTAGAACAGAGAGTGCTGACAAGCTCTCCATCCCCACAGAGAATAGGATTAGAGCAAACTCATCATAAGTACATGATAACGTTTATGTTAAAAGCAGGAGGAGTATTAACTTTCAGGTTGCCTCATGTTGCAAACCTCCCTTTAAGGCAGCCCCTTGTTCTTGCCACTTAATATCACTTTTACTTCTGTCGAGAAATGAAATGCCACAGGCCCACATTCCCACAGATCAGCAGATTCCTGCCATGGCTGGCTCCAACTCAGTTCCTCCTCCTCTATCTCTAATCTCTCAATGCATAACTCAAGATTCAGCATCCTGCTTTCCAGTTGTGACATTTTAATCCACTGCCCCCACTTCCTGTGTTATTCCTTTATTTTCAATTCTATCAGTGATAAAATATCATTTATTCATGATCACAATGTTCACAATGTTTGTGTTTGTTTCATACAACAGCCTGCATTGCATTTTTGCCGACCACAGCAAAAGCTACTCAGGACTACCTTGTTTCTTTAATGCTAAGATCAGTGTTAAGTGCCAATAGTTTCTGCTTTAAACTATATAGTAAATATGAAAAATAAATCAGAGTGCAACCCCCTTCCCCACCCCTACACAGGGCCCCATTTCTCAGCCTCTCCATTTCCCTCAGTAGCTTTCCAGTAATATGTTACAGGCTTTCTATTTACAAAGGATTGCTGGAGTTATATTTGCTATGTTTGTCTTCTTCTATATCCAGTCTGTCAGGGACATGGGTTTCCTCTTAGTGTTCCTCAAATTCATCCTCTCTTTTCCTTTTCAAGTATCCCATTATTGTCAGACCTTTATGACAACATGTTTGAATTATGGATTTAGCCTTGTCTCATATGCATAAATTAACTCATGTTTCTCCAAACCCAACCTGCACAGCTTCCTAAAACACCCCTTCCACTGTGTCACATACCCCCCCCACCGCCCCACCCTGCTCATTACAGAAACTATAATGTCCCCTTGACCTGTCAAGTTCAAGTTCCTTAGCCATATAGCCAAGTCTGGGACTACATGACTATATAGATTTTCCATTGCTCCCTAATATGTGCAGTTTTCTTTGCCCACACTGATTTCATTCATCATCTCTCCACATGCACTATATTCATTCCTATCTCTCTTCTTTGAGTAAGTTGTTGCTAGGGATTGAGGGTGTCTTGGCTATTCTCCTTGGCTTATGCTCCAATAAGATATTCCTGTGTCCTTCATGGAATATTAGCTAGACATTCAATCCCATTTTAAAAAGTACAACTATCTTTCCCAAATGCACAAGGCAAGAATATTTATTCAGAAATTTAACTTTTCATTGTATGTAAATTACCCTGTTTCTTTGCTTTACTCAACATTTAGATTATAATGTCCTTAATGTTTATATTACATGTAATTTCCTTATTATTTAGATATAATTCAGTGTTTAAGAAGCATTCTGGTTCAGAACTCCATCATGATCTTCATTATCAATATCAGTCTTCTGCCTTTGAGAATAGGAAAAAAAGTGGTCAACTTCCAAAGGATTGGGTTTATCCTTGGTAAGTTCACAGAGAGGTTCTGAGCCAAATGCTAAATCTTTAAGTTGTTTTCCATTTTTCCGGCTTCTAACATGATAGTGCTGTTAGCAGCAACTTACAGATTTCTCTGTTCATGTCAGAAAATACTTTGTAAGATCAGATTCCTGTTCTTTTTTTTAAAAGCTTCAGCAAGTCATAGACTATGTTCAAAAGTAGGAAGGCCCTTTCCTTATTTTCATAGCTGGAGAAGTGGCTTAAAGGACAGAACCTAATTTCAGCTCCATTCTGATCACCTGTGCAGTATATTCTCATCATTGGGGGCATTGGTCTCGTGGCTCTGTTTCCTGCTCCCTGGACTGCCTGGTTGTTGGGCTTAGGGTGTGACTTTGCTCATTTCCTTTTTGTCACCTCACAAAGCCCTGGCTTGTTTGTTTTATCTAAGACCTCTGTGCTACCTAGCTAGGCCTGGCTTCCTGTTCAATGCTGTTCACTACGTCTCCATGGTCCTGGCTCAGCTGGAAGAAGATCAACTGAAAGTCTAAAAATCTACTGAGTTTTAATGACTTCCTCAAATTTCTCACTTATCCTTCAGCGTTGGCAATGCCAGGTCAGAGGAGGAGGCAGTAGGGGTGACTCGAATATTTAGGTTTTACCACAATAAAAATGCCCAGCTTTCTACTGGCTGAAACTGTATTGAAGGAGTAGAAATCCTAGGACAGAGTGTGATTTTCTATTATATATGTGTTTGGGTTTAATAATACTCCCCACTACCTTATGTTAGTGAGAAACATTGAGAGTTTGACATCCTTCATTGTGGCACTTTAGGGAATCACCCCCACTTACTCTAAGGAGAAATTCGAGCGTTTTGAATCCGCGGTGAGCCAGAAGTCTGGATTTAGAAAGGACAGCTGTGAGCCCATAGTCAATATTAGGAAGAGATGGAGCTTTAATAGGGAAAAATGAATAGCCTTCCTAGAAAAGATATGGAGGACCTACTTCCTATGTACACTGAATAGAGATGTTTCTTTCCCAAACAAGTGTGCACTCTGCAAGAGAGGTTTCCTTAGAAATAAATGGACCTGCTGAAGGATCATTCTATCAGGAAGGACTTTTCAGTTACCTTCTTTACAATTACATCTCTGAAAGGTGTGGATACAAATTCAAGAGACATGGGTGAGACCTATAGATGTGATGGAACCAGGCTTATACCTTTGGAGGGTGAATAGCCAAGCCTCTGAAAACAGTCCATACTACCCAAGGGCAAGCAAAAACCACTAGTGAGTAACCCATGTTTGTGAATTCTCTGAGGTTTACTGTAGACCTTGAAATGAAAGCTTAACAGAGTCTCTATCAGGTTACATGTAAATTGGTGTAGCCACTATGGAAAATAGTATGGAGGTTCCTCAAAAAATTGGAACTACCATATGATCCAGCAATCCCACTTACCGGTATTTATCTGAAGAAAATCACTCTCTCAAAGAGCTATATGTATTCTTATGTTAATTGTAGCTTTATTCACAATAGCAAGATATCAAAACAACTTAAGTATCCGTTGACAGATGAAAAGAGAAATTGTGAGACATATATGTATGTGTAATATATACATGCATATATACACACAATGTGTGTGTGTGTGTGTGTGTGTGTGTACACAATGGTATATTATTCAACCATAAAAAAGAAGGAAATCCTGCCATTTGTGACCACATGGATGGACCTTGAGGGCATTATGCTAAGTGAAGTTGGTCAGACAGAAGAAGACAAATACTGTGTGATTTCACTTATATGTAGAATCTAAAAACAGCAAACTCATAGAAATGGAGAGTAGAATGGTGGTTGTTAAAGGGTGAAGGGTGGGAAACACGGGGAGATGTTGGTCAAAGTGTAGAGGCTTTCAGCTGGAACATAAGTAAGTTCCAGGGATCTGATGTGTGGCATGACGACTGTATTGCATACTTGAAGGTTGCTATAAAAGTAGAGCTTTAATTTCCCACTACCACCACCACCACCACCACAACAAAATGGTAGTCACATGAGGTAAAGGATGTATTAACCAACTTTATTGTTGTAAACATTTCACAATATATATGTTTGTTAGATCATCACATTGTATATCTTAAACTTACACAGTATGATATTCAATTTTATCTCAATATACCTGGAAAAAAACTGAAGGGAGTCTGGGTACCTTGACTGAAGTCAAAGGTATCAGACGGTGCTGCCTGTTTGTATTCTGGCTGTCGCCACACATGCATACCACTACTATGTAGTATTATACATATATAAATCATGTACAATCATGTATAAGTGTATATAAATATATACATATATAACTATCAGGTAGCATTTTATTGCATAATCAAAAATGGGAAGTGGTAGCCGAAACACATAAAATATTTTTTCTCCAAAGCGATGTTTTACCCTTAGAAAATACTCAATTAGTAATAACCTTAAGTTCTCCAAAATACCCCTCTTCCAAATTGGGCGCTTTAGAAACGGTGGTGAAATAAGTCAGTCAGAGAAGGACAAATACCACATGAGGGCACTCATATGTGGAAGAACGATATGGATTTTTTAATATTTAAGTATCAGAAGAATGATACGGATTCTCTTGCCAAATAAAAGGAATCTGGCCATATAGTGGCAGAGTCAGTGGCTGTAACCCCTCCCACTAGCCTGCTTCTCTCCTGGTCAAGGTGACATCCACCCTTGAAGCCCTGGGTGGAGCCACAGTGCCTTCAGGGCCAAGAACCTTTCTGGAGCAGGACTCCTGCTGATGAGGACCCTCAGGACTGGGCATTCTTCCTCCCCATGCACCTCTTAAAATTAACCACTGGTTTTTTTCCTTTAACACATAAAAATGCCAAAGCCTAAAGAAAAATCAATGAAGACTAGATCAAATTATCTCCATAAAATCTGTAAAGAAATGTCTTGAGAATGTCTTTTTCTTTCTTTCTTTTTCCTTTCTTTTTTGTTCTGCCATTGAATGAATTTCAACTGTCCTCGCCTTTGGCCCCATCCTGTGGTCATTCATTCATGTGTACTGTCTACGCTGTTCTGTGAGAGCAATTAAGATTCAGCCCTAAAAATTATAGATGAGTTAAGTAAACAAGGTAGGCCCCCAAGGAACAACTTTCCTCACCCATCTATCCATGTTTAATGCTCCCTTTGTTTTTTTCACCTTTGCTGTACTTAATTAAAGTGACTTTTGTTGTTGTTGTTGTTTTAGGGTTTTGTTTCTATAGGTAAGACCCATAAGCCAGCTAGCTCATCCAACATAAAAAGAGTAACCATGAAAACAAATCCTTTCAGGTAAAACACCAATGTTGAAATATTTCATTTTTACACCGTTACAAATGTTATTCTAGCCCATGATACTCCGAACATCTAGATCCTATAATGATAAGCACATCACTCATAGATCTGACGTTATTTAATTTACCTGAACAAATAAGACAATTTTCACGTACCTTTCTTGTCATCTGACATAATGAAAGGAATAGTTCAAATATTTGTGCTTCCATAGGCATTAATACCCTGATGTTAAGGTGATAAAAATTCTCAAATTTGTCTAAACTTATACTGTGTTTTTCTTTATTTATGTTTTATAAGATCTTAACAGAGACAGCGTTTTCCTTTAAATCAGTGACAAAATGTCACTCAGACTCATAAGGCTGACTCATTTTCAAACTTACTTTAAAAATGTGTTACCGTGTTATGCATTAAATTACAGATTTAGATGATATTCTTTATGGTTTTTCTGAATTGCAAGAAATAGATATGATAATAAAACGTTATGCATTTCAGTATATTCTGCTTCGACTTGTCAGTTGATCATTTAATGGCAAACTTGGCTTTTTTTTTCCTTTATATGTAATATTCAGAATAATTCTGAAGTTGACATTTTTGCACTGCATGGAATATTTCCACTGCCTCAGCTTACCACAAATTATTTCACCTCTTCATAGTCTACTTTAGAAAAAACATTTTTAAATTTATAATATCTGTCCTGAAATATCTCAGGAAACTTCATTTGTTTTGACATGTAAAAATAGCAGCATACTAGAACTTTTTTCAGGGGCATCGCTTCTCCACCATATTTCTAAAAAGTGTTAACTTTTCAAACCCTGACAGAGGTAGAAAGGTAGTCAAAGGTATAGTTTTACTGTTTGGCTTCAATTTTTTTAACCTAATTTAATATTATTAATTTTAGTCATTTTTAAGGAAATTGATTTTTTATTTTATTTTATTTTTTTAAAGATTTTATTTCTTTATTCATGAGAGACAGAGGGAGGGAGGGGGGGAGAGAGAGAGAGAGAGAGAAGCAGAGGGAGAAGCAGGCCTCCCGCCGAGCAGGAAGCCCGATGCGGGACTCCATCCCAGGACCCTGGGATCATGACCCAAGCTGAAGGCAGACGCTTAACCATCTGAGCCACCCAGGCACCCAGAAATTGATTTTTTAAATGTAATCCATTCAACAGGTAATAAAACCATCTTTCAAAAATTAGAACAGAAACATGTACGTATGTGTAGTCTGCAAAACCTGCCTTCTATCAGTCTGCTTTCCCCCTTTTCCTCCCTACCTTTATTCACACACTGGTAGCCCTATCATTAATTTTGTATTTTTCCAGAGTTATTTTAGGCAAATACAAGCCAATAAAAATATATATTCCTATCTTCCACTTCTTTATACAAAAGTTTGCCTCCTACCCATTTTTTTCCCAACTTGCTTTGTTCAATTAACAACACATTTCTCGGATGTATATGTATAGACAGTTTCCTCACTGATTTTATTGGTGCATAGATTGCTGTTGAACAGTTTTTTCTAATCCAATCCCTGTTAATGATGGAACATTTTAGTCCTTTTCTTTTGTAAACAACACTGCAATGAATAATATTGTTTATTTTCACCACGTGTAAGTGTAACACTCAACAGAGGTGGAACTGCTTAGCAAAAGATTATATGTATTTGCAGTTAAAAATTTTTTTCCAAATTGCCTTTCATAGGCATTGTGCCAATTTACATTCCCACTAGCAATGAAGGAGAGTGTCTGTTTTCCCATTGTCTTGTCAATAGACTATGTAGTCAAAATTTTCAAGTTTGTGTTAATCTGCTAGATGAAAAATGGACTCGTAGCTTATTGTAAGTTGGTATTTGTCTCATTGTACAATTAAATTGTACACTGTACTTTGTACAATTAAATTGTACTTTGTATTTCATTTTCTATCAACTGTCTATTAATGTATTTTGACAATTTTCTATTGTGTCACCATATTTTCTAATTGTTTTCTAGGCACTCTTTTTATAGTATGGAGCTTGGTCTGTGATATAAATTACAAACTCGTCCTCAGCTTCTCATTTGTTCTGCTTATGGTATGCTTTGCTACAGCAGTTTAAAGAAAGTTTTAAAATTTTATCAGTTCTAATTTTATGACTAGAGTGTTTGAGTCATTTTTAGAAAAACCTTCCCATTTTAAAGTTATAAAGGAATTCTCCCAAATTTTTTCCAGCACTAATATGTATGCATTAGTTTTAAAAAATCAAGTATTTCCTTTTTCCTTCTTATCCTTCCTCCACTTTTTCTCCTCTTTTTTTTTTTTTTTCTTTTCCTTCATAAGAGAAGACAGGAGAATATCCTTATGACCTTTAGGCCAGGAAGTCCTCTTCAAAAGAACACAAAAAGCAAAAATCATAAAGGAAAAGAATGACAATTTGACTCCATCAAAATAACAAACAGGTGCACATGAGAATCCACATATAAAATTAAAAGATAAGCCCTAATATAGAGGAAAATAATTGCCTCACATAAAGCAAACAACGCATGGTTTTCTAGGAAGTAAACAGGGACCCTAAAATAATCAATACGAAAAAGACAAACAACCAAATAGGAATAAGTGGATAAAAGATTTGAACAGGTAATTTCACAGAACAGGACATCCAGATAGTTAATAAACACAGAAAAAGCAGCTTAAACTGCAGTAATCAGGGAAATGCAAGCTTAAAACAAGAAGATACCATGCTTCTACCCATTAAATTTGCAAATATCAAAGAATTTGAAAATATCAAGTGGTGGGGAATCAAATATCCTCATAGAGGATAACAATGGGAGTATGGATGATTAGTTTCTTTAGCTGTGGTTGCTAACACATAAACCTTTGCTCTATTTGAAATCTACCTTGGTGTACAATGTGAAGTATGGATTTGACCTAAATTTTTTTCAAAAGTTTACCCAGCTGTTCCCACACCATTTATTTAAAGATTTTATTTATATATTTGACAGAGAGAGACACAGCGAGAGAGGGAACACAAGCAGGGGGAGTAGGAGAGCGAGAAGCAGGCTTCCCGCTGAGCAGGGAGCCCAACGTGGCGCTCCAACCCAGGACCCTGGGATCATGACTGGAGCTGAAGGCGGACGCTTAATGACTGAGCCACCCAGGCGCCCCAAAACTGTCCCTCTTCCTCACCCAGACTTGAGATGCCACCTGTGCCATATACAGGCAGATCTTGTTTTATTGTGCTTCTCTTCATTGCACTTTGCAGATATTGCATTTTTTTAAATTTTATTTTACAAATTGAAGGTTTGTGGCAGCCCTGTATTGAGCAAGTCTATCGGCCTCATTTTTCAATAGCATTTGCTCACTTCAGGTCTCTGTGTCACATTTTGGTAATTCTAGCAATATTTCAAACTTTTTAATTATTATGATATTTGTTCTGGTGATCTGCGATCAGTGATCCTTAGTGTCACTACTGTGATTGTTTTGGGGCACCATGAACCATGGCCATACAAGACGGTGAACTTAATTGGAAAATACTGTATGGGTTCTGACTGCTCAGTTGACCAGCTGTTCCCCTTCTCTTTCCCTCTCCTCAGGCCTTTCTATTTCCTGAGACCCAATGATTTTAAAATTAGGCCAGTTAATAACCCTACAACAGCCTCTAAACGTTCAAGTGAAAGAAAGAGTTGCATGGCTTTCACTTGAAAACCAGAGCTAGAAATGATTAAGCTTACTGGGAAAGTCACGTCAAAAGCCATGAAAGGCTGAAAGCTAGGTAACTTGAGCCAAATAGTCAGCCAGATTGTGAGAGCAAAGGAAGAGTACTTGAAGGAAATGAAAAGTGCTACTTCGGTGAACATATAAACGATAAGAAAGTGAAACAGTGTTATTGCTGATATAAAGGCAGTTGCAGTGGGCTGAATGGAAGATCAAACCAGCCACAACATTCTCTTAGGCCAAAGCCTAATCCAGAGCCAGGCCCTGACTCTTTTCAGTTCTATGGAAGTTGAGAGAGGTAAGGAAGCTGCAGAAGGCAAATTTGAAGCTGGTAGAGGATGGTTCATGAGGTTGAAGGAAAGAAGCCGTCTCCATTACAAAAAGTGCAAGATAAGCAGCAAGTTCTGATGGAGAAGCTACAAGTGATCCAGAAGATCTAACCAAGATAATTTGTGAAGGTGGCTACACTCATCAACAGATTTTCATTGTAGAGAAAACAGTCTTCTCTAAATTCAGAGAAGAAGCCATCTAGGACTTCGGTGGCTAGAGAAGAGAAGTTAATGCCTGGCTTCAAAGTTTCCAAGGACAGGCTGACTCTCTTACTAGGGGTTAATGCAGTGGTGACTTTAAGTTAAAGCTCATTTACCATTCTTGAAAATCCTAGGGCCCTTAAAAATAATGATAAATCTACTCTGCCTGTGCTCTATGAGAGGAATAACAAAGCCCGAAGGACAGCACATGTTTTCAACATGGTGTACTGACTGTTTTAAGACCACTGTTGAGAACTACTACTGAGAAAAAAGATTCAAAATATGATTGCTCATTACCAATGTACCCGGTCACCTAAAAGCTCCGATGGAGATGGCAACAGCTTGCTAAAACAATGGCCATCTGCAGCCCAGGGATCAAAGAGTGATTTCAACTTTCAAGTCTTACTATTTAAGAAATTCATAAAGCCATAGCTGCCCTAGAGAAGTGATTCCTTTGACGGGTCTGGGTAAAGTAAGTTGAAAACCTTCTGGAAAGGATTCGCTTCTGGATGCCATTAAGAACACTCGTGATTCATGGGAAGATGTCCAAATGTCAACATGAACAGGAGTTTGGAAGAAGTTGGTTCCAGTCTCCATGGGTTGACACTTTGAGGGGTTCAAGACTTCAGTGGAGGCAGGTACTGCAGATGTGGTGGAAACAGTAAGAGAACTAGAATTAGAAGTGGAGCCTGAAGATGGGACTGAATTGCTGCAATCTCCTGATCAGACTTGAAGAGATGAGTTGCTTCTTAGGGATGAGCAAAGAAAGTGGTTTCTTGAGATGGAATCTACTCCTGGTGAGAACATTGTGAGTATTGTTGAAATGACAACAAAGAATTTAGAACATTACATAAACTTAGTTGATAAACAGTGACAGAGTTGAAGAGGATTGACTTCAATATTGAAAGAAGTTTTACTGTGGGTAAAATGCTATCAAACAATATTGAATGCTACAGAGAAATCATTTGTGAAAGGAAGTGTCAATCCATGTGGCAATTCAGCTGTTGTCTTATTTTGGGAAATTCCCACAGCCACCCTGACCTTCAGCAACCACCACCCTGATCAGTCAGCAGCCATTTACACTGAGGGAAGAACCTCTACCAGCACAAAGATTATGGCCTACGTGATGGTTAGTATTTTTTAGCAATACAGTATGTACATTTTTTATTAGACATAATGCTATTGCACAGTTACTGGACTATAGTGTAAACATAACTTTTTTTTTTTTTTTAAGAAAGGAAGAGGTGATGAAAATTTGTATTTCTCTTGACTGGGCTCGGGAGTTTTACAAAACCTCTCGTGGATCCTACCTAGGTTTAAGAAATTCTTTAACTATGGTCCTTAGTTTGAACTTTGACAAAGGAGGGAGGGATCATGTATAGCCCTAAGTGGCCTTATTTTAGAAGGTAACTGTTTTATAGTCTCTGCAGAGTAAAAACATAACTCACACAGAGGAGTGTTAGGATTAAGTACTCAGAGGATAGAGGGGGAGTAGTAGGAGTTATGTCCATCTTATAGTCTCATTTTAGGTAACTTTTCTCTTTTTAATTAGCCTTTTGTAATGAATCTTTCAATGAAACCACTTTGGAATTTTGTAACATTTAGGGACTTCTCCATGCCAATTAAAATAGGTATTCCTTGGGCAGCCCAAGTGTCCGTTGATAGATGAATGGATAAAGAAGATGTGTTACATATATATACAATGGAATATTACTGAGCCATAAAAAAACAATGAATCTGCCATTTGCAACATGGATGTATCTAGAGAGTATAATGCTAAGCTAAATAGATCAGAGAAAGACAAATACCGTATGATTTCATTCACAAAGAATTTAAGAAACAAAACAAATGAACAAAGGAAAAAAAGAGACAAACCAAAACACAGACCCTTAACTATGGAGAACAAACAGATGGTTACCGGAGGGGAGGTGGGTGGGGGGATGGGGGAAATAGGTAATGGGGATTAAGAGTATGCTTATCTCGATGAGCACTGAGTAATGTATAGAGTTGTTGAATCACTACACTGTACACCTGAAACTCGTTTAACACTGTAAGTTAACTATGCTGGCATTAAAATAAAAAAAGAAACTTACCGGTATCTCATTTTGTTTGATTTGGGAATCCTTACATCCAAGTCCACTTCTTAAAGAATCTCATCTAATTGGAATGTTCTCCGTAATGGCTGCTGTAATTCCTGGGGGCTGGCAGCAGTTCAGTAGAACCCCAGCCACAGATGGGGTGAACCCGCATTTCTGTCTAGCCAAATGTAGCTGCAAATGAGTTTAGCCCACATTTCTGTCCAGCCTTATCCAGGGGCCCCAGCACGATGGTTACCAAACCAAATTGCTCAGGACACAAAACAAGCTCAGTCAGGTTTTGCTGTTTTTGCTAGGTTGCTGCAACTTCCAGGACTATAGGTCTTACACGGAAAATAAGCAGGTGCGTCAAAGGTGGCATGCTTGATTCTTTAGAATTTAAGGTTCCTATTAGCTAAGCCCTTGGGTTTCTCGGAACCAAACTAATACCTAAAAGGGAAGTGCTATGCAGTTGGGGATTGTGTGTGGTTTCCAGTGAACCTCATTGCACGGAAGTCTTCTTGAGCTTGTCAGGTGACCTGGTGTCAATCTAACCCATTCTGTGACCAACTGATCCTATCACGGGAGTCTTCTCAAGGTGGTGAGTGAATGCTCAGTCAGTGCCTACCAATTTTTGTAGCTTTTTGGCTTCCAAGATCCCTGCTAGTAATAGCCTGTATAGTCAAGATCTGTACAAAATAAGACAAATGTGTGTACTTGAACAGATGGACGATCCCGCATCCTGGCCCCAAGAAAGCCCTGTGTTCACCAACAACAATTCCCCTGGAAGCTTGCCGAAGTTTTCCACCCAGGGAATCATAGTCTGAAAAGCCAGGGACCCGGCTCTGGGCAGACTCTTCTGCCAGCTTAGCTGAGCTCCAGGTAAATATGCCAGCTTTCAACTGGGCTCCAGGCAGAACCATCTGCCAGCTCAAGTCAGCTCAAGCTGACTTGCCTTGTAAAGGAAAGCCAATTAGATCAAGAGCTCAAATCCAAAAAAGAGTGAACTCAGAACCAAGAGGAACTTACCTACACACCTCGAAAATAGCAAGAAAGATGGTGAATTCCAAGGGCTCGTGGACACCATGCCTCTGCTTCTCTCTTGTCCTTGAATGCTGCTGGAAGTTCAATTCAGATCCTGCCGCTGCCACCAAATCTGGTAACAAAAATTCAACGGAGTCAATTTTAAAGATCTGATTGACTTTACTAAATGATTCATGAATTGGGCCACATGCCATCTAGCAAATAGAGGGGCACTCTCTAAACATAACTTTTATGCACACTGGGAAACCAAAAAATTCGCTTGAATCATTTAGTTGCAATATCCATTCTGTTGTGGTGGTCTGCAACCAAATCTGAAATGCCTCTGAAGCAACCTGTACTAAACTCATGTGTGCATTTGGGTCTGTTTCTGAATTTATCAATCTGTTTCTTTATTCATGTGTCACTACCACACTCTTTTAACCATTAAGGCTTTACATATTGTAGGGATTACTCTTTTTACTTTTATTCTTGTTGGTTTCATTTTTCTAGTGAGTTTTTTTTTTTGATACCTTTTTCTTCTTATACTGCCTTTGTATTGATTTCATACTTGTTCCTTTTCTATTAATTTAGTTATTATTCAATGGGTTTAGGTATTCCTAGAACAGCTATTTTCTCTAAGCTCCATTTGAGTTAAATAGAGAGTGGTCCCCACTTAGAACATTACTCCTCGTTCACTGCCAGAGAAGCAGACTGCTTCCTGCAAATATGGCTTATCAGTGTCATTCTTTCTTAGAGTCCCACGTCTTCTGTTACTCTAAGTCAAATTGCTACCTGCATTGCTCAACACAGTCCCTTCACCCTTGCTGCCAGAAAGTATTCCAACACCAAGCATGCCCCACTTTCTACTCATCAACTCCCATATTGCTTCTGCCCAATCTTAATTGTTTTTGTCAATTCATAGTTATATTCCAGGACCTGCCCATTATATGTTTCTTAGTTTCTCTGAAAATGTCTTTATTTAATTTTTATTTGCTATTCTTGCTGGTTTTGTGTACTTCCTGAAAAGACGGAGTGAGGGAGGATTCCTGACTTTCATGGCCAGGTTCTCGATCGAAGTGCTGATGTTGCCTTTTGCCTATGTCTGTTCCAGCTAACGTAAATATGTTTGCAGTTCTGATCACGGAGTGCCACTGTGCACAGTAAGCCATTTTTGGCTTTGTCCATGCCTGAAAAGTTTTTCTTAAACCCCACAACTGACTCGCCTTTTTTAAAAAGATTTTTTATTTATTCATTTGAGAGAGACAGAGAGAGCGAGGGAGAGCATGTGCGGGGGGAAGGTCAGAGGGAGAGGGAGAAGCAGACTCCCTGCTGAGCAGGGAGCATGTGGGGCTCCACGCATGGCTCGAGGCAGGGCTCGATCCCAGGACCCTGGGATCCTGACCTGAGCCAAAGGCAGATGCTTAACCAACTGAGCCACCCAGGCACCCCTCCCCTCTTTTTATATAACTTCTTTTTAGAAGCTTTTCCTCCCACACTCCATCCTCGAAAAGTTCCTTTGTACTTGCATCCCATCCTGTGATGCTACCAAGCTCTTACTTCCTTAAGCCACAGTGATCTGTTTACTTGGCCATAAACTCTACAGGGTATTTCACAAAATATTTTCATGAGATGTTTCTACAGGATGCATTGTGAAAACAGTGTGGTGTCACCAAGTAAGTTTGGGAAATAATCCGTATTATATTCCGAGTCTCAGAGAGTCACAATTCACATTCAAATATTAGAAGCTGCAAAAAGTCCTAAGGAAAAAAAAAGTTTGTTATATTGATATAACCCAGAGTGACCGTAAAGTATTTTTTTTATGAAGCCTTCATATATGTGAGACACATGTTAATAAATTCCAAAAGTCTACACAAAAAGATCCTCCTTGGATCTTGAGGGTACTTAGGGCAGATCTCCAGTTCTGAGCACACTGTCTGCAATGGAGGAACTATTTAGTATGTGCCCATTGAATGACTTAATATGACATACTATCAAAAATGTTTAATGGTTTAGAGAAACATTTTATAAAATGGTTTTTCATCCAAGGTATTATAATGGCATAAATTGGAGAGCTCTGTGGGCCAGCTTCAAATAAATAGATTTGACTCCAGGGTTTGATGCTATTTTTGAGGCTTGGGGGTCATTTGCCAAGCAGAGCATCCAGAGGAAAGTAAGCAGGTTGTTTAAGGGACTTGAAAAACTTGTATATGGGGAATAGGGAGAACTATTATATGTTTAGCTTGGAGAAGAGAATGCTAGGAAGAAAATTCTATCTATAAATATTTGAACAATGACTAAGATATCCTTTCTACAGCCAAAAATTCCACAGTAGGGTGAAGAAAACACATTCTTGTTGCAACATAATGAAATGTGGAGTCCTCTGGGTTAGAGCAAAGGGAGTGACTGCTCTGGGATGAGGGGCGGGAGAGGGGATTCAGGGTGATTCCCCAAAGAGGCAACATGGGAGCATACTTTCAAGGGTGAGCATGTGCAGAGTACTTCATGTCATGACATAACCTACCTTCAAAGAAAGCTCTGGGAGAAAATCAGGAGTATTTCTCTTTAATGTCAAACTGTCATGTTTGGATGAAAGAGTTGTTTCTTTCACTTGATCTACACTGACTACTTCTGAGTTGTGGCATAATGTAGCATGCAATGGCTGAATGTATAGTGTTTTTCAAATTGCTGACTTAAAAGCGATTCATTGGACAACTTTCTTTTTTAGGTTTAGCAACAATTCAGCTGATTCTGTTTATGATTATCTGTTCTTGGTCACGACTTTTTTAAAAAAAGGTGAGAAATTCTGTGGAATTTTAAAAAGTATTGATATTAGGTGGTTCAGCAAATGACTGAAATACTTATAGTTGGCAGTGCAACATCTGGGCTTTATTAGTGGATTATTCTGTGAGATGAGTGAATTCAAAATTTCTCTTCCTACTCATTGTAGTTTATGAGAGTTCAGTATCATCGCAAAGGCTGATCATATTCAGAAAATAGTTTGTTCCACAATTTGGGGGGTAGGGATAATTACATTTATTTATTTATTTATTTATTTAAATTTATTTATTTGAGAGAGAGAGAGAGAGAACGAGTGGTAGGGAGGGTCAGAAGAAGAGAGAGAGAGAGAGAGAGAGAAGCAGACTCCCTGTTGAGCAGAAAGCCCGATGATGGACTCGATCCCAGAACCCTGAGATCAAGACCTGAGCTGAAGGTAGACACTTAACTGACTGAGCGACCCAGGCGTCCCGAGAAAATTACATTTAATACGAATAAAAATATAAATGATTTTGATTAGATTTATATTAGAAAAAAGCTAAATGTTAAGTTTCATATTTCTAAGAAATATTTTCATCTATACAACTTTGTTTAAGATTTCTAAGAAATGGTGTCACTGTTTTATTGTATACTGAACTGACAGGCTTCTCTTATTGTTTTGGAACTTTATTGTGTAAAGTACTTAGTTGAAAATTAACACAAACTGGTTACCAAGGGAAACTGTGAATTCTGCTATTCTGAAGATGTTTAAAAATACATTATCTAGGGGCACCTGGGTGGCTCAGTCGGTTAAGCTTCTGACTTCACCTCTGGCCATGATCCCGGGGTCCTGGGATTGAGCCCCATGTCAGGCTCCCTGCTCCAGGGGGGAGTCTGCTTCTCCCTCTCCTCTGCCCCCCATCCCCTTGCCACTTGTGGTCTCTCTCTCAAATAAATACATAAAATCTTTTAAAAAAATACATTATCTATCTGGGCAAGTTGAGAAATGGCCTACCTGATTCTGGAGATAAGTTAGTTGACCACTCATTCATTCACTCATCCAGGAAATATTTTTTAAGTGGCTATTACTTACAAAATACTGGAGGTTCTCATTATTTATAAGATGTTATATATACAAAAAAAAAAAGGAGCTAGTTCTTTCAGCAGTTGTTAAATCACGTCAGAAGACTGTGCAATTTAGGAGAAAGGGCACAGACTTTAGAGTCAGATTGATGTGAGTTTGTTACAAAATTACACCAGCTGTGTAATTTTTGGCAAGTTCTTCAATGTCCTGGTTTTGAATATCAAACAAGATAAAACTTATAAGTACCTATAACAATGATACCAGTAGGCATTTGACAGTCACCATTGCAACCATGCAAACAGGCACGACTGATAGAAACATGACCTGATTTGCCCTTGGTCTAGTAATGACTACTCCCAGTCCATCTGGCTATTTCCAAGACTCTTTTGAAAGTATTATGAAACGTTGACCAATAAACAATACCATAGAATGATGACCACTCAAAATTAATCGTGTTTAAACAGTTTGAGCAAATGTCCATAATCATTTCACACATTAAAAAGGCTGTTCTTCTGGGTGGGCACAAAGAAGACTGCTACTGACATTAGGGAAATAAGCTGTTGATAGGGTTAAATCTTATTTAAACTTGTATGTTTTAAAAATTTTATGTAGAAAAAAGTTCTAATTTTTATTTTGTGCTTATTTAGGTGAGAAAAATATATAAGTAAGTGTAAGAGATTCTTCTTACTTTCTTCAGTGTTTTCTATAACTCATAAAACTTCATCATTAAAAAAAAAACACCTCATCATTAAACTTGACAATAATTTGGGGCACCAGGGTGTCTCAGTTGGGTGGGCATCTGACTCTTGGTTTCAGTTCAGGCCCTGATTTCAGGGTCGTAGGATTGAGCCCCCACATGGGGCTCTGCACTCAGCATGGAGTCTGCTGGAGATTATTCCCCTCCTTCTCTCCCTCCCCCTCTGCTCCTCCCCCTGCTCACACTCTCTCGCTCTAAAATAAATAAATAAAATCTTAAAAAGAAACCCCAAAATACTTGACCACTCTTTCTCATACGTGTTAGGAGTTCATTTCTCCATACTTCTAAGATACTAAATTACTTACAATTTGGGTATCATTTTTTGCCTTTAATCCTTGCCTTTGGTAACAACTTGTATGGAAATAACAATCTATAAAGTTTTGTCCTGTAGTCACATATGTCCTCTTCTTTTCTTATTGATAATTGAGCTATGGAAAGGAAATAATTACTAGATCAATATTCTTTTGTCTGACGGGAGGCTACTACAGTATTGGACTAAGGTTTGAAGTGGTCTTAAAAACATCTTGGATCACCCAGGTCCTGCTCATTTCAGGACTACAGAATCTAGCAGCACCTGGGGGGGTCAGTCAGTTGAAGACGGACTCTTGATTTGGGCTCAGGTTATGATCTCAAAGTCCCGAGACAGAGCCCAGCCACAGGCTCTGCGCTCAGTGTGGAGTTGGCTTGAGATTCTCCCTCTCCCTCTGCCCCTCCCCCCACTTGTGTGTGTCTGTGAGTGTGCCCACACTTGCACTCTCTCTCAAATAAATAAACCTTAAAAAAAAAAAAAAAGACTACAGAATCTAATGTAAATTGGACAGATTCAATTATTGAAAATAAATTTGGGTTTCTTCTAATGTTGACTCGGGCTCATTCCAGGGTCCTAACATCATCCTCAGTCTCTTTTTCAGAGCAACTGATTCCCTAAGTGTATATTCCTACACCTAATGTCATAATCTTTGTACTGAAGAATTATCGACATTTGTTTGTATTTCCAGAGACTTCTCCTGACAGAAGAATACCCTAGTCCCTATGAACCATTCACTGTGGTTTGGTGGATAATTGCAGGGTGTTTCAGCTTTGTACTTTCCATTGGTAACATCTGCTTTTCTCATATGCTTTAGTTATATAGAAAAGATCTCTAGAGGATGTCAAATGCCCTTATTCCTTTCCTGGATATTCTTTAAAGTATATTTTCAAACTTCCCCACTAATTAAATTCTTCCTTTTCCTTTTCCTGTTTAAAAACTTCATTGTGTTATGCAAAATAGAGGCCTTGATTTCAGGGAAATAGGCTACGTTATCATTTACTCCTTGAATTGTCAAAATAGGAAGTGATTCCACCAAATGAGAAAAGAAACATGCATAAAATCTATATTCTTTTTGACAATGCAGTCAGTAAAGTTCAATACGAAGTAGAGGTTGGGGTTTGTGGAGGAGCGGAAAAGAGACCAGAACATACTAGCCTATTACGTATGTGGTGATGCTTGATCTTCACTTATCAATTTTTACGTTATCTATGTTACCTGGGCTGAAGATGAAAAGCTGTTTTGTTGTCAGTTTGTTGGTCGATCCAATTCATTTTCTGTTGAAATGTATTGAAAACTCCTAAAACTTGGACCGGACCGTGTTTGCCTCATACATTTGCATCTAGGTTGCTAACTCCTGTTCTGAATAGGTGTCCATAATCATCCAACTTGAGGGTATTCGTCCATAAATGTTTCTCCAAATAGCCTATGGGTTCACCAGCACTGGTCATAATGGTGTCTCCTTACAACCTGTATCAGCCATTTTCAAGGAAGATTAGTTATTAAAATGCCATTCCAAATTTTAAAAGTTTTGGGATCTGAATAATATTTTTTTTTGCCTCACATCTGAAGGACTATCCTTTAGAAAGAAATCAGCTACATGTCAGTCAGAAAAAGCCTAAAAGGCAACATCCTTAAATTTACTTTGAATGACACAGAACTGACATGATGTCAATTTAATAAGAGATTGTATTTCAGCCCTAGAGATCACATAAGCAATTAGTAAATGCCACCTGGAGTTTATTTTGATATATGATACCTTAACCATGTCTTATATTGAAAATGCACTTCCTCAGCTAGAAAACTAGCTGAGTCTCTAAACATGCATCACTCAAAATTATTCATAACAATAGTTTTTCTGGATTTTCTTGCCCCAGTGATTTGCTTCTAAATTACTATGCTTTAATTTTATCTTATTCTAAATTACAATTTTTTACTCAAGTTTTAAATGATCTTTATCATTTCCAGCAATAATCACAGCCAGTGCTTTTGAGGTCTTATTATTTGTCAAACTGTGCTAATTTAAAACTTTACATGGATCATCTCACTTAAACATCACCAAAATCCTATAAGAAAGTAATTTCATTATCTCCATTTTACATTTGAGAAAAATTGGAATACAGAGAAGTCAAGTTATATGAACAGTGGTAAGTCTAGTATTCAGACCCACATCAGTCTGATTTTAAGTCAGCATTCTTATCCACGATCCTATTATTTGCTGACTAAGTGACAAAGTGACCCAAAGTGACAGCCGACTATGTTTCCTTTGCATGCCACTTGACTAACATTCCACTCCGCTGCTTCAGATGAGCTGCATGGTTTGCTGTTTCTCAGCAACTAGCCTCTGTCATGCATCTAGCTCTCTGTATTTTTACTCCTTTCCTAATTTAATTCCCAGCTTGTTTTCTCCGCATTTATGTCTTGTTCCAACATGTGCTCTGGTGGCCTTTGGAGAAGATGATGTGCTTCTTTCATTCACCCACAGGGACTGCTCCCTAATCCCAGCAAGGTGACTGAACACTAACTAGTTTTGAATGCACCTGTTTCTGTATTACTTGTTTAACCAATCCCATAAAAAAATGGAAAACTATAAAAGAACATATGAAATGGCATAATGCCCATTCCTGAACTGGTTTGACTGATACACTGGTTTGGGAGGTGGGGGACGGTGGATGGTTTCAAAGTAATATGGCCTGAAGGTTATGATTCTACACTGCTGGGAAGAATTAGAATCTCTCAGTTTATTCCATAAGACTTATACTTTGTCTGTTTTTAATTTTGACTCAATCCCCTTATAGTTACTTTCAGGGCCTCCCTCCCCCTAATATTGTTTATTAGTTTTTATAAATTATAAATATAACATATAGTTTTTAGTACAGGTCAAAAAAAGAAAAGGTGACTAAAGAAAAAAGTAATTTTCCACTCTTTTTGAGATAGCCAATTATATCGGTTTGATGTGTATCATACCAAATATTTTTCTATGGTTTTACAAACATGTGTTTATTATTTATATAATCAATTGCATGTGTGTGTGTGTATGTATGCATATATTATATTTTTTCTGTTTTGTTTTTAACAAAAATGGTTGTCCTAGACATTATACAAGAATCAAACAAGCAACAAGTAACTTTTTTAACAGCTGCATGATGTTCCACATTGTGGATACAACAGCCTCCTTCTGATGATAATCAAGCTGTCTCTAAATTATTGTCACTACAACCAAAGCATAGGACATTTGGGGCTAATGCTTTTAATTTTTAAGATACACATATACTGTACTAAAAATGGCTGAGCGTCATAAAAGGAAAGACACAGTCTCAGGAAAGATTTATGACGAAGGGCTATAAAAAATATTATTCCTGCAAGACTGCTCTTCCAATACTTATTTCTATTTCCACCCTGTTGATGAGTATGCTTATTTTATTAGAAACTAAAGCTTTATTAACAGTCCTTTTAAAATTATAAGCTCAAGTTGCTTATTCCTTGTCAACCATTATTTATCAAAGAATAATGTTTGAAAACATTTCTAGGATTTGGTTCCTAATAACGTCATGCTGAAAAATGGCTTCATGTTCTGTGAATGAATCTATTCGAAATTCCTTTTTTTATTTTTAGTGATTTATTCCACGAATTACCTAGATATAGAAATTATATCAATGCTACTAGTGGAGGAGAAAGAAAAACCCAAAGAGAAATTGGATTTTTAGGGATGAAAATGTGGAACGCTAAATAGTTCAGTAGCATTTAGACTAAATTTTCAAATTTTAAGTAGCTCTTCATATTTCATTTCACCATATGATATGTACTCAAAATGGATGAATGTGGCAGATGCTGCATTTATACTTACTCCAAAATTACCCAGTAGCAATTTATTATTCAACGGACTTCATTATATTAGTAACTTTGTATTATTTGTATGAACTAGCTTATCTTTCTAAGTGTCATGGCTTCTTTATGGTTGAGGCTCAGCCTATAGCTACCTTTTGTTTTCAACTGGTCATTTAATCAAAATTTAAGCAGTTGGTCCTGATCTTCCATGGGTTGTTTCAGCACTTGTAAATAATACTGTTTTACCTTCTTCCTTTGCTAATTTTAACAATTCAAGGCACTTAGGCTTAAATTAAGTTAGGGGAGACGTATTTGGACTGATATAAATGGACTAGACATTTATATGTGCAAATTGGCTAACTATACTTCTAACATCCATTTATTTCTATATTTAGCCTAGAATGTGGAAACAGATGTAGCAGTAATGATCCCAAATGTTTAAAAAGTTGGATAATATTGGAGCAGGGTCTGGCTAAATCTGAAGGCGAAAATGGAATTGACACTGACTGACACTCCCCGCTTTGAAAATAATCAATGAATCTATTTAACAAAAATCAAAAAAGAAATGCGATTTCAATCCCACATTTTTTGTCAAGGACGCCCAAATCTGTTATTGTAAACGTCCTTTAAAAATAAATGTTCTCTTGATAAATGAAGAAACAAGTATTATAAAACATGGCAATTTCACCAGTGGTTAAAACTGTAGCAAGCAAAGTTTGGACATGGACTGGACTAATGTTTTACTCAGAAATTTTTTTTGAATAAAATTATCTTTGTTAAACTTGACAGGGAGGTGGGGGAGGACATAGAGCTTTGTAGAGCAAACACATTAGCAAATCACTTAAAAAACTCAATATACCAACTATAAATTTTTAAAAATCTAGTCATTAAAAGACCAAGAAGATGGCTTTCCATAAGCCTCAAACTTAATCCTCCACAACTTGAAAATAACAGTATCAAATTTCTCAACAGTATTTTAAATTCTGCTACTTTCTTCCAATATTTAGTTGAAAAATGTGATCTTTCAATGTATGTTTGTAATCATACTGTTTATAAGAATTTACAAGCTGCTGTTTATAATCATCAAAAAACATTTGTGGACATTTATTAGCGGTAAATACTATATGCTATATGCTTGCAGCACTCAAGCTAGATTTACTTTTTACTGTGAGGCAGTGAATGAAAAATTTCCATTCAAGATTAATCAAAGCCCAACAGAGTATGTATGTATGTATGTATGTATGTATGTATGTATGTATTTATAAACTATCACTTTTCTACTTTCTCAGTAATCAGTTTCTATGCTGTTCAAATCATGCAATCTCTTTGACCTGAAGTTTCATCATGTACCCATTTTGGAGCCCTTAGTCAAAACGGCAGGCTGAGCTTATGTTGGAAAACACAGCCCTTCATTACAAATATGTAGAATTACAGAGAAACTATTAAAATTATATAGCTGGGTTTCAAAAGAAGAAAGTTAAATTTCCAGGTGCTAGAAACCAAGCAGGAAAAAGCAGGGAGGTGGGAGCTGGAGCTCTGTGACCCACAGGCAAGGAGACTAACCATGTCAAGCCTGGGCTGAGAAGTGGGAAAGCCACACAGCTGGAACCCTGGTACTTGCCGGGAGGAAGGGAAAAAGGCAAAACCACTGTGGGAGACAGTTGGGCAATCTCTCACAAAATAAAACAGATGCTTATCACTTACTCAGCCATCTTACGCCTAGGTATTTTTTCAAGAGAAATAATATGTCACACATGTAAAGATGAACATGTTCACACAGATGTTCACAGAAGGAAAAAGTGAAAAAATAAAAACAGGCAAAACATCCATCAACCGGTGAGTGGATAAACAGTGCGTTACATCCATACGATGAGCCACTATCCAGTAATACAAGGAATGAACTACTGATAACATGTAAAACATGGATAAATCTCAAAAGCATTATGCTGTGTAAAAGAAGCCAGAAACAAAAAAGTACATACTGTATGGTTCTACCTACCTGAAATTCTAGAAAAACACAGAACTAGTTTGTAATGACGGAAAGGATTATCAGTAGTTGCCTAGGGCTGGGGTGGGATAAATGGCAGCAAGGGGTTAAGAGAAAACTTGCTGGGGCACTGGGAATGCCCCAGACACTAAATGCATGCTACTTTTTTACTGTATGGAAGTTATATCTCAACAGTGCTGATTATGAAAATTTAGAAAACATAATTACCGCAGAAGATGTGCTCACAGAAAAATGTTGCAAAGAACACAAATCAAATGCTTTGGAAGAAAGTCAATAGATGCAGGATACTGAATAAATCACATCCAAGCCCAGATAAAAGTAGGGACTTGGATTGGGTTATACTACCTTGGAGTTACATATATGTATTATATATCTTATATATGTGTATAGTCATGTCTTAAATATGTTCATAAATGTACTCATGTCTTAAATTTATCTTATTTTAAAAAATCTTTTGTCCATTTTATTTGAGCAAATAGAGAGGGAGAGAAAATACACGCCATGGTCTTTTAGAACTTACACTTTCTTGAAAGAAAATCTGCTTATGATATAGATTATACTATAGGGCTGCTTCAAGCACAACTAATAATATGTTTATGTGACATCTGTGCATGCCAGCAAGGAAGGTGCTGGATGAGCAAATACTAATGAAGAATATTTTATATGTGACATGCTCTAATCAGTAGTTAGAAATTCTAAAATATTATATGGTCTTTGCTTTTCTGTGCAGAATACATGAGATGTTCACATAGAGTTGAAGAGGTTAGAAAAAGGAACATCACCTTTTCCCAGAGAGTGGGATTGTTCTTTGAATGACTTTAGTTGTTACACAAATGAACTTCAAATCAAGGAAGTCATTTTTTTTTTGTCCAATTCCCTTCTAATTGTCTGACAATTATGTCAAGGAGAAAGTCTAAATTGGGTGCTATCATATCTTTAATCCTCCCTAATATTTACTAAGCTCTCTCTCTTTTTATGAGAAAGCAGAATCAGAATCAGTGCCTTTGGCAGGGAAAAATACCGAGCTAACATTTTAAAAAAATATTTACTTGGCATTTTATTCTCTTCATAGTTACTTTTTATTTACATCAATAATTGTTTCCATTTACTGAATTTGTGTTTCATGTGTAAAATTTCTAGTATTTTCTACTTCCCCTTCCTTTATTCTATTCTGAAAATCTATGAGGACACAAACCTAAGCAGGACAACAAAACCAAAACCAAAAAATCTGCTTTAGCAGTTTTAAAAAGACAGACATTATTTGCAAGATTTACAATCTAAAACGTTAGCATTCTTCAAGCTTTCTGATACTATTTTTGTTAAAATGAAGCAAAATGGAATATACTCACTCACACATAACAGACAATTCTTCAACAAAACAAAAACTTTTCCAACTTCTGCTTTAAAAATACTGACTAAACTGATTTGTGTCTGACTCATAGCTGATACTTTGAATTGAGGAAGTTGCACTCCTTTTGAAATAGTAGGAAAAGGTCAGTCTTTATCCTTGGGGGAGTCTGATGTCAGTAGGGTTAAATGTCCTAAAATTCAGTGTTTTTAAATTAAAGTTATCTGAAGTGTAAGAAAAAGAAATAAATGGAACAGAGTAAATAATATTAAAAAGCCACAGGTTAGGGTGCCTGGGTGGCTCAGATGGTTGGGCGTCTGCCTTCGTCTCGGGTCGAGTCCCGCATCGGGCTCCCTGCTGGGCGGGGAGCCTGCTTGTCCCTCTGCCTCTGCCTCTCTCTCTCTCTCTCTCTGACTCTCATGAATAAATAAATAAATAAAATTTAAAAAAAAAAAGCCACAGGTTACTAAAATCTTTGCTACCTATTGAGACTAGGTTAAATGACCTAGTTTTTAAATGACTTAATTTTTAAAATGACTTAATTTTTAACATAATAGAATCTCATTAGAATTGTGGTATTTATTTCCCTTTTTTTCTGGGACACTAGATTTTATTTTATTTTCTATTTTTTTTAGATTTTATTTATTTACTTGACAGAGAGAGAGAGAGACAGCGAGAGAGGGAACACAAGCAGGGGGAGAGGGAGAGGGAGAAGCAGGCTTCCCGCCGAGCAGGGAGCCTGACGCGGGACTCGATCCCAGGACCCTGGGATCATGACCTGAGCTGTAGGCAGATGCTTAGCAACTGGGCTACTCAGGTGCCCCTGGGAGACTAGATTTTAAAACCTAGTATACTATCACATACTAAATGATGCCTAATAAATATCCTTGGTAAAGGAGTGAGACTATTTCCAAATACTGACAAAAAATTTTTAAGAAACTCAGCTTTACCCAAAAGATAGCTTTACTTTCATTCCCAGATTTATCTTAGTAACATTTATTAAATTAATCATCCATATAATATTAACCAATAATGTGTTCTATGACATGTATGCCAAACTAGAAATTTTAAGAAGTGTCCTCTATTAAATAGCAATAAATGTAAACTTGAGAAAACTGTTCTGGTTTAATAACTTCAGTTATGGGACACCTGGGTGGCTCAGTCAGCTAAGTGTCTGCTTTCAGCTCAGGTCATGATCCCAGGCTCCTGGGCTCAAGCCCTGCGTGGGGCTCTCTCCTCAGTGGGGAGCCTGCTTCTCCCTTTCCTCCCTGCTTGTGCTCTCTCTCACTATCTCTCTCCCTCTCAAATAACTAAATAAGTAAAATCTTTAAAAAAATTAACTTCAGTTATTACAAACCTATTTTAATTCCTTGGAAAAATCTTCCCCTTTCTGTTCTATTCTTTTTTTTTTTTTTAAGATATATTTATTTATTTATTTGAGAGAGAGAATGAGGTAGAGAGAGAGAGCATGAGAGGGGGGAGGGTTAGAGGGAGAGGCAGACTCCCCGCTGAGCAGGGAGCCCGATGCGGGACTTGATCCCCGGACTCCAGGATCATGACCTGAGCCGAAGGCAGGTCGCTCAACCAACTGAGCCACTCAGGCGCCCCCCTTTCTGTTCTATTCTTATGCGGAAGACTTGCGGGGAGGGGGAGAATTTTTTTCTCTGCTCCATTCAGTGCAGTTTTACTAACTTCTAATTTTTCTCTTTTTTTTCATTCAATCTCTGTCCAGGAGAGATACTCCCCTTGTCTTACCTACACTTTATAGCAATATTTTCCTGTAGAACTTTGTTCATGGATTTATCTGCATCCATTGATGTAGAGATTTTGATGTCCTAAGTTTCAAGAAGTGAAATAAAGATTTTCCCCTCACATCTCTAATGACATTTTTTTAGTCTAAAATAAATCTATTCTGGTTCATTTTACAAGAATCATTGATATGTTGCCATGTGAAATATTGTAGTCAAGGGATAAGACTGGATATTAAAGATTATTGAATAGGCAGGAGAAAATCATGCTAGGTTTAGTCACAATACTATTTCTAATTCTTGAAACTTACAACTGTCCTTGGGACAGCTTTCCCCATAAGATTTCAGTAACAACTGAATTTATCACTTAAGAGAGAAACTGTTTGAGACAGAAGAACTGGCTGATATTACATGGGATGGCTGAATATGAGGTTAATAACAACAACAAAACTTGAAAGGGGAAAAAACTATACAGTAATAAACAGGATTTCAATGTGTTCATTCATTTCTCTTTGGGTAATTTTCTTACAGGAGTAATTCTCTTGAGACTAGGTTGAAAAGCAATTTGAAATCAGTTTTAGTGTAATTTTGATGAGACCGATTTTCCTTTTTTTTTTTTAAAGCCTTCTTTGTTCAGTTTAAGCTTTCTGCACCTTTTTTCTCCTACAAGCCAGGTGGGTCTCAGCTAAAAGACAACGTATTTAATTAAGCATGCCACCATCCAAGAAACCTTTATTGGAAGTGTTAAGGGTTTGATCATCACATTTTAACAAGGTCACACTGCTATTATAAATTCAAATAAAATTTTAAAATACTTTACGTAATATATAAATGTATTTATTTAAATTAAAATCAAATGTTAGTTTTTTTATTCAAACTTCTTACCACTTTTTTTTCACATTCTTGAGAAAGTTTTGTCACACCTATCAACAGGTATTGTTTGTTAGTGTGTATTTAGGTGTGCTATAGTAATCCTCACTCAGTGGAGAAGAATAATGAAGGGAAGAACTCCTAGAAACTAGGGAATCACTTTTCAATTTCCAACTGAAGACAAATAGAGAAGAAACCTCTTTAAATGGTTAAATGACAGAGTTGGGCAGGATATAAGAAAGAACATTTACTAATAAGGATTTTCAAAATAAAAATGGTGAGCTGTACTTTATCTTTCCTACAGGTATTTAAAATTTGTTTTCTTCTCTGAATATGAGAACAAACATTATATGCCCTTATAGGTTTCCTTTTGTTTGCCTGTTAATTTCATTACAGTTTAATAATCCTTAGTGAGCCTGGAAATATAAAGAAGGAAAAAACATAAAACTCATATTTTTCTAAAGTACAACAGTTGAGCAAAAATGTAATTATATATATTTTTATATATTAAACATGTATGTATTTATATATTAAAGCACATTTCAGCTTTTTAAAAATTTTTTTATTGTTATGTTAATCACCATACATTACATCATTAGTTCTTGATGTAGTGTTCCATGATTCATTGTTTGTGCATAACACCCAGTGCTCCACGCAGAACGTGCCCTCTTTAATACCCATCACCAGGCTAACCCATCCCCCCACCGCCCTCCCCTCTAGAACCCTCCGTTTGTTTTTCAGAGTCCATCGTCTCTCATGGTTCGTCTCCCCCTCCGACTTACTCCCCTTCATTCTTCCCCTCCTGCTATCTTCTTCTTTTTCTTTTTTCTTAACATATGTTGCATTATTTGTTTCAGAGGTACAGGTCTGTGATTCAACAGTCTTACACAATTCACAGCGCTCACCATAGCACATACCCTCCCCAATGTCTATCACCCAGACGCCCCATCCCTCCCACCCCCCACCACTCCAGCAGCCCTCACTTTGTTTCCTGAGATTAAGAATTCCTCATATCAGTGAGGTCATATGATACATGTCTTTCTCTGATTGACTTATTTCACTCAGCATAACACCCTCCAGTTCCATCCACGTCGTTGCAAATGGCAAGATCTCATTCTTAAAGCACATTTCAAAGCATTTTCATAGTGTTTGTACACCAAATTGAAACCAATTACTTTAAAAAACTAGCTTATGCTTTTGATCATTATGTTTTCAACTTTTATAGTTTCGTTTTTCAGTGACATAATTTAGATTTAAAGGGGATTCTTTTACATGAAAATAAGTAAAACTAGTATAAAATATTTATATATATAAAAATATTTAGTAAACAAAAATAATTATTTCTATAGAACCCATTTAGTGAATATTTATACATTCTAGTAAATTGTTTTCTGTAATGTTATATTGTAAGAAAAATGCTTTCCTCATTCTATATTATTAAGTGCAATGTTTAATTGGATAATGAATCTTGAAATTCCTTTTAGAATGAAACACCACATGGTGGCAGTGTTTCCTAAGAAACTGGTAAAGTATGGTTCCCCTCACAAGGATTAGTGCAATAAACTGCTGTATTTTTTTGTGCCTGTCAAATTGGTCATGTATTTCAACTGTTCAAAATGTGTACTGGGTTCTTAAGGGTGAAAGTGGTAAATGCTTTTTATTCTATAAATTGTCTTATGTATACAGAACCTATGACAGTGCCTTTCGTAAGTATTGGAAAACTTAGAAAAAAATTGTTGGATTTGGTTTGCTGATTTATACACTATACATTTGCTTACAGATGAAAAGCAACAGAAGAGGGGTGCCTGGGTGGCTCAGTCAGTTAAGTGGCTGCCCTCGGCTCAGGTCATGATCCTGGGATCCAGCCCTGGGATCCTGCCAGGGGATCTAGCCCTGCTTTGGGCTCCTCACTCAGTGGAGAGTCTGCTTCTCCCTCTACCCTGCCCCCTGCTCATGCGGGTGCGCCCCCCAAAATAAATAAATAAATCTTTTAAAAAAAGCAGCAGAAGAAATCGAATAATAAATATTACCTAGAGGTTAGAATTTCCCACCAATTGTATTTTTAGTATATATAGCAGTGGTTGATTGAATAATGGTGGAGTGCTTTAAAGTGAGAAAGCATTTAAGCTTTCATACAGTGGATTTATACCCCCAGTTCACTGAAAGCTGCAGGACGAGATTAAGGAACTGCTAGTATAGAACCTCCCTCCTCTTTTCCTACTGCCACATCTCCTTTCTTTGCCCCAAATCCATCACTGAATATTTTCTACCCTGTTTAAATAATGAATTCAGTGACAGTTGACCCTTGAACTATGTGGGGTTAGGGGCATCAACTCCTTCATAGTCAAAAATCAGCGTATAGCGTTTGATCTCCCTAAAACTTAACTACTAATATCCTATTGTTGACAGATAGCCTTACCAATAACAAACAGTAGATCAACACATATTTTGTATGCTATATGTATTCTATACTGTATTCCGACAATAAAGTGAGCTAGAGAAAAAAATGTTACTAGGAAAGTCATAAGAAAAACACATTTACAGTACTATACTGTATTTATCAAGAAAAATCCATGTATAAGTGGACATGCACAGTTCAAACCCATGTGTTCTCAACTGTACTGAGACCTTAAAATGTACATGTATTTGGAGAAATTTTCTTCATTTTCTACTTTGTTTCGTATAGGATAGCTTATACATCTATAGTGCACAAAACTAGGACTAAGTTGCTATGGGATTTTATAGTCTTGGGACAAATAAGATGATGTAAAGAATGTTCTTTTGCATTTATATCTTTTATGTATTTAATTAATCCATAAAACCAGTCATGGTAAGCTGGATACATATTAACTCCACAGAAGGGGAATTTCTGCCAATAATGGGAAATGATTCCCCTATAAGGGAATGAAAGCCTGTGGTTAATACATAAACCCCACCAGGTCAGTGTTCTTCATCTGTTGGGTTCACTGCTATATCCAAACACCTACTGAGTGTCTGATGTGTAGCAGGTTCTCCATAAATATTTTGAATAAATGGAACAAATAAATCTTTGAGCTTCTAGCAAAATTAAACAAAAAGGTTTTTCTGTTAAGGAATATAGTAAAAGATGGCATGACATTGGAATAAGATCTGGAAGAATAAATAAATAGCTCACTTCGTTTTAAAAGCTAGAGTTCCAATTTCTGGATCTTCAATAAACAGAAAATGAAAGTGTGTTTAAAAAATTTTAAAATCAGGTACAGTGAAAGTTAGCTGGAATTATAATTTCATAGTTGT
This sequence comes from Eumetopias jubatus, assembly GCF_037043125.1. Classification (NCBI taxonomy): domain Eukaryota; kingdom Metazoa; phylum Chordata; class Mammalia; order Carnivora; family Otariidae; genus Eumetopias; species Eumetopias jubatus. The sequence continues at coordinate 66,251,858 of NW_028274811.1, read as the reverse complement.
ATATAAAGTAGAGATATATTGACCACATCCTTTATGAAGATACTTTATAAGGAGTATACAGTTATTTGGAAGTTATTTTTTCCCACAAAGAAATAAAGAACAATACAAGGTCAGGTGTGGGGATGAAGAGCCAGTGAATTCTGAACATTAATATGACCTGCATTGTGGGACACTTGGGTGGCTCAGTCAGTTAAGCGTCTGCCTTTGGCTCAGGTCATGATCGCAGGGTCCTGGGATGGGTCCCCGCATCGGGCACTGGGCTCGGCAGGAAGCCCGCTTCTCCCTCTCCCACTCCTCCTGCTTGTGTTCCCACTCTCGCTGTCTCTCTCTCTGTCAAATAAATAAATCTTAAAAAAAAAAATATGACCTGAATTGTGCCTCTGCCTGGAGCTTGAAGATTTTGATGCCCCGACCTAGGTATCATTGTAATGATGCCAATGACGAATGCTAGGATGATGGTTGGGGGTAATGGAAATATGTTGATTTAGTTAATTTTGGTCATTTGCCTTTGATCATTTATTCAGTTTTAGTCTCTATCTGTTTAGGCAGCTTCCTGTTTGCTTTTACTATGTTTTTTCTTTGACCGATGATAAAAGTCCTCTCAATAATGAACCCCCTTTTACTGGGTTGAGCATATGGAAGCTTTTTGCAAGCAAGCGGGGACAACAAGTTATACATAGCTCTCCAATCTCTGGCATGATGATGGTAGGCAGGAAGAAAGCACACACTTCACCCTGCTTTCCTTTCCTACCCTTGTCTCCTTCCTGCTCACTCGGTGTCTGCTGACTTCCTGCTCTCCTCCACCACCTCAAGCTGGCACATTCTCCTTTCTTCTCAGCTATAAATGACTGACCCCAGGGCCGCCTGGGGAAGGCGTTCCCAAAATAAAAAGAATAAATTCTTGTGAGAGGCTCTGAGGCACACTGCTGAAGAGCACAGACTGGGGCAGGCTTTCAGGCCTGAAAAGCCAACACTGCCACTGCTAACTGTGTGATTTTTAGGCAAATTACTTAACCTCTTTGTGCCTCAGTTTCGTCATGTGTAAAAGAGTATTATGTGCTGAGATGATTGAATGAATTGTACAGGTAAAGCTTTCGCAGAATAGCTGACACTTTTGACTGCTAGCTTTATTAGGGGCAGAATTTTAGACCTCTTTGTGGAAGAGGCAAGTGTTGTGAGGATCCTGGGGGCTCGAGCTTTCATGACATTACACCCCTCAGAGGTCGCCTGCTTTACTGAGAATAAGGCCTCCTGCAACGAGCACCTGGGTTGAATTCATTATTGTCTGCTCGTTCTGGATTTGAAGGAGTTTAAAAGACAACTCATTTTGACCAGAAAACTTCCCTCAAAATACAAGCAGATGCTCTAAAAGTGTTTGAAGCTTTAATATGCTGAAGCATTTTCTAATATGAGGAAATTAATCCTATATTATGCTTCAAAATATTTGTTTTTTTAATAAGCAGTCACAAAGTTTGCTACAGAGAAGTGTATACCCAGATGCATTTCTGATATTTAAACATAATGTTACAGTTGCTCCAGTACAAATATTGGTGATAAAATGTGAATTTTTTCTTTATGGGGAAAACTGATGCTTTATTCTTATGTATATCTTATTTCTAAGTTTTAAACAAGGAAACTATTCTCAGTTGAGATTTACTTGGTCTTCCTATAAAATGCATTATTAAGGCAATTTGTTATTGATATTAATATGTATTAGTTTTAATTTTATAGTAATAGTAAGGCAATTTTATATCAACTGGCTTATAGGGTTGGTAAATTTGTGACTTTTTTTAAAAGTCCAGTATAGTTAACAAACAGTGTTATATTAGTTTCAGGTGTACCATGTAGTGATTCAACAGTTCTATATATTACTCAGTGCTCATCCAACAAGTGCCCTCCTTAATCCCCATCACATATTTCATCCCTCCTCCCATCCACCTCGCCTGATAACCATCAGTTTGTTCTCTATAGTTAAGAGTCTGTTTTGGGGTCTGTCTCTTTTTTTCTTTGTTCGTTTTTGTTGTTGTTGTTGTTGTTTGTTTCTTAAATTCCACATCTGAGTGAAAAAAATCTCTGACTTTTTGATGTCTTTTCAGCAGAAAAAGGACCAGGAAGCAGGATGTGAGTAAAATTAGAGCAATAACATTAATGGAGAACATGAAATAAAAGAACGGAAAACAAAGGCTTATGTTGATTTCTACACTGGTAACAAACTAAAGCACAGAGTCTGTGTCCTAACCCATAGCTAATCTCTGTCAAGACTGGTTACAAAAGTTGTGGGGCCTATTACAAACATGAAGATTTGGAGCCCTTTGCTTAAAAATTATTAAGAGTTTCGGGCGCCTGGGTGGCTCAGTTGGTTAAGCGACTGCCTTCGGCTCAGGTCATGATCCTGGAGTCCCGGGATCGAGTCCCACATCGGGCTTCCTGCTCAGCAGGGAGTCTGCTTCTCCCTCTGACCCTCTTCCCTCTCGTGCTCTCTATCTCTCATTCTCTCTCTCTCAAATAAATAAATAAAATCTTTAAAAAAAAATTATTAAGAGTTTCAAGATGCCAACATCAGAGCGTTAAGCCAAGCGCAGGTAAAACACCCAGGAAGCTGGCCCTTGTCTTTGTACCGTGCCCAGGCAGGGAGGGAGGTTCCGAGGCCCTTGTCTTTGTACCGTGCCCAGGCAGGGTGGGAGGCTCCGAGTCACTCTTCCTTGCCTCCTCCCTTCAAAGGAGAAAAAAATCATCTTCAAAATAAATGGGAATCTTGTATGTATTATACGATGCCTGATTGCCAAATTCTTGGTAGATACTGAGAGCCTATTCTGTGATTACTTGGTTGTGGTTTTAAACAATGCTCTTAACATGAAACGAATGGTACTTATTTATATCTTGGCAGAGTATGACAATATCCCCAAATATTAAGCGTCTACCACTTAAAAGAACTTTGGAAAACCATGAGTTTATTGTTTCCTTAACCAAATCATTCATCTCTTTTAATCAGTAAAAGCTTGTAGACTACTTACTCTTTCATGCAAAACATAAGCACTATGGCCAATACCCTAGATCACCAAGGTGGCCTTTTCTAATTGATAACAGGTTTGACAACTCATGTCAGTTTGATTGCTGTTCTCCATCTCCAGACCAGGCTGTTAGCCACACATAGAGAAGCATATGTAAAACCTGGAATGCAGACTATTTTGGAATTCTCTTAGTACCACCTTTTCTCCTCATGGGAGACACAATTCTTTCTTTCTTTTTTGCCGGGTACGGAGTATACTTTATGTTGCTTTTCTAATCAGATAATCTCCTCTTCGTGTAGCAACATATGGAGCTCGTGAACTTTGTAACTGTTTTCATTAATGCTGGATGAATATTGTTGGGACTGAAATATGTTAAAGACAGCAATATAGTGTTGTACTTTCATAATTATTGGCATAAATGAAAGCCATCATTCTATAGCTTCTCATCTCTACTATTTTCTCATCTTGCTTAGGTAATTTCATGTGCCATGTAGGAAGATGTAGAGTTTTTTGTATTGTATACATGTTATACTTCTTAATTCATAGTAAAGTCTCTATGTATTGGAAGTTGTGAATTTAAATCCACATATCACTGTGGTGACTTTCAAATAATGATCTCAGACAGAGATTAGATGCCCTACTTAGACAGCATGTGTTCTGGATACACTGGATGGGTTGTTTCTGTGCCAATACCTGAGTCATGGCCAAGTGGGCTCCTATGGATGTGCATTAAGGCATCCAGATAGAGAGCATAAGACTTAGGCCATCGTTGAAAGGAGTCACTAAATCATATAAGAATGTGACGAATGGGTTGGAAAATTAGAATTTGGTAAATATGAGTCACTAGGAAGCTGAATATAACTTTTTCTTTTCAGTTTAGACAATGATTAGGGAAAGAATAACTAATGCAAATAGACATACCCAAACCTACTCTCTCCATTCTGAATGGCTTAGTAGACTTCTCTGCTTTGTGATCTAACGCCGAACGCACAGAAACTATAACTAGTAACCTACACAACAGATTCTATGAATTAAATCATCCATTAACATATGCGTCATTATTAGAAATTGGAAAATTAAGTTGAAATCAGCAATTTTTAGTTGGGACCACATAGGAAGTATACTTGGATTTGTCTTTAATAGGAGCAAAGAGAGTGAGGTATGCATGGCACAAATTAAACTGATAGTGCAGTTATTAGGCTAATGTGTAGCAAAGCAGTTTATAGTAAGTAGTAGTTTGAGAAACTAGTTAAGGTTCAGTTCAAAATAAGGTAAGAAAAATGCTGAGTCAAAATCCAAGAGTAACACCACAAAGACATGACGTTTTCATCCACATTTTAAGGGTTAATCAGCAAACCATTCCTCTTCTCTGCTTTACGTTCCCACACCTACACTAATGTCCCCTTTTCTGCTTTAATTCTATCAAATTCTAAATTCAATAATCCTGCATATGGATTTTGATTATACCCATTTACAAGGGTTGAAATATAATTGAGTTTCTATTCCTAGCATTAGTTGACAAAGTGACCTGAGAAACCAAGTCCTTTAGGAGCTCAAGCTGTTAGAAAGAAGGTTTTTGTGACCCTGATCAGAACACATTACTCACTATTCACATAATTTTCTAAAATGATCATAATAGCATGAATTTCTAAATTTGTAAGAAGGTAAACATTAAAATGAAAAGCAAGCATTTGAATATTAGCAAGAGCTTTGAATCTAACATTTATTTCTAGATATTTATTGTCTTTCAGCTGAAGCAAAAAACTCAGCTAATTCATTTCACCATTTCTATTTTTTTGTAGAAGCTAACAACTCATATCTTCAAGTATTTAGCATTTTTCAGAGTGACTGATATTTATTTATGTAAGAGAAAAAAGGGTAAATATCCAAAATATAAAGGAACTCATACAACTTAGGAGCAACAAAACAAAAAACCCACTTTTTGAAACGGGTGGAAGACCTGAATAGACTTTAATTTTATGAAAACATACAAATGGCCAACAAGTATGTGAAAAGGTGCTTGACATCACTAATCACCAGGAAAATGCAAATCACAACTGCAAGGAGGTATCACCTCACATCGGTTAAGATGGCTATTCTCCAAAACTCTAAAGATAAGTATCTTCAAGATTGTGGGGAAAAGGGAACCCTTACACTGTTGGTGGGAATGTAAATTGGTACAGCACCCTGGAAAACAGTAGGGAAGCTTCTAAAAACATAAAATTTAATCCAGCAATCCCACTCCTTGGTATATGCCCGAAAGAATAGCAATCAAGGATTCAAAGGAGATATCTGCACTCACATGTTCCTTGCAGCACTATTTAGAATTATAAAGACTTGGAAACAACCTAAATGTCCATCAACAGATGAGTGGATAAAGAAAATGTGGTCTATACCTATAATGGAATATTATTCGGCCTTTAGAAGGGAAGAAATCCAGTCCTTTGGGACAACATGGATAAACCTGGAGGACATTATGCTAAGTAAGTGAAACAGACCAGATATAGAAGAACGACTAATTCATGACACCACTGATAACAGGAATCTTCATCAAACTTACAGAAGCAGAGAGTAAAATAGTGCTTACTAGGAGATACCTGGGGAGGAGGAATCAGAAGTGTTTGTCAAAGGTACAAAGTTTTAGTTTTATAGGACGAATAAATCCTAGAGATCTACTGTACAGTATAGGACATGCAGTGAATACTATATTGTATACTTAAACATGTGTGAAGAGGGTAGATCTTACATTAAAATGTTCATATCACCAGACGAATAAATCCTAGAGATCTACTGTACAGTATAGGACATGTAGTGAATACTATATTGTATACTTAAACATGTGTGAAGAGGGTAGATCTTACATTAAAATGTTCATATCACCAAAAAACAAAACAAAACAAAACCTGGGAGGAAGGAAACAGTTAGAGGTGATAAGCTTATAGCACTGTTTATGGTGACAGTTTCACAGATGTATACTTATCTTCAAACTCATTAGGATGTACACATTAAATATGTACAGTTTTTGCACATATTTCAAATTTTTTTTAAAAAACTTCCACAGAGACTTAAAAACTAGCCCAGATGTAAATAATATAACAACATAAAAGTTCTCTTTTTCAAACGCCAGTTAAAAAACTGTGTATTAACTAACACTATCCATCTTCCCCATAAAACATCTTAATACTCAGAGCAAGCAGAGTAAGAGGAGCTGGTAGGCTGCTACTTCGAACTTCCCCCTATTTTCTGCTAGCCCCGTAGAGTTGTGTTCTGAAACATAGGCCAATTGCATTTGCTATTATAATTACGTAATTTAGTTAAACAACTTATGAATCAAGAAATATGTGCAAAAAAAAAAAAGCTATTATTTCTCCAGAAATAATCCAAATACTTTGGGAAACAAACAATGAAAATTGACTGAAAGTTTGTTCTTGATTTACACATAGGAAAAACAACTGTAAAAGATGGGGGAAAAAATCTAGAAATCTAGAGTTAAGCACTTTGATTGTAACTTTTTTTTAATTTTAAAGAAATGGGAAAAGAGAGATGCTGTATTACAGGTGTGAAAAAAACAAGAAAGATGTTGCAAAATTATAATCAGTGGGCACATACTCTGAGGAAGGGCGTGGCCCTAGACCAAAAGGTTGGCAAAAGAATGTACATTTACATGTTTTAGTTAAATTTTTAGCAGTTGCTGAACAGAAGTAAATGAAAATCTAAATACATTACTTGCTTTACTTAAAATCACTCCTGGGTCCTCTGCACTTTGAATTCTAGCCCACTGAAGCAACTTCTATCAGAGACTGCTGGTTGTCCATCTAATATGTATTACTTCTGTTCCTACTAACAGAATCCTAATTTTATCCAAGGTAACAAGGTATCCTATTAAGATTCCCAGGGTCTCTTACTATTAGTGGTGATCTTGTGATGAGTTGTTGTCAATGAGATGTAAGAGGAAACTACTTAGTACATTAAACGGGCTTGAGTCCCATGATGCATGGCTCATTTCACTCTATGTTCTTCTCTTTTAACCTGCCTGAAATGCCAGCCTGATGCCCGGGGCCGTTGCTGCCCTCTTGAGAGCATGAGGATGAAGTTCTTCTGTAGGAATGCTGAATCAGAATGTTAAAAAGAACACAGTTTGTGATGACAAGCGAAGTTACCTTACTTTACTACATTCCTAGTTTGCTTGCCTCTGGACTTCCTTTACATTTGACAGAAAAAAACAAACAAACAAACAAAAACCCCTCAAACTCCTAGTTTAAGTCTCTGCTTTTTGTTTAGTTTTTAGCAGCATAAGATGATTTCTACCTGATGGCTGACCTTGCAAATGATGTGCTGATAATGAGCATGGGTTCTTGGGTCAGAGTTCTGGGCTAGACATCTGGCTCACTCACTCTCTGTATGACCCAGAGAGCTTCCCTAATTCTCAGTACCTCAGTTTCCTCAACTGCAAAATGGGGTTAATAATTATCATTCTCATAGAATTTTTGGATCAAGCAAAGGGAATAATCCATGTAAATTGCTTAATACTTATCTGTAGTAAGTGTTCAGTAAATGCTACCTTAAACAAGGTCAAAAATGTCTTCCGAATTTATAAGTCTAGTATGTTTTCAGTATTTATTTGAATTTGGAAATTTTTTCTTCCTGAAGTACATTTCTTCCTTTTTGGAACTTTCTAGCTGCATATCGTTGGATCTAAATATGCCTCTCTTTAGAATACAGGCAAAATTACAGGACTTAATAAAGTCACGAACAATGGTTTCAGGGTAAAAATCGTAGATTTTTGGAATAGCTTACCTCACAGAGACCTCTGGGTGGATTCAGTCAGCAGTGGGTGGACTGAGTCTTTGCTTCTCCCAACGGTAAGCAGGAGCTCAGCAAACAGAGATGGTTCAAGCCATTCTACTTTCCAAAAAGTAGATATTAGAAGCTTTTTGGATTTAATTTATTATCTTCAAAATGAGGGATTTGATCAGATTAGCCTTTAAGATCCTGACTAAATCCAAAATTCAGGAAGTGATGGAGAGAGGTGCCTTTCCAGCCCAACATACTCCAGGTACAGGTGACAGTTACCTGGAGTATACTGGGCTGGAAATATAACATATATTAACCTGGAGTATATTGGGCAGGAATAAGCTGGCCTGGTGATTAATGGGCCAATTTCTGGTTTTCAATCATTTTTGAAAGAACTTCATATCAAGTGCCCTTTTTTGGTATATGGCATACCTGGCCTTACGTTTTTACTTCCGATAGACTAATTTTAATGACCAATTCGATCTTTTAATAGTGTATATTTTATATATACTCATAGACTTTTATTCCTTCCATCCTAATTTAGATTTCTTTTCTGTTTGTTTTTAGAAAAACTGTCCAAGACCTGAAAATGTGGCAAAGGGGTTGCTGAGGGCATTGTCCTCTCACTGAAGTCCTCAGCTGTGTTTTAGCAGGCTCACCTTGTGATTGGTGGCTTCTTTAGGGAAGTTGTCCTTGAACTCCTTAGTTACAGAAAGGAGTTCTGCAAAAATAATTTTTTTCTGTTAAGGTTGCCACCTGTGTCCTTCAGTCATTCTATAGGCTGACCGTGTATTGTGCTTATGCTGACTCTAGCACACTCTGGCTGCTAGCGCCTCTGTTGGACTGTTATTTTTAATTTGTTGGCTCTTTGGTGGCCAAGCTGTAAGGGGTGGGGATCCTACTGGTGGTGAGAGGTGAAGTGACCTTCTGCCATGAGCCAGTGGCATAGGGTCTACTGAAGAACCATCTCTGTTTGCTGAGCTCCTGCCTACCCGTGGGAGAAGCAAAGACTCAGTCCACCCACTGCTGACTGAACCCACCCAGAGGTCTCTGTGAGGTAAGTTATTCCAAGGCTCTGTTTCCTCGTAATCCTTACCCTGATGTTTCAGAACTCTTCTTCAGGTGTTCACCGAGTCATCAGGAGGTTGAGACCCTGGAAAACACAACTTCAGGTTTCTCCTGAGGGAGTGGCTCAGAGCCTACAGCTTCATTTCCTCCCAGATTTCCAGGAACCCAAGCAGTTTTTATTTGGAGCTGGTGGTAGAAATAAAAAGAGCCTTGTTCAGGTCATCATCTTTCCAGAATCTCCTCAAGAGCTTAGATTTTGATTTTAAAAGCCAAGATATTAGATATTTTGTTTTCTAGTTTATTCATTAACAATTCCCTAACAATGGGCAGCTTCTAACTGCCCCAGTTGGTAGAAGGCCACCAGAAAAACAGAAAAAAGAGCGCATCAATGAACACTTCATATAAGTTACTACTCTGACAGTGTACTCATTGTGAAAACAAGTGCCTGCATCTGAGGCCAGGATAGGGCTCACACAGACATAATGGGGAGAGCTGGTGGACACTGCTGCTGGCGGAAGAGAGATCTGGTGAAGGCATCTCAGCAGGTAGTTGGTGAACAGGGCTTACCTAGGAAAGGGTTAAAACGCGGGCATGAATACAGGCTGCAACAAATTGGCTGGGGGTGTCACAGGTATTTTAAAGCAAGGGAAAAGGAAACATATGGTCTTAAAGCCAAACATAAATTCAAGAAAAGCAGGAAAATTTTTCCCATTGGATTATTGGGAGAGGTCCAGTACTAAGTAGGATGAAATCTGCAGAAGTTCTGATGGTTACTATTTGCCATCTAAGAACCGAAAGAATGTTTCAGGTCAGTCACGTGCTAATTGGGTAACTTGGGAGTAGATATTTGAAGCTTTTTGGATTTAATTTATTATCTTCAAAATGAGGGATTTGATCAGATTAGCCTTTAAGATCCTGACTAAATCTAAATTCAGTGATGATTCTTGATAGGTCATACACTCAGATACACACATGCGGGGATGTGTGCGTACTTCTTTCTCTCTCTCTCCACTTCAACTCAGCTTCCCTGCTGTGGATGGCTTAGAATTTAGATGGGAAGTGATGGAGAGAGGTGCCTTTCCAGCCCAATATACTCCAGGTACCTGTAACTGTACAATGATGGAAATTTATTTATTCATTTATTTTTAAATTTAAATTCTATCAGTTAACATATAATGTATTATTAGTTTCAGAGGTAGAGGTCAGTGATTCATCAGTCTTATATAACACCCAGGGCTCACTACATCCCATGCCCTCCTCAATGTCCATCACCCAGTTCCCCCATCCCCCTACCTCCCTCCCCGCCAGCAACCCTCAGTTTGTTTCCTACGGTTAAGAGTTTCTTATGGTTTGTCTCCCTCTCCGATTTCGTCTTGTTTTATTTTTTCCTCTCTTTCCCTATGCGCCTCTGTTTTGTTTCTTAAATTCCACATATGAGTGAAATCATATGATAATTGTCTTTCTCTGGTTTACTTATTTCGCTTAGCATAACACCCTCTAGTTTCATTGCAAATGACAAGATTTCTTTCTTTTTTTTTTTTTTTTTTGATGGCTGAGCTGTATTCCATTGTATATATATACCACATCTTCTTTATACATTCATCTGTTGATGGACATCTGGGCTTTTGCCATAGTTTGGCTATTGTGGACATTGTTGCTATAAACATTGGGGTGTGGGTGCCCCTTCAGATCACTACATTTGTTATCTTTGAGGTAAACACCTAGTAGTGCTATTGCTGGTCGTAGAGTAGCTCTATTTTCAACTTTTTCAGGAAGCTCCATAACTGTTTTCCAGAGTGGCTGCACCAGCTTGCATTCCCACCAACAGTGTAGGAGGGTTCCCCTTTCTCTGCATCCTCGCCAACATCTATCATTTCCTGACTTGTTAATTTTAGCCATTCTGACTGGTGTGAGGTGGTATCTCATTGTGGTTTTGATTTGTATTTCCCTGATGTCGAGTGATATGGAGCATTTTTTCATTTGTCTGTTGGCCATTCAACAATGGAACTTTAAGAGGTTGTATATTTATCAGAAGGCAGTGTATTTCACACTTGGGCATGCTGTTCTGATGACTTTACTGAGTGACATAAACACTGTCAGATTTGAGTGAGGCCTAGAGTACAGAGGATTTGCTGCAGGTCCAGGCAGAGGTGGAAGAAGCCTTGACGCCTGGGCCATATGATCTGTCAGATCCTGTGGGGGGACCCAGAAAACACGGTGGGAGAATAGGAAATCCTCCCAATAGACAAAGCTGTAGGCCTGAGATAAAAATATATATGGATCCATGGACAATGGAAATGGCTTGGCTGGTTGGTCTGGGGCATGGAAAAGAATGATTGGATGAGGTTTGAACTGGAAGCATGTGGATGAACCTAAAAGACTTAGAAGACCTATGACCATAAATTGTGAAGATCTCTGTATCAAATGTTGGCACTCATTGTCCACCATGGAGGAAGCACTAAACAATCAAGTAGATAAATCAGTTTCTGTCATTGACCAACCATGAGCTAGCACAATGTAGTGCATTAATAGCATAATGCACCATCTTTCTAGAAGACCTACTAGTCACTTGGTAGCAACTTAATACACTGGACCCCTTCTATACTGAAAGGGGAGAGAATAATCTTGACAGAAATAGACACATATTCTTGTTATCTTTTCTGTGTGTAGGTCTTCAGCCAGGATCACTGAGAGTGAACAGAGTACTTGATCCAAAACAGAGGATCTAACATAATATTCAAGGAATGCATTTTACAAACAGGGAGTGTGGTGGTGAGAATTGTGAACATGGGATTCACTGGTTCTATCACCTAACATGCCAAAGAGAAGCTGATGACCCAATAAAATGATAGAACTGCCTTAAAAAAAAGTTGGATTGAGATATAATTTATACACCATTAAATTCACCGATTTTTAAGTATACAATTCAGTTAATTTCAGCATATTTAGATATTGTATAGACATGACCACAATCTAATTTAGAACATTTTTATCACCTCTCAAAAAAACCCTCATGTCCACTTACAGTCGCTGACCATTGCCATCCCTCAAAATGCCTTTGATATGCTTTTTGGCACATTTGTTGCAACAGCTTGGAAATGATACCTTACAAAGATAAGGTGCCATCCTGTCATCATGCAGGATACACCCTAAATGAATGTCCACACGTCCCCAGTGGGTAGAATACATGGATCTTGGAACCAGTTGGTAGAAGAAGTAGGATCACATTATCTCAGTGATCCACTTGGAAAATTTGTGCTTTCTGTGACTGCAACTCTAGATTATGTGGTTCTAGAGATTTTGATTCCCAGAGAAGGAATGTTTTCACCAGGAAACACAGCAAAAGTCTCACTAAATTTTTAACTATAGCTGTTACCCAGTCACTTTAGGTGTCTTTTTTCACTAGATAGGGAGGGGACATTGACTTGATCATTAGGAAAAGGTATGACTGTTTTTACAATGAAGTCAGGGAAGAGTAAGATCTGGACCCAGGTGATCCACTGGAGTGCCTATTGGTTGCCCTCTGCCAAATTTTGGCAGTAAGTGGACATGTTCAGCAGCCATGACCTGGGAAGGGCATGGTTTCCAAAAATTCAGGCCCTTCAGAGCAGAAAGTCCTAATCATCCCACCAGATAAGTCGCCTCCACCAGAGGTAGTTGCTGAAGATGTAATTAAACTGGAATTGATCACACAGGAGGAAAATGATAGTAGTCAGCCCTGAAACTAGCTGCAACCATGTAGCTTGTGCCACTGTCCTTTTTCTTTTTGCTTTCCCAGGAAATGAGACCAATCAAAATCCTGGAGGATCTGTATCATATAAAGCAAGTGGATCCAAAAGGTGCAACACTGAACTGTAGTGTGAGCTATAGTTCATCACCCAGAGTCTATCTGGGATGATGTATTCATCCCCCTACCTGCTGGGAGTGTTGCCTACTGATGACTGAGTTGAATTCTGCCCTGAAATTTCCCTCACCCAAAAGAACTGCTTTGGCCATGGTTACACCCCCTCTCTCAGGGCATTCTGCATCCAATCACTGGGATATGCATGAGTACAAAGGCCTGAGCCCTTCTATTAATTGAAAATTTCTCTGAAGTGCCATCTCAGTTTCCCAGCTCCCAGTGGGCACTCCCTGAGACCCTGAATCCCCTTGCCTAAACGCATCTCCCTCACTGCATTTGAGGCGCTGCTCTCAAAGTTTTCTGTAGAACCTGACCATGTCAAATATCCTAATTTGACTTTTTTAAATGCCAGGATATACCCTGGGTCTACCCCAAAACCAAAGTGAGCAACTGATAATTTATTTATTAAATGTAATTAGAGTAAGCCATCCAAAGAGGTAATTCAGCCCCACTACTCCCTCCCCTATGTTTCTGCCTAAGAGTCCTCTCTTGATTTATTTTAAAAATTGATTCAGTTTTCTAAATCCTAACCTACAAAAGAGTGCCCTTTCAAACTGGATGTCTTTTTAACTACTAATCTCATGAGTTTTATCTTATTTCATTATACGACTTGACAGGGAATTTGGTAGAACATGGAATCATTAATGGATTGCAATATTTTATACATTTTTGTGAGTTAAAATCTTTTCCATCACGGTTATCTCTATATAATCAATTACGTGACCACTTGTTTTTATTCGGTAGAGTTATGGCTCGATTTGTTGTAAGGGACAAATCATTGACACTTCATCAGTTAACTAGGTAAGAAGTCTGCCCTGCATTGTGTTGCAAAAAACTTACCATAGCTAGCCTTACTATTAGTAATCTGTTACATCATATGTTTGCATGTGGAAATCCAGTACTCAAAAGTTAACTTGCTCCCTCTTTAATATACTTGACTATTTTTCTAAAGATTTTTAAAATTTATTTATTTGAGAGAGGGAGAGTCAAAGAGAGGGAGAGAGAGCATGAGTGGGGGGAGGGGCAGAGGGAGAGGGACAAGCAGACTCCCTGCTGAGTGTGGAGCCTGACTCGGGGCTTGATCCCGGGACTCTGAGATCATGACCTGAGCTGAAACCAGACACTTAACTAACTGAGCCACCCAGGTGCTCTTAAATAGACTTAAAAAAAGAATTTAAAACTATGAGAGCTGGCACCTTGATTGTCCATAATTAAGTTAGTAGTAAATAATTAAAAAAATAAAACCCACATACCTCTGTGAAACACACACACACACAAACACCCCCCCCACATACACACATGTTCACATCTACCATAGAATTCCTTAAACACACCAACATCAGAACCATGAAGAAACACTTAATAGTATACTTATAATACATAACTAAGACTTTGGTAATTTTGGTGCAGGGATAATCTACAAATAGAACAGAATAAAGAATATATTGCCAAGATGTCAATCGAAAATGGAATAGGAGAGCAGACACACGGAGCAATAACTAAATAGAAATGTGAAGGAGTTATCCACATCTTCAGCAACAATATAGATAACTTTCACAAACAATGTTGAGAGAAAGAAGCTCGTGAAAGAGTGCATATCATATGTTTCCATTTACATCAAGTATGAAATCCAGAAAAACTAATTTATTCTTTTAAAAGTCAGGCTAGTGGTTTGCCTTCACGGTACAGTGATTGGAAAGCAGAATAATGAGGGCCATTGGTGTCTGTCTGGTTTTTTGGCCTGGGAGCTGGTTATACAGATTAGTACTCTGTGCCAGTGCACTGAGTGATATGCTTAAGTCCGCTCATCTATATGTGTGTTTATGTCAGTACAAACAAGAAATAACATCTTTCATCTTTTGTAGAAAAAGAAAAAACCTAGGTATATTTCAATGACCCTTTGACTTTTAGGTGGTACCAATTATCTTTTGCTTATCTGTATTCTTTTTTTTTTTAAGATTTTATTTATTTATTTGCTAGAGAGAGAGAGTGAGAGCACAAGCAGGGGGAGCAGCAGGCAGAGGGAGAAGCAGACTCCCCGCCAAGTGGGAGCCCGATGTGGGGCTCAATCCCAGGACCCCGGGATCATGACCTGAGCCGAAGGCAGACGCTTAACCAACTGAGCCACGCAGGCGTCCCATTATCTTTAGCTGATCTGTATTCTTATCACCACACAGTAGACTATTTCTTACCCTTTGTTACTAGTAGGCATGTCTGGCATTTCACAACCATTATTTCAGGAAAACATGACATCAAAATCTTTGTTACTCTTCTCAATCCCCAGCACTCTGTTCTAAGCCAGGGATAGGCAAACCCATGTGTCATCAGATTCATCTCTGGATAGTCTGACTCAGTTGGTCTGGGTCGTAGACTCCAACATCTGCTAAGGGGCCTGGAGCGAGAAACCACTGGACCATGTTAAAGATAGCATTAGCATATTTCTGTAGCTGTCTTGACAGCAGAAAGGTTAGGGATTAGAATTTTAAAAGTCATATTGGGCCATCTGCTCCAGAAGTACTTCCTGGCCCCCAGCCCTCTGATTCACTGTACCTGAGTGTAGGTGGGGAGATCAGGAATCTCAAGGCTTTTTAACAAGCATCCCAGATAATCTGTATATTCATCAAAATTTGAGAAACATCATTCCCATATCTATACATTTCTTTGTTTCTAAAGAGGAAACATAAATTATTATAGCACAATAGCATGTAGTACCATGCTATTGTTCCAAAATACTTTGTCCCAATTTTCCAGCATCTCGCTTTTTATAAGCTATGTATCAGTTGTTGAAATCAGCAAGTGTAAAACTGAGACTACTGGAGATTTACATAGTTACCTAGGTGTCCCTTAGCAGTTTACAATTCATGCAAATTACTTTTGACAATCACTTTTCAGGAAAAAGAAAAACAAAAAGCTATTTGTCTCTCTTACCAGAAAATGTAACAAGGTTTTAAAACAGAGACAGAAAATGGCCTCAGCATGTGCTCACTGCTGTTCTGAGAGGTTAAGGGCAAATTACTCTCTACTGCTGTTGGAATGGCAATTCACTTAAACTTTTGTGGGGGGGGCGGTGGAGAGGAGCTAACAATTCATGACAGATGACAGAAGCAAAAAGAGGATGCTTTTTCCTTGCCCTCTTATCAATGACATTTTTAGCAAAAATACTTGCTAGTTTTCATAGTCACAGTAGAATGAAGTAATTTAACTTCCATGTAGATAGATAACTACCATACATATTAAAGGACTGCTTGTAGTATTTACTAAATGTTTCCAAAATAGCCTACATACAGCATTCATTAACAAAATGTCCAGTAATCACTTCTAAAGAAATCAGGATAGAATTTCAGTTTCATTCTGTTGAACCCAAACATTATGGCTAATAAGGGGCTACATGTCTTTCAAGGGGGTTTGCAACACAAGTGACAAAGCTCTGCTCTGTTTCCTGATTTCTAGAGCTTACAGCAAGCCATTACCTTTACTACCAAGTTTCCCTTTTTCCTGTGTGCTTATGTAATAAAAAAAGCTGATGGAAGCTTAAAGAGAAAGCAGCTGCAACCATCTCCCCTAATGAGAAGACAAGTAAAACTGAAGACCATTTGTTAAGTGTCCAGGTTCCTGGATAAAAACTATTTATGCTGAAAATTATCTAATTGACTTTGATCTGATGCCAGTTGTTAATTCCATAAAACAAATCACCTTCAAAGCAATTCAGGTTTCAAGCTTTATAAAGATTTTTGGGGGGACAAGATGTATAAGGTATATTGTCCAAAGACAACTGGGTATTTCCTTTTTATCATATCATCTTCACTTATATAAGTAATAGTAACAAATAGAGGTTGTATATGGGCTATTTGAGTCACAAGAATATATCTCTGAAAATATCTGAGACTGACCAATTGGGAACAGAATTATCTTTTAGGGAAATCTTGAAAACCATGACCACTATCTGCCTTTAATACAGTCTTCATAACTGATAATATTCTATTTTTTTTTCAGTCCTCTAATGGAAGAGAATTCTCTCTTTCTTCTTCTCTCTGCACATATGAAGAAGTTACTTGTAGGTATATGATTTGGGGGTAAAAGTGGAAGAAGAACTTCATGAATGAAATACTGTAGTATGAAGTCCTCAAAGAAGCAGGCCAGAGCTAAAAATCATTTAATTTATGAGAGGGGAAACTAATTCTAAGCTACAATCAGCAGGAGACCAAGAAATAACAGCATGGAATTATATTGCTGCAAGAACCAATACTCAGGTCTTTTCTCTTTGTGAAACTATGGTAGTCACGGCAGATGAAAAGATTGGAAATTTGTGTGCAGAGCACATGATGCTTTTTTTTTTTTTTTTTTACCATGTGCTCTAATTATGGAGACTGAGGTATCATCTGACAGATGGTTTAATACAGACAATTTAATAACCTTTGAGCTGTTATGAATGCTTGTTGGAAACATTAACACATTTAAAGCAAGTTCTAATATACGTTTTGTTGCTGTGTGGTCACTTTCCTTCATTATATTAGTTTTATCTAGGTTAACAAAGAACAGAGTAGGATCCTTTATAGTACCACCATGGGATTAAGAAATAATTCTTCTTTTAAGAAAATAATAAGCCATTTGGGGGACAGATTAGCTTTCTACTTTTTAATAAACCAACTTGAGGTATTGGCTAGGATTGTCCAAGTCAGGAAGTTAAACTTTAATTTTTTTAAAGAAGGAAGAATTAAACTGCTTTCCAAGAGTCTTGTGAAAACAAACAAACAAACAAAAGATAACCAGCTGAGGGATGATGGGAACATTATAACCAACCACCTTGGGATTCAGGGTCCTTATCAGTAACAAGAGATAATTAATCTTCAAGGTTTCGTCAGCATTTTGAGTCTACTCTTAGTGGGCTATATATAAATAGGTTGTAAGATCTTTTACTTTGGTCTGTGTGTGGGAAAGATATAATAAATATGTAAAGGTACAATTAATTTGGGGGGTTTGCTACTTTGGGAATTTTTTTGCCAAGCCTAAAAGAATCCATTTCTGTGTCCTTAATATAATATACAAGGTTACTGAAGCCCAGGAAAACTAACAGAATGATTGTGACTCAGTGATAAAGAACTAAAACAATGTTTCCTAGATTGTAGACTGAGTTTTTCAGACTAGTAAAAATAAAGAAATTTATGTATGTTCATATTAGGTTACTTCTAGGGGGATTTTAAATGTCATACTGGCACCATCTATAGATATTTAAGGTGAAGTACACCCACAACTTTCATTTCATAATTCACCTTCCCTTGTATTTAAGCCTGGTACTATTAATTTCAATTAACTGGCAGAGATCCTAAACCACACTTAAGTGTAAAGCACAACTAGCATTTGTCTAGTTGGGCTACAAACCATTCAGGCAAACATGATTCTTTCTTCTGCCAATTTACATCCTGGACACATAATATCTATGCTTTTAATCTATTCTTTAGAATTTCTACAACCTCTGTAAAATATTAAAGTTTCATTTTTCATGATGAGTAGCAAATCATTGTAATATTTAAATCATCATATAAAGTTTCATTTTAATGTTGAGTTCCAGGAAGGACATTTTAGAGTTTTGAATGGAGAATTGTTTTTGTTTTTGTTTTTTTAGCATCTTTCCTGAAAATTTCAAAGTTCAGATGCAAAAGTAACCCCATAATAAAAGACATTTTCTACATGGGTATCATGAAGTAAAAAATAAGAAAATAATTTGCTTAGAAGAGTGACCTTATTGATGTGTAGGAAAAAGGGTCTATAGTTGAGTCTTTGTTTTGTGGGATTAGATTGCTTAGTAATCTAATTTTCTAGGCATGGTGACTGCATTAATCAGAATGTGTGACAAAGACAGTATATTTGTCAAAAAGTTTTGAAGGACAGAGGAGGGGGAAAGCACTTTAAATTTAATTAAAGAAATTCAAGGAAGAATCTGTCTGAAATAATTTCTGTTGGAGGAAGCAGGAAAAAACCCCTGTATTTTCAATGCACTTTCAGGAACTGTTCGCTAAATCCTGCTCCATGACCAATAAGTATAGCAAACGGAATTCAATGTAAACTGAATCTGAGGAATCAAATGGATGACTTTCATAAACAAAAGCAAAGTCTCTGAACTCACTCTTCTTGCTATTTACTAACCCTTTCTTTTCATTGCTTTACCTGTTTGAAACAGTTACTTCAGAAGAAAAGCAATAAATAACCACAGTATCTAGCTCTATAGATAATTATTTGTTTCTCTCATCCTGTTTTAGGTTCTGTTAAATAGTAAACCAGCAAAGATTTTGGGCTTTATTTCCCCTACAGCAACATTTCAGCATTCATCAACTATAAGAAACTCTTACCTCTGGATATGGTTTAAATATTTTCAGATACTTCAATTAACAAGGGAAAGTATAAAAAGAAATTCCATTGATGTATAAAAAGGAATTCCAAACTGAGCCATGAGAAGGACACTGGCAACAGAGGGACTCTGATAAATTATGTTTTTCTGCTTAACTGAAGCCTAGTTTTCAAATATTTTTTGCTCCTACTTTTACTAAAAATAAAATTTGTTAATTCATTTTCAGTAAATATTCTATGTTAGATGTAGATCATAAAATATAAGCTTATTTTTTAAGGCTTTGCTTGTCTTTTCTCAAAGTTACAGGTTCACTATAATTGTAGTTAAAATCTGAAATTAAATGTCATGGATACTTTCATTTATAAATAAAAATGATTTGCTACCAATTGTTTTGCATTTATAACGGTATCTTTTTAAAATACAGGAGATGCTTGAAAGTATTTCCTTAAATACTATAAATGTTCTATAACTCCATTTGAACTATTACCAAATAGACTTATTTAAACATGTGAAACCAACTTGAGAACTTTAAAATAATGTATCCTGGAAAACCTATTTATAGGCGCAGTCATGGTAAATTTCAACTTAGTTCTGTTGAAACTACTAATGGATTCTGAAGTTCAGTATTCTTTACACATAAGTGTTAGCTCATAACCCCCTCCAGAGCTTCCTGGGTGTAATCTGAAACTGGTTGGAAGCAAGCAAAGGCCATTCCAGAGTGGCAGGTGGCAGGTTTTCATAAGCAAAGAGAATTTACATATGAGGCTTATCTTGGGCTACAGCAAGATGAGTGGATACCCACACCAGCCCGCTACATTTTAAAAGTTTATATAGAGGCCTTAACTGAGTTCAGTCATCTATACTGTGCACATGTTCTCAACACAGCATTACTATCAAAAGGCTATGTCCTTGGAGCAGCATTTGGGAGCAGGAAAGCCAAGTGGAACCACATTCTAAGGAAAGGATGGGGTGAGGAGCTTCCCACTGCCCAATCTAGCTAACGGGTCAACTAGTGGTCACATCTTCTCAATGACCTCTCCCAACAAGAAAGCTTTCCTACGTGGCAGGGATGTCCACTATTACCACTGCTGCTCAACATAAGACTAGAAGTCCTAGCCTCAGCCATCAGACAACAAAAAGAAATAAAAGGCATCCAAATCGGCAAAGAAGTGAAGCTCTCACTTTTTGCAGATGATATGATACTTTATGTGGAAAACCCAAAAGACTCCACACCAAAACTGCTAGAACTCATACAGGAAGTCAGTAAAGTGGCAGGATATAAAATCAAGGCACAGAAATCAGTGGCATTCCTATACACCAACAAAACAGAAGAAAAAGAAATTAAGGAGTCAGTCCCATTTACAATTGCACCCAAAACCATAAGATACCTAGGAATAAATCTAACCAGAGAGGCAAAGAATCTGTACTCAGAAAACTATAAAATACTCATGAAAGAAATCGAGGAAGGCACAAAGAAATAGAAAAACGGTCCACGCTCATGGATTGGAAGAACAAATACTGTGAAAATGTCTATGCTACCTAGAGCAAACTACACATTTAATGCAATCCCTATCAAAATACCATCAACTTTTTTCAAAGAAAAGGAACAAATAATCCTAAAATTTGTATGGAACCAGAAAAGACCCCGAATAGCCAGAGGAATGTTGAAAAAGAAAAGCAAAGCTAGTGGCATCACAATCCCGGACTTCAAGCTCTATTACAAAGCTGTCATCCTCAAGACAGTATGGTACTGGCACAAAAACAGACACATAGATCCATGGAAAAGAATGGAGTCCAGGAACGGACCCTCAACTCTATGGTCAACTAATCTTCGACAAAGCAAGAAAGAATGTCCAATGGAAAAAAGACAGTCTTTTCAACAAATGGTGTTGGGAAAATTAGACGGCCACATGCAGAAGAATGAAACTGGGCCATTTCCCTACACCACACACAAAAATCGACTCAAAACGGATGAAAGATCTCAATGTGAGACAGGAGTCCATCAAAATCCTAGAGGAGGACACAGGCAGCCACCTCTTCAACCTCAGCCACAGCGACTTCTTCCTAGACACATCACCAAAGGCAAGGCAAGCAAGGGCAAAAATGAAATACTGGGACTGGGGGTGGAGCCTGCTTAAGGTTCTCTCTCTCCCTCTCCCTCTGCCAGGCCCACCTCCCACTCATCACAGATGCACACATGCTCTCTCTAAAAATAAATAAAATAAAATAAAATAAAATAAAATAAAATAAAATAAAATAAAATAAAATAAAATAAAATATACCCTCACTACTCTGCAAATGAGAGGAGAGATTCCTCAACATTCTCCTAGAAGCATGATTCTATCTGGGAATCTCTAGGTAGTTTTCTATGAGGTGGGGAGAAAGCCTGGAAGCTAGTTTGGAAGTCCCTGAAGTTGAAAATCTACAGAAGCCAATGTTCTTCAGCACTGATCAGCGCTATCCCTGGGAGCAGTGTTAAACGCACCTTTGCTCCCCTCTGCTCTGCTCTTTGTCACTACATCTCTTTATCTAGTTTTTTTCTTTCCATACACTTAGTTATTGCTTAATGCCATATTTTTCTGGATAATATAATATTTTCTGCAAATGGACATCAAGCACAGACCGATGGCATTGTCTAAATAACCCCCTAGAATGGGATTTCTAGTAGGTTTCCCACACTTATCTCTTCTGTCACATATTTATGTTGTACCAGGAAAAATGAGTCAGATAATTTGATAAGTAAACATATTATGGAGACATACAGTGAAGAATTGGATTCCAAATTTATATAACAAAACTCTAAAACAGTTTCATTAAAAAATTAATTTACAGCCTCACCATAGGAACTATTTTTTCTCCATCCCTTCAAACATTCACATATGCCTCTGAATTGTCATTAGTATAATTATCCTTTATATGCCATTCTGTTATTTTTTTCTGAATAATATTTAGAATTAAGAGCTTCTGAATTATTGTTTTGTAATATAAAAAACCTGGCATTCGCTGAGCACTTACTGTATTCCAGGTGCTAAGCTAAATGTATCACACATATTATTTACACAAAATAATTGAGAGGTTATTACTGTGCTATATACTGAAGATTGGAACAGTTAAGTAATTCACTCAACATCACACAGGTAGTAAGTAATAGATCAAGGATTTATAACCAGATGGTCTGACCTTAGAACTTATGTCCTTAATTAATAAGCTCTGCTGCTTCTCACAACTAAAAATGTATATTAAAGAAATAAGGACTGGATGATTTCAAGGGTTGAAGAATTATAGTCACATAAAGTTTATGTTAGGGATCTAAATCAATAAATTCTTAACCCCTTTACAGTGTAACTTCCTGTTTCTCTCTCCTCTCCACCCCAAAATAAGAAATAGCATTGGGGATGTAACTTGGTATTCCAGAGTTTCTAGACTATTCTTGCCCCTGTGTTTCAGAACATATAAGAAAGGGAGTAAACCAGACTTAGTCTACATAAGACCTGGGATCAGGGACGGAAGCAGAGAATATCTGTAGGTGAATTTCCATAACAGTGATTAAAATGTGTTTAAGTTCATCAAGCTAAATAAATCCACCCACATGGTTAATCAATTTTACAAAAGAAACTACTGACAGCTGTGGGTGTTAGTTATGAATATAGAAAGGGATTTTTTTTTTTTAAAAAAACAACAATTACCTATTTAAAAAAAAACCCTGAAAATTATTTTGAAACACATTTTTGGAAGATCTCTTTGGCCTTAAGGAAAAGACAGGTTTAGCTTTTAAATTTTTTTTAAGATTTTATTTATTTATTTGACAGAGAGACACAGCGAGAGAGGTAACACAAGCAGGGGGAGTGGGAGAGGGAGAAGCAGGCTTCCTGCTGAGCAGGGAGCTGAGGGAGCCGAAGACGACGCTTAACAAAGGCAGGTGCCCCTATTTTTAAATTTTTTTTAAAGATTTTATTTTTGGGTGCCTGGGGGGCTCAGTTGGTTAAGCGACTGCCTTCGGCTCAGGTCATGATCCCAGGGTCCTGGGATCGAGTCCTGCATCAGGCTCCCCCTGCTTTGCAGGGGGCCTGCTTCTTCCTCTGCCTCTGCCTGCCACTCCCCCTGCTTGTGCGCTCTCTCTCTCTCACTCTCTCTCTCTCTCTGTGTCAAATAAATGTATAAAATCTTAAAAAAAGATTTTATTTTTAAGTGATCTCTGTAACTAATGAACTTACAACCCCAAGATCAAGAGTCGCATGCTCAACTGACTGAGCCAGCAAGGTGCCTCAAGACAGCTTTTATTTTTGAGAGGAATTATTTTCCAACTCAAATGGTGTTATTTTCTCTCTAGAAAATATTAGAATATTCATGTTTCTGATATGTCCCTAGGAATTCCCATGTCATATCCTTGAGTCTATCTTTGTGTCTTAAGGAAGAATAGGATTTTAAAAGTTTTAATACTCCGATATACTCTGGAGAATAGTGTCTACAAAATGCCATTGGTTAAATGCCACCTAGAAATTAGGAAAAGTGAAAAGGAACTTATGGAGTACATCGTACTGTTCTAATGGCAACTGTTAGAGATTATTTATGTATATCAAACTCTGAGAGGGTTAGGGAATTGAATGGGGCATTTAAAAATAAAATTAGAAAATATATGCTAGAAAGAAAAAGGAAACAGTGGAGAACAAAACCAGTTCTTAATTGTGGAAAATGAGAGATTTCTTCTCTTAAATTTCTAAACAGAGAGGAAGTTCAGGTATGTTAAAGGGCAATAAGTACATCAGACTAGAGCTATTTGATAAAATAGGAGAATAAAATAGGAGGAGTTATCACCTGGGCATTTAACAAATAGAAATTAATCTTATTAAGAAAGCCTTTTAGGGGGGCGCCTGGGTGGCTCAGTGGTTAAGCGTCTGCCTTCGGCTCGGGTCGTGATCCCGGGGTCCTGGGATCGAGTCCTGCATCGGGCTCCCTGCTCCTTGGGAGCCTGCTTCTCCCTCTGCTTCTCTCTCTCTCTCTCTCTCTCTCCCTCTCTCTCTCTCCTCCTCTGTCTCTCATGAATAAATAAAAAAAAAAATCTTAAAAAAAAAAAGAAAGCCTTTTAGGGGTGCCTGGGGGCTCAGTCAGTTAGGTGTCTGACTCTTGATTTTGCCTCAAGTCATGATCTCAGGGTCATGAGCTTGAGCTTGGTGTTGGCTCTGTACTGAGCAGGGAGTCTGCTTGAGATTCTTTCTCTCTGCCCCTCCCTACCTCTCTGCCCCCTACCCCCACCTGAGCTCTCTCTTTCTCTCAAAAAATAAAAATAACAAAAGCCTCTTATATAGGGGCCTGAGGACCTTTTCTGTGGTCTGCCTTGCCCAAACATTAATCTATAATTAGAGGTATTTGAGATTGTATGAAGACCCTAAAATAGTTACCTTAGAGTGATCAACTCTCCAGTCTGCAATAAGAAAGCATGTATTATTTATTATGCAATATCTGTAAGTGTAATTGTATATAATCAAAGCCCTCTCACATGTTTGGGCCCTGTAGAGAGTTGGCTAATCAAAAGTCATTTAAAGCCAGGAGCACTTAAACATTTGTTTAACTTAAAACATATAAATGTGCATTTATTAGGTGTAGAATGAAGTCTTTTTCTGCGAGTATATGTCCACTGTCTAACATTCTGCCTTTCTTGAATAAACCATACATATAATCCATCTTTTAAAAATTTTCAGTTGTAGGGGCACCTGGGTGGCTCAGCCAGTTAAGCATCTGCCTTCAGTTCAGGTCATGATCCCAGGGTCCTGGGATCGAGCCCCGTGTCAGGCTCCTGCTCAGCGGGGAGCCTGCTTCTCCCTCGGCTGCGTCTCCCTCTGCTTGTGCTCTCTCTCTCTCTCAAATAAATAAAATCTTTACAAAAATAAATAAAAATTTTCAGTTTCAGTGTCCTAGTATCTTTAATAAGTGGAAAAAATTTACAGATTCTTATGAAGCAGAGTACATATTTATCATACTATATTTTTTATGATTCCCTCATCTCCCCTCATTTTTTTACAGTGGTTTCACTCTCACCTAATTCAATGGCTTCTTCTTCGTTTTGTTTTGTTTTGTTTTGTTTTTGTCCTAGACTTTACGGAGCCTTTCCAAAGCATTTAACTTAATTTGCATATAACTATCTTTTCACACTTATATTTTTCAATTAATGCAGAATTTAATTAAATTATACAATTACAAAGATGATTCCACAGCAGGATACAGATTTAAGCTAAAATAACATTGGCCTAAAGAAAAAGGAAGTTTTATCCCTCTCCAACAGAAAAATCTGGTTAGGTATTTTAAGGCTCACAGGGTGGCTCACCAAGCATTAGGGACAGTGCCTCCTTCTACTTGTTGCTCTTGCGGTCCCACCAGTGGTATGACTGCTCTCATTCCTGCCGATGTAATGGCATTACATCCATATTGCAGCCAGTAGTAGAAGAGGAAGGAGAAAGTAGAGTATATGCTCCTTCAGCTTAATACCATGACCCATAATTTGCATACATCACCTCAGCTTAGTCACATTGCCATACCTAGCTGCAAAGGAGACTAGGAAATGTAGCCTTTAGCTGGGTGGCCATGTGTTTACCAAAAATTTTACTGTTATATAATAACTAGAGAATGGAAGAGCAGATACGGAAAGACATAAACCAGTCCCTGAAATATTCCAGTCTTTTTGAACGGTGATTCGTTTGAAACCAAATGCTTTAGTAGACTTGTCCTGACTCCTCTGGTCATGCCACTGCACCCACTCCCCTTCTAAACCTGGCTACCCAGGACTTCAGAATTCCCTGAACAACCCTGGGCCTGCTTGCAGTGCCTCAGGTAAATCCTCTGAAGGGTCACTAAATGCACTCTTTCAGGAGTCTGAAAGCGGTTTGAGCAAGCAGGCTAGCAATCTCACACATGTATGATGCTCCCTGTATAGACAGACCTAGAAGTGAGAAGAGAATGGGAGAGAGTATAAGCCAGCCTGCCCAGCACTGGAAATTCCCATTGCAGAACTGAAAAGAATTAGAAAAACCTAAAATTGAATCTAGCCTTTCAGCTCATGACATAGGTAGATTTGCCAAAGTCAGAATATGGTGTCAATTATCTATGTCTAGGCAACAAACGATGCCAAAACTTTATGCTTTAAAACAACAATTATTTTGATATAATCCCAACAGTTTATTTTTGCTCTTGCTTCCCTTGCCTTAGGAGACATATCTAGAAAAATGTTGCTACAGTTGATGTCAGAGACATTACTACCTGTGTTCTCCTCTAGGATTTTAATGGTTTCAGGTCTCATGTTTAGGTCATAATCCATTTTTTTAGGTCTTTAATCCATTTTGAGTTTATTTTTGTATATGGTGTAAGAAAGTGCTCAAGTTTCATTCTTTTGCAGGTAGCTGTCCAGTTTTCCCAACAGCATTTTTGAAGAGACTTTTTCACTTTGTATATTCTTCCCTTCTTTGCCATAGATTACGTGACCATATAAGTGTGGGTTTATTTCTGAACTCTCTGTTCTGATCCCGTGATCTACATGTCTGTTTCTGTGTCAGTACCATACTGTTTTGATTACTACAGCTTTGTAGTATATCTTGAAATCTGGAATTACGATACCTCCAGTTTTGTTCTTTCTCAAGATTGCGTTGGCTATTTGGGGTTTTTCTGTGGTTCCATACAAATTTTATTATTATATTTTATGATTTTGTGAAAAATGCTATTGCTATTTTGATAGGGTTTACATTGAATCTCTATTGCTTTGGGTAATATGGGCATTTTAACAATATTATGTCTTCCAGTCCATGAGCATGGACTATCTTTCCATTTGTTTGTGTTGTCTTCAATTTCTTTCATCAATGCTTTACACTTTTCAGAGTACAGGTCTTTCACCTTGGTTAAGATTATTTTTAGGCATTTTATTCTTTTTGGTACAACTGTAAATGGTATTGTTTTCTTAATTTCTCTTTCTGCTTATTCATTTTTAGCATGTAGAAATGACACCAATTTCTGAGTGTTAATTTTGTATCCTGCAACTATACTGAATTCATTTATTATCTCTAATAGTTTTTTGTGGGGTCTTTAGGGTTTTCTATGTATAGTATCATGTCATCTGCAAATAGTGACAGTTTAACTTCTTTACCAATATGATGCCTCA
Organism: Eumetopias jubatus; assembly: GCF_037043125.1. Lineage (NCBI taxonomy): Eukaryota > Metazoa > Chordata > Mammalia > Carnivora > Otariidae > Eumetopias > Eumetopias jubatus. The sequence goes on along the minus strand of NW_028274811.1, from coordinate 66,224,595 downwards.
TTTCCTTTTCTTGCTTGATTGCTATGGCTAGGACTTCTGGTACTATATTGAAATAAAGTGGTGAGAGTGGACATTCTTTTCTTGTTTCTGATCTCAGAGGAAAAGCTCTCTGTTTGTCACCATTGACTATGATGTCTGCTCTGGGTTTTTCATATACGGCCTTGATTATGTTGAGGTATGTTCCTTCTAAACCTACTTTGTAGAGGGTTTTTATCATGAATGGATGTTCTACTTTGTCAAATGCTTTTTCCACACCTTTTGGAAACATATGGTTTTTATCCTTTGTTTTGTTGATGTGGTGTATCATGTTGATTAACTTATGAATATTAAGCCATTCTTGCATCTTTGGAATAAATCCCACTTGATCATGGTGAATGATTCTTTTAATGTACTGTTAAATGTGGTTTGCTGATGTTTTGTTGAGATTTTTTCCATCTATGTCCATTAGGAATATTGGCCTGTAGCTTTCTTTTTTTGTGGTGCCTTTGTCTGGTTTTGGTATCAGGATAACACTGGCTTCATAGAATGTATTTGGAAGCCTATCTTCCTCTTCTATTTTTTTGGAATAGTTTGAGAAGAATAGGTATTAACATTTGGTCCTGGTTTTCTTCTTCTTCTTCTTTTTTTTTTGGTAGTTTTTTTATTACTGATTTAATATTGTTACTAGTAACTGGTCTGTTCAGATATTCTCTTTCTTTTTGACTTAGTTTGGGAAGACTACATTTCTAGGAAATTATCCATTTCTTCTAAGTTTGTCCAGTGTGTTGGCATACAATTTTTTGTAGTATTCTCTTATAATCCTTTGTATTTTTGTGGTGTCAGTTGTTATTTCTTTTTTTTCTGATTTTATTATTTGGGTCCCTTCTTTTTTCTTGGTAAGTCTGGCTAAGGGTTTATCAATTTTGTTTATCTTGGCAAAATCTCAATTTTGTTTATCTCTTGGTTTCATTGATATTTTCTTTCTTTTTTTTTTTTTAGTCTCTGCCATTTATTTCTACTCTGATCTTTATTATTTCCTTCCTTCTACTCACCATGGGCTTTGTTTTTTTCCTAGTTTGTTTAGGCATAAGGTTTGAGCTTTTAGTTGTTTCTAGAAGTAGGCCTGTATCACTATACGTTTCCTTCTTACAACTGCTTTTGCTGTGTCCCAATGACTTCAGACCACTGTGTTTTCATTTTCATTTGTCTCCACATATTTTTTATTTCTCCTTTAATTTCTTTGTTGACCCATCAAAATAAAAAGCTTTTGCATAGCAAAGGAAACCATCAATAAAACAAAAAGGTAACCCACTAAATTGGAGAAAAATATTACTAAAAGATATACAAGGGATTAATATCCAAAATATAAAAAGAACTTATACAACTCAATACCAAAAAAAACCCAAACCCATTAAAAAATGGGCAGAGGACCTGAAGAGACATTTTCCCAAAGACATACACTTGGCCAACAGACACATGAAAAGGTGCTCAACATCACTCATCCTCAAAGAAATGCAAATCAAACCAATGAGATATCATCTTACACCTGTCAAAATGGCTGAAATAAAAAAGACAAGAAATAACACGTGTTGGTGAAAATGTGGAGAAAAAGGAACCTTCATACGCTATTGGTGGGAATGTAAATTGGTGCAGCCACTGTGGAAAACAGTATGGAATTTCCTAAAATGATTAAAAATAGAAATAACGCATGATCCAATAATTCTACTACTGAGCATTTACTCAAAGAAAACAAAAACACTAAGTTAAGATATATGTACCCCTATGTTTATTGCATCATTATTTGTAATAGTCAAGATATGGAAGTAACCTAAGTGTCTCTCGATAGATGAATCCAGGCTTTGTTGTTCCATTTGTAGATCACAAATAGCGTGAGCATTACTCTCAGGGGCCCTAGGATTTTTAGAATGGTAAATGAGCATTGGCTTCAACTTAAAGTCACCAGCCACATTAACCCCTAATAAGAGCATCAGCTTGTCATTTGAATTGACTTCTCCTCTCTAGCTATGAAAGTCCTAGATGGCATCTTCTTCCAGTATAAGCAAGGCTGTTTCCTCTACATTGAAAATCTGTTGTTGAGTATAGTTACCTTCATGAATTATCTTAGTTAGATCTTCTGGATAACTTGCTGCAACTTTTACATTAACACTTGCTGCTTCATCTTGCACTTTTATGTCACAGAGACAGCTTCTTTCCTTGAACCTCATGAACCAACCTCTGCGAGCTTCAGACTTTTCTTCTGCAGTTTCCTTACCTCTCTCAGACTTCATAGAATTGAAGAGAGTTAGGACCTTGCTCTGGATTAGGCTTTGGCTTAAGGGAATGTCATGGCTGGTTTGATCTATCCAGGCCACTAAAACTTTCTCCATATCACCAATCAGGCCATTTTGCTGTGTGTTCACTGGAGTAGCACTTTTCATTTCCTCTAAGAACCTTCCCTTTGCATTTACAACTTGGCTAACTGTTTGGTGCAAGAGGCCTAGCTTTTGCCCATCTTTGCTTTTAACATGCTTACTCCCTAAACTTAATCATATCTAGCTTTTGATTTAAAGTAAACGCCATGCAACTCTACCTTTCACTTGAACTCTTAAAGATCACTGTAGAGTTATTAAGTGGCCTAGTTTCAAGACTGCTGTGTTTCAAGGAATAGGAGGCCCAAGGAGAGGGAGAGAGAGTGAAATATCTGGTTGATTGAGCAGTTAGAACGCACGCATTTGTCAGTTAAGTTCCCTGTCTTATATTGGTGCAGTTTGTGGTGCCCCCAAACAATTACAATAGTAATATCAAAGATTAATGATCACCAATCACCATGACAAATAAAAAAGTTTGAAATATTGCAAAAATTATGAAAATGTGACATAGAGACAGCAAGTGAGCAAATGCTTTTGGATAAATGGCACTGACAGACTTATTCCACACGGGATTGCTACAAACCTTCAATTTGTAAAAAATATAACATCTGGGGACATGTAGGTGGCTCAGTCAGCTGAGTCTGACTTTGGGATGGGTTGTGATCTTCAGGTCCTGGGATCGCGCCCTGTGTTGGGCTCTGCACTCAGTGGGGAGTCTACTTGTCTCTCTGTCCCTTCCCCCACTCGTACTCTCTCTGTCTCTCTCAAATAAAGAGACAAAATCTTTAAAAAATAAAATAAAATAAAATCTGTGAAGTGCAATAAAGTGAAGCAAAATAAAACAAGGTATGCCACCAATTTCAATCACTTAATCAGAGGAATAGTAAAGTCATATTGCCAAAAAAGCATGCAAGATGGGAAGGGTTGTTATGGCTACCTGAGAAACAATCTACCATAGACATTTTTAAAATAAAATATTTTTGTTTTAAATCCGGATATGATGCCTTCATTTGTATTACTGACTCATTCTCTGCAAATATTAGGCTGTGTCTTTGTCCACCCAAATATCCACTTATTCCTGAACATAGAATCTTTTTTCTCCACACATAAAACAACTGCCTCCCTAATGGAGACATCCATAGAATTCCATCTAGCTCCCGCATTCAAGTGCAAGATCTCTGGGTGATGTTCAATCATTTTCCCAGAGTCCAAAAGACTCACTGTGGTCTGGTGACCTATAGATGAAAGGGCAAGTTACATTTCTTCCCTCACATGCATTATATAATGGTGAAGTAGGAACAGTATAATCATAATAGTAACTTCCATTCAGAAAGGGGAAAGTGGAAAACACATGGCAGCTGTGAAAGAGAACCATCAAGGTAAGAGAGAAATTTTTTTTTTTTAGCCCAGTTGGATTTCCAGATTTTACTCCCTGAGAGAATAACCCTGTCCATATTTCTCCATGGCCCTTCATCTTTTTCCTTATCAATTGTTTTCCAGGAGGTGGGCAATGGATTATGTACTATTGTTGGGGATCATATAGCCCTGAGGGTCTCTTTTTATATGATACAAGGAGGTTGGGATTCCAGGTTAAAAAAAATGCTGAAAAGTTTATTGTTGAAGAGATTACAGGGTCAGTGTGCTCTCACTTAATTTCCTTAAAAACCTAGTGGTCTCGGTATTTGCTTCTGATCATTTCCACGTAGCCATGTAGGAGTAACCATAGCCAAATATCTAGGCATCGTTTATAGCCTGGAGAGTCTGGGCTTTTATTTACTGGTCTCTGTTCTCTTTCTTCCCTGCTTTAATTAACCCTGGTAAATTTGAGAGTATTTACTATGAGTTTCAGGTTGGGTGGCAATAATCTTAATCTGATCTTTGCTGCTGAAGCATTCAGCGTGCTTTGAGCATCAGACATGTGCTTTATAGAAGAAATGAGAGTGTAGGTTAATCTCATGTGTTGGTTGAGAAGTTGGTTTAAGAAGATTGGTTAAGAAATTTTCTATTGTAGAATACACTAAAAATAAAAGTGGGATTCAGCTATTAACTTCCAAATCTTCCTCATCATTATTTGGTAAAATCATTGGCCCAGAGTGGCTAAGACAATTGTCCCTATTATGACTGGCTCCAGATGTGTATGTATGTGTGTGCGTGTGTGTGTGTGTGTGTGTGTGTGTATATATATATATATATTCTCTTTCTCAAGCATCTACTATTCCTCTTATTTTTATCTCATTTCACTCTGCATGTAGTGAGTCAAAGTTTAGAGTTTAAATGCAGAGTTTTAAACAAGTGCATTAAAGAGAAATGTTTTTACTTCCAATATCTTCTTATACATGCTTCAAAATGGTTGATCTTGTGTTGCATTTCTGCTCTATGTCTGTTCCTATTATTCAACTTCTCTTTTTCTTTCAAGATTTTCCACTTATATGGCTTTTCTAGATTAGTGTTGTCCCATAGATACATAATGCAAGCCACATATGTAATTAGTAAGTGTTTCAGTACTACTAAAAAGCATAAACATAGGTTAAATTAACTTTAATATATTTTAACTCAATATAAAAACTATTATTTCAACATGTAGCCAATATAAAAATTACTGAGGTATTTTATATCCTTTTTTTCCACACAAAATCTTCAAAATTTGGTATGTATTTTATACTTAAAAACATGTAAATTTTGATTAGCCATGTTTTAGGTGCTCAGTAGGGTGCAGTCCTAAAGCTTTGTAGTAACTTGGGATCTAAGTAGGACACACTAGTTATTATTTACCATATAAATGCACTTTTCTAGACATTGTGAGGGATATCAGTTGTGTCTTTTCAAGAAACCTGCTATCTAGTGAATGAAATAAGGTATATACACTGTAATGATAATACTATTTCTCAACTAATAAAGTTCAAAAAAAACACAAATTGGAGTCATTCTTGTTGGAGATAACTACATCACTTTCTATTTTCTTTTTTCTCTAAACAGAGGGGCACTGTAGGGTTTATCATTTCATTTGGTTAAATACATTCAGGGAAGAGTCTCATAACTTTATAAGACTTTATATGGTCCTATAAGTATCACCTTCCATCTTTTGCAGAGAAAGAGCTTTGATAAACCTGAGAAGGGATGTTCATGTCTTTGATGTGAAATTATCTTGGGAAAGACTAAATGTTAGTTAGATTACTCTTGGGGGAAAAAAAAAGAAGCTTCTCATGTTGTTAAATATTGCCCTTGGTTTACTATCCCCAAGTAAAGCATTTAAGTTTCTGGGGATATACCCCAAAATCCAATACACCAAGATCTTACTTCACAAAGTATTTATTTGATCATTTTGATTTGGGGTAAGCAAAATAGCGACCACTTGGGATTCACCGAGGCACCCAGCTTCCTGAGGCCATCTTTTATTCTAACACATAAATAAAATGGCTCCAATCTCTTCCTATAAAATAACACTACCTATCTTCCCCCTTATTTGGGGGCCACTTCCTCTAAAATATTTAGAGAAAATGAGGGTTGTTTTCAAGTTTGCTTCTCTGTTGTCATTTCCAGGACTCATCATCATGGCTTCTTGCCCAAACTCAGGCTTCCATTACTTTGTGGCTGGTTCCCACCTACAACTTTGGAACTTCCCTTCCCTTTCTCCATTCTCCAAAGTACCACTAACATTATGTGACTAGAATTCTATGTAAAACAGATTTAGACTTGGGAGAAAACGAAGATAATTTCCACACAGTCAGAAAACAGTTCTACTACTGAATGCCTTGCCCCAAACTATGTCTCTGAGAATCCTATCTGTCTATACCAGTATTGTCCAACAAAACTTTCTGCCCTGTCCAATCCAGTAGCCACCAGCCATGTGTGGCTCTTGGGTAACTACTATGACTAAGGAACTAAATTTTTACTGTTATATAAATTTAAACAGCCATATGTGGTTAGTGGCTACTATGCAGGACAGTGCATGTCTAGAAACTTGATTCCATTTCTTTGCCAAGTTTTCACTCCCATTTATATTAGTAGATAACCACACTAGTACATAACTATGAAACCCCTGTTACTTTATTTCACAGAAAGAGATTTCACTTGATTTTTTTCTCTAAGTCTTATCTATCCAGTTTATTCTGGGAGCCCTACCATGTACAATAAAAACTGTCCAATGTGGCCCATCAAAATATTTTTCTAGGTCCAAAGAACCATTTACTTTGGTAAATTTCTATACCTAGAAAGACTTAAGTAGTTGCAAATAATGCTATATTTTCAAAACTAATATTTTCATTAGGTGACACCATTTCTTTAGCAAAATCTTTGCAATACCTGGAAAGGAAGTTTGGCTACGAACTCTTTCCATAGGTAATGTTTTAGAAAAGATAAAAACATATTGTCTAGTGTCCTATAGAAACTTCACAGACTACTTAATCTATATGCTTTGTAGCCCCAGCATGAGAAACTATTACAGGCATACTTCTCCCAGACCAGAAGAAATCTTTTAAAATTTTTGCATAATTTAATTGGAGAATGAAAATGAGTAGTTGTTTCTTGAGCATGAGCGAATGAGTGTGATCAGAGTGTAAAGTTGATTCTCTATCCTGAGGCTTCCATTTCTGACTTGTAGCCTTGAAGAGTCAGGGCCCATTCCTAAGTTTTTGTCCATCTGAGAATGGTAGACTCTTGTTATTAAAATATTCTCCTTTTCCATCTCTGCTCCCCTGTATGATACTGGTAGCCATCCCAGTCAGTTGTTAGACAATGATTAGAAGTCCTTCATCTCAGGTGGCATTGATTTCTACAGTCTTACGCTGTCCCTTGATTTGTTTCCTATAGACTGAATGTTTTTAACAGACTAGGTCAAATACATCCGATTTGTGCTCACCTGTCCCAAACTGGTAGCAGAATAGTGGTGTTTATTGTGATGCGCCTACAGTCCTCCACCTGGAAGGGAAAATATCACCTTCTCCTATTCCCTGGAGCCTTGAATAATGCAATCTTGAGACCATATTTTTGCTGACAACAACTTCTATTGCTTGTGTCTGGGCTGGTGCTTCCAGTCTAGCTTTGTCACAAGGAGTGTTTTCTATCCGTTTCCAGTGTCACTTAGCTTTCTTCCTCCTGGTGAATTAGCTTCATTAGTTGAGAGAAATACCCTATTTACTTTGAGATATTACAATAAAATTTTCCTATAGATGGATCCAGTACTTGTTTTTTCCAACTAAATCTGGTTTACCCTGGTTTTAGCAAGTACTTCTCTTTGAAATAGCTTTCCTAACTTCATTTGATTAATGAATGTATTTATACTGTAAGTATTTATTGAGCACACACTATGTGAAGATATAGTTTTGTGGCAGGAATTTTCTGCCTTTAGTGCCCCACGGTTCTTGGTCACACCACTTCGAAGAATGAAGGGGTAGACTAGACAAAGAGTGGTGGGCAGCAAAGCAAAGTTTATTGAGCAGGGCACCCGAGAGGGCTGCCCTTAGAGTTCCTAAGTTTAGGGGGTTTTATGAGCTCTTTGCAGAACTATCTTAAGTAGTCAGGGTGTGTGCTGAGTCATGCCAATCAGGATTTTGGTCATGCCTCTGTCTACCTATTAGCTTAACGTCTACATGCTGATGGTCTTTTTTGCTGACATCTGGGGGTTTACTTCTTAACTGCCCCTTACCCGTGATGGTGACAAATACTTTGTGGTTAATCGTTTTATTTTAGGACATTTTGCAGAAGTCATTTCTGTAAAGGCTGCAAAACAGAATGCTAGTACAGTCCTGTCTAAGCTGCAAAACAGGATGTTAATGCTGTTTTATTTTAGGTGTCCTGACTCCATATTTTCTTGTTGGGGACCCTGGCCCTGACTACCTAACTGCCCAACTAACTCCTAACAGTTTTAGTTGCTGGGTACACAGCAGTGAGCAAACTTGCACAAATCCCTGCTCTCATGGGGTTTATATTCTAGTTGATGAAAACCAAAAATAAAGAGATGGTTGTAAATTCTGTGAAGAACTTTTCATTTCTGAAGAGTACAGCGATGAGAATGGGAGGGTATGTGTACCAGACTAACAGCATGTTGAACAAATATGCCATGATGATGTTCTATGACCCGAACCTTCTTTTTTTTTTTAATTTTATTCATTTATATGACAGAGAGAGACACAGTGAGAGAGGGAACACGAGCAGGGGGAGTAGGAGAGGGAGAAGCAGGCTTCCCGCCACGCAGGGAACCCAATGTGGGGCTCGATTCCAGGACCCTGGGACCATGACCTGAGCCAAAGGCAGACGCTTAACGACTGAGCCACCCAGGCGCCCCGACCTGAAACCTTTTTTTTTTTTTTATGTTATGTTAATCACCATATAGTACATCATTAGTTTTTGATGTAGTGTTCCATGATTCATTGTTTGCATATAACACCCAGTGCTCCATGCAGTCCCTGGAGATATGACTATGATACACACCTATTCTTAAACAGTCTTCTCTTGGGTGGTCCCTCAGCACGTACTCCCCAGCCTCCAGGGCTATAAAAGCAGGTCTTAAGGGAGATGGGGTTACAGAGATCTACTTGTGTTGCATCTGCCCAAGACATGCTTCTGTCTGGTAATAAACCATTTCTTGTCAAGCTGGACTTGTCAGCCTTTTTCTTTGTTTTTATGGCTCCTCCAGTCTTTGGAGGTTGTTTTGCATATAACTCCCTTTCATGGAACAGAGGGAGGCACCTGGGAGTACTGGTGGGGGTTGTTACTATTTTAGGTAAGATGGACAGGGAACCACTCACTATAAACATTTGACTTAAAAGTGATGAGGGAGTAAGCCATGTAGAGATCTAAGGAAGAGTGTTGCATAAAGATGGAAAGGGCATGCGCATGCACATGTCTTGACACGTACAAGAAATGGCAAGATGGTCAGCATAGCCAGAGCCAATCTAGAAAGGAGAGCTATAGAAGCCAAAGTCAGTGAGAGAGTGGAGCATTTGACTACTGAGGGTCTTGCAGATATATGCACTTCGGCTTTTACTCTGAGTGAGATACCATTGGTGCATGTGGGGCAGAAGAGCAATTCATACAAATAAAGATTTCTTCTCTTTCTTCTTCGTGATGCATATTTAAAAATGAAGTGTCACACTAGTGGCTACTCCACAAATTTGTCAAGACCAGCTCTGATTTTGTACATATATCTGGGGAGGCACGAGAATAGTATAGACCATCAAAATTTCCTTTCTTGGAACACTTGGGTGGCTCAGGGGATTGAGCATCCAACTCTTGGTTTCGGCTCAGGTCATGATCTCAGGGTCCTGGGAACAGACCCCCACGTCAGCCTCCACATGAAGCAGGGAGTCTGCTTGAGATTCTCTCTCTTCCTTTCCCTCCCACACTCTCTCTCTCTCAAATAAATAAATCTTAAAAAATAATTTCCTTTCTTATATTCATAAGCAACCCGAACAAGTAAGGTTTGGGATACAATTTTCATTATTTCAGATGAGTCACCAATTTCCAGGCAAGGAAATCTAAAATGGTGGAATAAACACTGAAGAAAGATCTTACAAGTCCACACAAATGGACAGAAAAGAAGCAGAGACATTTGAATTCTGACATGCCAGTTAATGTCCTTGGGAGGGAAATAATCTAAACCATACTTATAGGATGATAAGCCTGGGGGTAAAAATTTATCAGATCTGTAGGTGTGACAATTGTGCTTTCAACTACGTCTCAGAATGTGAGTATTAATGGTATATAATTAACTAAAACAAATTTAGTTGCAATTTCGCCTTACAGACTGTTGCTATTACCACACCCCCACAGCAACCCCCCACACATCTGTGGGTCATCATTATGATCACCCTTTTCCAAGAATATTAAGCAATTTGTCAGAGGACAGACATCTGGAAATAAACTGATGCTAGCTTGAGCATGGCCTTTTGGTTCTATGACCCATACTGTCTCTCTCCAGAAATTATGATTCCAGCCCAATTCCTGTAGTCTTTGGAAGAAAACAACATTGACAATACGAACTCCAAGTTTCAAATGAAAAACTAAATCCACTACGGTAAAGAGGACTACTTTTTAAGACACATTTATCTCACGCAGCAATATTTAATTTTAGCACACTGGCAATAAAATAAAAAAAAGACATACACTCACTGTGCTTTTCAGCTTTTTACAAAGAGAGCAATAAAGTTTGAAATCTTTTAAAAATGAACTTTAAATACACACAACATGTATTTATTGAGTTAATTCCATCATAATCATAGCACCCAAAGTTAGCCATCATTGAGCATTAGGCATATTTCCTTTCTGTTGAATCTTTTTGTCTTGATTTTCTTTTTGACGATGATGGAAACATCATGTTTATAATTTATATATGTACATAATTTTACCTTGCTGTCTCACTTAACCTGATATGAAAGCATTTGTCTGTTGTCTTATAAACTTGTCAAAATATTTTAGTGTAACATATCTAAAATATTACATGATCATGAACTTCACCATCTAAAATTCCTTATTAGCTCCCCACCACCTTCAGTATGAAGTCTCAGATTCCTTAGTGGAGAATACTGGGCTTTTCATCAGTTCACTCTGACTCTCCGGGTTTTGTATTTTTCTTTAATTTCCCAAACATACCTTGGCAGCCTGACCAGCTGTTCGAGGCTGACCTTTACCCACTAAGCTCCCTCTCCTTATCATCTAAAGGGATCTGTATTCTCTTTTAAGTTCCAATTTTTTTCCTAATCTTTCTTTTATAAAATCCATGACCAGGTTATTTCAGCAGTCTGTTTCATGATCCCACTAAAAATCTTTTCTTTTCTTTTCCTGCTAATCAGATGTCAGGGTCCTCTTAGATTTATGGCCAACTGGTTATAGACAGTCTGCATCAAAGGTAGGAGAGAGGCTCTTGCTTAATCAGTTATGTAGTTATTTATCCACCCACACGTGGAGGACCTGCTATTTACATACTTAATAGCACCATCCCCTAACATTTGAATACTGCTAATTAACTTATAAATATCTTTCCATAATCATCAAATCTCCACTTGTAAGATTGAGATGATATATATGAAAAAAAGTTTGAAAAACTGTCTGAAGAATGATTTTCACATGAATTCTGTGTATCTTGGTATATTTTCATTGCAGTAGTCTTTTTTTTTTTAAAGATTTTATTTATTTATTCATGAGAGACAGAGGGAGAGAGAGAGAGAGAGAGAGAGAGAGAGAAGCAGAGCGAGAAGCAGGCTCCCAAGGAGCAAGGAGCCCGATGCGGGACTCGATCCTAGGACCCTGGGATCATGACCTGAGCCGAAGGCAGACGCTTAACCATCTGAGCCACCCAGGCGCCCTCATTGCAGTAGTCTTAAGTTAACACTGAAAAAATAAGTATTTAATAAAATTTTGAACATCTACTATGAGGAAATTACTGTTTTATACACTTAGAATAAGGCAAACGTAAATATTTTTTTTCTCCTCAAATTGCCTACAGTCTAATGGGGAAAATAGATACATGCATGTAGAACTATATAACTTCACTTTAATCCCTTTCCGACTTCTAAATAAGAATAACTCAGTAAGGATATAACCACATTTCAATTTTTACATTTTTTAAAGGTTAAAATGCCAAAATACTTTTATTTATTTTGCAATCTAAACAGCTTTAAATTATCAAAACAAATCTTGCTATGAGGTAGTGAAATGATGGGGTGAGGCTGCTATTTATAAGAATTATTAGAACATTTGTTGTAATTCTACCAAATTTATAGAGATAAATATAGGTGTGAGCAAAATTTTTTTTGAGGTTTGTTTATCTGGCTGACAGAATATGTTAATAATGGAGCTAATTTATAGCCTCCCTTAGTTCTTAATTGTAAACACGTGTGATACCCTGGTTTTGTAGAATAGTTTGTAGATTTAGCTTTATAAACAATCTTTCATAGTGTCTCCATTTTAAAATTACCATGTGGAAACCGCTTCAAGTTTAAGAATTGGTGTGCTTCTAAAACTTAGAGTTGGATTCGAATTGGAACATAAATGGATCCATTTACATGCCATGTCATTGTGGCTTTCACTGTGATTATGCTTCCTGGTAAAAAAGATATGGGAACAGTTTTTTGAACCTAGCCCCAAAGTATACCAAATATCACATTAAAAATTCTTGATCAAATATATTAACATTTTGGATCTCCGAAAACATCTATCACCAGAGCTCAGTGGGAATTCTCTCTGGCTCCATTATGTCTTCACCACTGCAGTGGGTCAGGGAAGCAAGAGTTCTACAGGGGTAGGAAGCGGAGAGTTTCTAGCAGTGGGAAGGATGGATGCTAGTGGGACAGGTGAGAAGGTCGTTGGCTTACTGGAGACTGGGGATCAGAGGCACTTGAAAAAGCTTCTACCCTGTCTCCGAACCTCCTTTGGTGTTTCTCTTTGCTGATCTAATAAAGAAAGACTCAAACAGAGCAAATCCCAGCCCTTTTCCTCATCAGAACCGAGAGAGGTGATGGTGGCAGAATGTAATGGAAAAGGCAGTGGAGAAGGAGTAGTATTAAAAATTATGAAATCATTTGGTAAAGGTATGTTCTGAGAAATCTCACAATAAAAGCATTCCTGATACTCACTGAAAACTAAATAAAGCCAAGGTCAGCCATTTGACCAGACTTTCAGGCCTGCTATTCTCTGTGAAATTTTAGTCACCTGAGCTTCTTTCCTCAAAGAGGACATCCAGATTCTCCATTTTGAGGTTCTAAGAATACGGTAAGATTAATTTGCCACACACAGACCCAGCCAGATCCCTGAACAACTTCTTCTTCTTTTTTTTTAAAGGAGAGGGAAAGACTCTCAAGCAGACTCCCCAGTGAGCACGGAGCCTGACAGAGGGCTTGATCTCACATGCATGAGATCATGACTTGAGCCAAAATCAAGAGTCAGAGGCTCAACCAACTGAGCCAGCCAGGTGCCCCTGAACTTCTTTTTTTCCATTCCTTTATCCTCACATGAGGAAGTACTTGGAACACATTTCATGGTCTGTGGGGACTGTCAGAAGAGCATTGTTATGAGCATGGTTTTGAAGGTAGAAGACCTGCTCCCTACCAGTAATGTGACCCACCTTAGGCAACCTTTCGTAAGCCTCCTACTCCTCATCTGCACTACTTCATGAGGTCATTGTGAAAATGAAGTGTGATAACATATGGAAAGAGCCGAGCAGAGAAGCTAGTATAAGATAAAAGCTTAATGTGTATATCAATATATTGTCTTTACTAAGACCCTTCCCTTCCCTTCTTCAATACCTTTTCTTCCCTCTTCCTCTTTCTCCGACACCACTACTGGTCCTGCAGTCACCACAGACTTTGTCGGTGATGGGCAAGGCAGTGGGGTGAGGAAAAGCTATGCATGGGCTATACCAGGTTTCCTAGCAGGGTCTGTGACAATGAATTCCATTCAACAAAACCAGAGCTGCCTTGTATGTCCAAATAAACAGCCATTAGCAAAGGATGGGTAGGCCTACTTGCAGCTGTGTTTTTCCATTGTCAGCTTTGGATCAATTTCCACTCCAAGTGGACAATTTACCAGAGTGGTTTGTAGTTATAAATAGGAGAGAACTCTTCCAATACATTTCCTTTTATGAAACTGACCACGGCTTGCATTTGTTGAAAAGAATGAACTGAGCTTGACAAATATCATATTTTTGTTCTAAATATTTCATTAAGAGCCTTATATAGTGGAATTCCCTATTTTCAGGAACTATAGACAGCTGTCCCTTTTATTTTTGTGGCTTCTAATATTTAGTTTTTTCAGTTGTGAGGTATAATTGAAAAATGATAAGAAATTTAAAGGGTACAACATGACTTATGTATGTATCCACTGTGAAAGGGTTCCTCCTATTATTAACACATCCATTACTTCACAGATCTCCCTTTATGTGTGTGGGGGGGGCGGTGAGAGAGAGAGCGCGCGCACACACACAAGAGAGAGCGTGTGAGAGACGGGGAGAAAGAGAGAACATTTAAATTCCATTCTCTTAGTAAATTTCATTTCGACAATCCAGCATTATTAACTATAGTCCCCATGTCATATATGAGATCCTCAGACTTTATTCATTGTATAACTGAATTTTGTATTTTTTAACCAGTTTCTTCCTATTTCTACTACCTAGTAGCCCCTGGCAACCATTTCTCCCTTTCTATTTTTTTTTTAATTTCCACATATGGTGATACCATGCAGTATTTGTCTTTCTCTGTCTTATTTCATCTAGCATGATGCCCTTGAGTCCCATCCATATTGTCACAAATGACAGGATTTCCTTTTTTTTTTAAGGCCGAATAATATTCCATGGTGTGTATGTGTATACCAAATTTCCTGATTCATTCATTTGTTCACAGATGCTTAGGTTGTTTCCATATACCGGCTATTGTGAACAGTACTACAGTGACAGTGGGAATACAGATATCTCTTCAAGAAACTGGTTTTGTGGGATTGCTGGATCATATGGTAGTTCTACTATCACCGTCTTGAGGAATCTCTATACTGTAGCTGCACCAATTTACATTCCACCAAGGTGTCTGAAGGTTCTTCTTTCTCCACATCCTCACCAGCACCTGTCACCTCTTAACTTTTCGATAACGGCCATCCTAAAAGTTGTGAGGTGATGTCTCACTGTGATTTTGAATTGCACTTCCCTGATGATTAGTTTGTGTACCCATTGCCATCTGTATGTCTTCTTTGGAAAAATGTCTGTTCAGGTCCTTTACCCACTCATTTTTCAGTGGGGTTTTGTTTTGCTTTGTTGTTTTTGCCATTCAGTTGTAGTTCCTTGTATATTTTGGACATTAACCCTGTATGTAGCTATCTCTTTTGAGATAAGAAAAGGATTTAATTTTTAAATAAAAATTGAAAGTTTCAAGTTTTAAGTCAACTTGTGTGACCTGATAGCTTAAACTCAAAATCGAATGCTAACTTGACTCAAAGAATAAGAAGAATTGTTGTTTGTTATTTTATGTCATTTATACTTAAAAAAAATCACAATTAGGAAGGGTTTGAAAAATATAAAGAGAACCATTACTAACCAAATATCCTGTGTACATTTTGCGTATTTCTTTCTGGTCTTTGCACGTATATTTCAAAAAATAGGATTGTACTGACTATACGTTTTTGTATTCTGCTTTTTTCATTTAATATTAATTGCTGTTTAAAAACACTCTCAATGATGCTTAATATTCCATTGTATGAATTTATCCTTTTCTGTAAATGGGGGCATTTATCTCCTTGTTAGTTGGACATTTACTTTGCTTCCAGTCTTACACTAATATAAAGTGATGTTGAAAATTCTTATACCTAAATATTTATCCTTATATGGAGAGCTTTGATGGAAAGAATGATGCCAATGATTTTTAAAGTAATTTTGATTGTATTCTTCAATTTTAATTGTGGAATTCAAAGAGAAAAGCATGTGTGTTCTGAAATAAAGATGAAGGGATCTGCGGAAGAAGAGATGGCTAATACTGTAGTAACCTTACCATAACTTTAATAAAAACTGGACCAGAGATTTAGCTAGGGCAGAAAGTGAAACAAAGATATAGGAAGAAATGACAGTATTACTATTTGAAAGAAGGAAAAGACAAGTAGGAATCAGGCTGCCTTTAAGATTCTAAGTCAGGATTTCAGAAGCAATGATGTTAAAGATTTTTACAAGAAGAAAAGATAAACGATTTTTCTTGTAGTTTAAAGAAATGATTAGATATTCAGATACATACAGTTGTATGAGTGATACTAAATTCAGTAAGAACTTAGAAGAAAATGAAATGAAAAACCATCATTATGTAGGTGACCATTAAAATGGTGAGACAAAGAAAGATGCCTTTAACTACATCCATACAGCAACTACCATATGGAAAGCGCTGTGCTAGGTGCCCAAGGGAATAAAAAAATGAACCCCAAGAGCAAATGATGAGGTGACAGGTCAATGGGAAAGCTCTGCCAGAGAAATTATTATATTCAAACTATACTTTGATATATATTGGCTTTAGTCATGGTTATAAAGTAAAATAATCTAGAACAGAAAATCAAATACTGTCAGTCATCCCTTGTAATAATTAAAGAAACAGAATCACCATGAGGTGGTGCTATTCAACAAGAAATCAGAAGCCACTGAGCAGGAAGACCTTTTCTGTTTCTTTTGGCATGCTAAATCTCTGAAAAGGCACACTGAAACTGTTAAATCGTAAGGAAACAAACACTAGGCATTTAAAGGGACAAATTACTAACTGTTCCATCTACCTCATTTCCTAAGGCCATTTTATTTTTGAAACATATTGCAAATAAATGAATTTGTGGTTTTCTAGAGTTGGGAACAATAGCAAAGCTTGAAGACCCTCAGGCAGAAGGCTTGGGTAAGTACCTGCGGAGTGTCGCTGTGGGCAGGGGGCCAGGCCAGAGCCCTGGGAACAGGAAGACAGGGGCCCTTCTGTTTTCCCAGTTGGACCTGTGTCAGTTTCTCCAGAGGGCAAGGCGCCTCCATGTGTTTGGCCAAGAATGGTTTTGAGCTGAGCAATGTGGAATATTTTGTGAAACAGGCATTGGCTGATTTATAGTAATGTAAAAGCAAGTGTTTCAAAAACCATAAAGTGGGGCAGTGACACTGGGGGGAAAAAGAACAGTTCTGCTTTGGTAACTCGTACTCCTTTCAGTTACTTTGAACCATTTGAAAATAAACATTGAGTAGCTATATGTTAAAACAGAGACATTTACATTTTTTTCCCCATAAACCACAGTTATAAATGGGATTAATTTTATATCTTTCAGGAGACTTCTAAGACTGTGTGCTAAACTAGTGTTTAAATTCTACCTTCTTTCTCCTGGATAATTCTTATGGTTTTTTCCAAATCCATGTAGTCTGTAGAGTTAAACCACATGGTCCTTTAAAAGGAGATACATTTGGAAATGGGGTTAGATGAGGAAAGACCAACAAAAAGTTTCTCATCTCAATAAAGAAATGTTTATAACATCAATTGGGATTTTCAAACATTTAGGAAATACCTAAAAAAAAAAGGAGAGAGACTGAGAAAACCAGTTGAAAAATAAAGATATCCACAGGCAAAAAGAAGTTGAAATAAGAAAAATGAAGGTAGTTTAGATTTTCTGAATATTTGAGTGAAGGATTCTATAAAATTCAGTGGCTCTTTGAATCAGAGAGGGATGCTGCTATTTGGGTGTAATGGGGAAAAAAGACATAATTTCCTTAGCAGCTAGTACATCTATGTCCTTTCCGTCCTTACACTTGCACACCTGCCCCAACTTCTGGGTATGGCCACTGCTGGTGGGATCTCAGTCTTTCTTCTCTAGACCAGATTGGAAGGTAAAGGAACAGGAGATGAGGAACACTCAAAAGAAGGGGTTGAATCTGAAAACCTGTAAGGCAATCAAAAAAGGGGAAAAATGAAAAAGGGAGTTATCATCAAGGACAGATTTAGGGCCTCTCTGGTCCCTGACTAGGGACAGAAAACTGAATTTACCCAGGGAGAGAATATTTTCTTCATTTTTGTCATTTCCTCAGACACCAAACCCCATCTTGAACTTTCTTTTCACTACTGAATAAGTGCAAGGAAAACACCAGTGTCTTTTCACCATGGGTTTTTTTCCCCCCATATTCTATAATCTGGAACACTGCATGATGTCACCATGTTCCTCCAAATTGTCTAGTGGAATGGCATTTTTTTTCAGTCACCTTATTTGATACCTGACTTAATTCTCCATTGAAATTTGGCTTCCTTTTTTTTTTTTTAAGATTTTATTTATTTATTTGACAGAGAGAGCAAGAGAGCACAAGCAGGGTGAGCAGTAGAGGAAGAGGGAGAAGAAGCAGGTTCCCACAGAGCAGGGAGCCCGATGTGGGGCTCGATTCCAGGACCCTGGGATCATGACCTGAGCCGAAGGCAGACACTTAGCAGACAGAACCTCCCAGGTGCCCTGAAATTTGGCTTCCTTTGGCTTCTGTTAGGAGCTCTCGCCTGTATCCCCACCGGATCCCCTGGATATACTTCTCTCTTTCCTCTTCAACTCTTGCTCCTTGGTTATTGACATCCCTGGCTTACACTCCAGGCTTCTTTCCTCCAGTGCCATGTACTTTCACAGGGGAGCTTCTTCCCCCTTGGCTCATCTAATTCTTAGCTGATAAATCGCAAATCCATGCTCAGTACCGGCCACTCCCAGAGCTTCAAATCTCCTGATCGCACTGAGGAATAGCTCCGTAAAATGCCTACAGGCACCTCAAACTCAGCAGGCTCCTGAACTTATGGCCAGTCTTTCCTGCTGAATCGTGCCTCTCTTGTTTTTCTCAGTGAAGACAGCACTCTCCATTTCCTTGCCAGAAACCTTAGGGACATCCCTGAGACTTTTCTCTCCTACGTCCTCCACCTATATTCATCAGTAAATCATTGTTATGTGTTTTATATATTTTAATACATTATGTTATATATGTGTGGGTTTTTTGCTTTATATGTTTAAACACAAACATTTGTGCCTAGTATCCATTTCTTTGTTTGGATTTTTAGTTTTTTTTCCCCTGAATCATTCCAATAACTTCATAACCTGATTCTCTTGTAGGACATACTTAATTCTTTATTCAAACTAGTGCCAGATCTAACTTTCCAAAAGACAAATCTGATCCCACATATTTCCATTCTTACAAACTTTCTCTGGCTTTCCAGGATCCACTGATTAAAATCCAAACTTCCTAACCTGCTATTCAAAATTATTTATGATCTAGCCCTAACATACCTTTCCAGCCTCACCTCATCCCTCTTATACTTCATTCACTCCAAAAGACTTGTCATCACTACTTTGCCTTTGCAGATTCTAGTGTTTCTGTCTCAAAGGTCCCTTTCCCCACTTGCCACATCATATTGATCAAGGCTCAGGTCAAACATCAAGTCCTCTATGACACTGATTCATATTTTTCTACCACCTATGACACAATAAGAATTCTATAAATGTCTTAGTTTTCTAAAATTGTAAGATGATTTCAAATCATTAATTAAATGCATTCTGCATCAACTTTTATGAATAATTAATTTGTGTCAACTACCATGCTGGGCCATGGAAAGACAAAAATGAATTAACCCTTGCCCTTGAAGGACTTACTGTGTCTTAGGTAACAAAGACAGAGAAATGCATTGTAATGCAATTATGCAGCCCTTTGCCTCCATGAATGACTGAGACATTATTTCCTCTCCAATGCCAAATGTGAGTGGTGTGTATACCAAATGGGTTTCTCTTCTGTTAGACCTCGGGCGCATATCTCAGACTCAGTCAACTCCTAGTACTCTTTACTATTTTGCAGCATGACCAGGGCTTACAGGATAAACTTGTTCTCCTCTCTCTTCTAAAGCTGCCTTACCACAATTTGATTTTCTTGGGCTTTCCTAATTTCCCATAAGGAAAAGCAAACAGACAATTTCATTAGTTGGGTTTTGTCATTGTGTGATCATGACTGGGAAACAGCACAGAAAGGAAAAAATACACAGGGAATTCACCAAATTTTAAGAGGATCTTTCAAAATTAACTTAGTGTGTCCTGGGATATTGTTGCTGAAGTAACTGGGTGCCCCACTGGTTTTTCTGCTTTGAGCTGTTATTCCAGAATATAAACTTACTGTTCTCTCTCCTCCTTTCTAACTCCTGCTCATGGGCTTGCTTATCCCATTCTCTTTGGAGAGATCTCTTTCCCACCAAGGAGGCTAGGAATGTCTATCAGAATAGCATAGAGGAATGCAGCCATCAGCAACTTGGGTGCCCCTTTAAATTAAGGGGGGTAGGGGCGCCTGGGTGGCTCAGTTGGTTAAGCGACTGCCTTTGGCTCAGGTCATGATCCTGGAGTCCCGGGATCGAGTCCCGCATCGGGCTCCCTGATCGGTGGGGAGTCTGCTTCTCCCTCTGATCCTCCCCCCTCTCATGCTCTACCTCATTCTCTCTCTCAGATAAATAAATAAAATCTTTAAAAAAATAAAATAAAAAAGTAAATTAAGGGGGGCAATTCACATCCCTGTAGACCTTCAGATCTGAGGATATCTAGGTCAACTTGACCCCTGCTTCTCACAGGAAGGTTCATCTTTGGTCTTTATCCTACAGAAACTTATTTTAGTGGTTCAAGTTACACATTTTCTGCTGTAACTTCTCTTAGAGCTTCCCTGGAAATGGACAGCAGCCACTTTCATTTACTGGTATTCTACTTCTTTACCTACCTGAAAGTTTACTAATAAAGAGTCATGCATTTTAAGGTCAAAGAAGCGCAAGACTCACTGTACAGTAAACTCTAGGGGGCAGTAATTTTTTGTATCTACTTATTTTGTTGACTTGCCATTAGTGCCTAGAATTCTGCCTTGCAATTGACAAGCAAACATTGTTTTGAAAAAATAAAGGCATTATGCTTCAGTGTACTAATTGTGATGGTCTCAAATTAATCAAAAAGAATAATGCATTTAATACATTTTTTAAGTCCCATGAATAATGATGAGTGCTAGTACAACTGAGACATTTTGGCTTTTTTAGATACAGTTAAGAAAATTATCTGTAAATTTAGCTTTTTTAGTGCAGATGATATCATCAGAACAGTTTCTTCTATGTTGTCAGTTGTAGTTATTTTGTAGCAGTGATTTAACTTAAGTAATTTCTGTATCAAATTATATATTGTTCATATTAAATTTTAAAATACTTTTATAAGAAAACCTTATCTAGTGAGCTGCTGGGTAGAAGAGAATATTTTTAATTAATTGAGATGAAATTAGCATAACTGTTTTTGAGTACTTAACAGGTTACAAAGACAAAAACAAAACAACATAAATCCAATGGCACCAATTCGCTCTTGGTTCTGTCTTCTAGAAAACATATTCTCTAACACTACATGCACAAGAAGCCAAGTGGACTTCTTCATAAAGCATAGGGTGGGGCTCCAGAATCTGACTCTTCACAAACACCCAGGGGAATCTGGTACAGGCAGTGGGCAGGTTACAATTTGAGTACCTTGTTCCCAGGGTCAGGCTCGCCACATTTGTAATGTAACAATAATGTCGCCATTATCTTTAGAAAGGAGCTCTGTACTATGTTCCCTCTCTCGCTGTGTCTCTCTCTGTCAAATAAATAAATAAAATATTAAAAAAAAAAAAGAAAGGAGCTCTGTACTTAAATTTTTGAATACTTATTATTCAGTTTGTTATACTATGTGATCGAATATGTTATTACACTGACTGTTCAGTTAGTTAATTCTAGATTAGTATATGTTGTTGTTTAGAGTGTGAGCTCTGTATGCAGACTGGGCTGATCCAAATCCTCACGCTGTGTTTTATGACTTTCTGACTTTAATGAAGATTGCCTTGTGGTTTTGTCCACTGAATTCTTTTTATTTCTACAAGTACCTGAACTAAGCTAAGCTTCTCAGCAGTGACTCCACCAATGAGGTGGATGCATTTGCCAGTTTTATGAACCAAGTTTCACGACATTATTTGCTGTATCAGGGGGATCTTTGTCATCTCTTACCCACAGCCAGTTCTGTCAAACATGTCTGTTTGAAAAAAGTAGGTATTCCCATCCTTTCATTTCCTAGAAATAAGTTAAATAACTCCATCTCCTGTTTACCTCATCTAGCTGTATTGGCCTGCTTTAATACGCGTATGTTAGGATATGTTATCTGAATCTAATCACAGAGCAGGTACTGTGACCAAAAATTGGTAATTGGCTCTTAAATTTCTGGTGCAAACTAGTACTGAAAGTTCATTCAAATGTAGCAGAAGAGTGTGAAGAAACCGAACTGCTCCCATTCTCCTAGTTTTTGGCTAAATTTCATCTCTCTCTGCTTTTGGGGAAGCCAAGCTGAAGTTCTAAATGATGGGTTCTCCTGGAACTGTGGATGTAGTAATATCTATCAGGGAGCAAATACAGATTTTTCTGCTTGACCCCAAAACGTCACAGTGTGTCATGCAACATCAAACAGCTTGACTCTGCAAAGACAGTACACAGTATTCTTTTGCCTTCAGAACCTGTGTATACGACCTAAAATATTTCCTTTGTAGAAAAAAATAATTGTAGATATTTAGCATATGCTAACTGAAACTGATCTATAACAAGCTGTTCAGGGAACTAAGCTATGATTTTAAGATGGGGTATGTAGAAATGCACAAACACAAGCACATATAAACAGGCCAAAACAAGTTTTGGAAACCCTGTAGTCTTCTTTTTTTGAAGCAAAATTGTATCTAGCATCCCAAATCAGTGAATGTCTATCCTTATGTTTAAGCTCTCAAAAAATTTAGGGTTTTGTAAAACATAGGGAATATAGTTATAATATGTAACAACTTCGTACAGTGACAGATGGTAGCTAGATTTATCGTGATGATCACTTTGTAACGTATATAAATGTTGAATCACTATGTTGCATACCTGAAACTAATATAATATTGCATGTCAACTACAGTTAAACAACAACAACAACAACAACAACAACAACAAATTCATGGCTTTATTTCTTTCCCACAGCTTCCTTTGTGGTTGTCATGATGCTTTCCAGACAGTATAAGTTACTTCGTGTCTAACTCAAATCTGAGAATGCACCCAAGTTACAGTTGCCAGATAAAATATAGGACACCTAGTTAAATTTGAATTTCAGAGTAACAAATAATTTTTAGTATATCATGAAGTATTTAGAACACATACTAAAAGTTATTCAATACTACTTAAATTTGTAGATAAACATTTTTTTAGTGTATGTATGTGTATATACTCTAGATATCACATGGGTTATACTAGAAAAAATGGTTATTCTGAAATTCAAATTTAACCTGGCATTCTGTATTTTTATTTGCTAAATCTGACAACCATAACCCCAATCTACCTGTCAACTGGATTCTTAAACTTGGAAAGGAGGTAGCTATGGTTTAGCACATTCAGCCCCAATGGATAGAAAAGTATGGATTCCCTATCCACCAACCTCATTATTAATTTGCTATTCGTTTGCTCTCCTTTCTTCTTTAGTTTGATGCAGTTAACCAGTTTCTTCTGGATTTTTTATCTTAATTATCTGTCTGGTAATGTTTGCCTCTCCTCCTACTTATTGGAAATGCCCTTCCTGCCTTAGTTTGGTCTCACCAAGTCTACCATGAGGGTCATAAACTGGTGTTTGGTTTGAGTCTCAATGAGAAGTCACTCCCATAAGATCCATAGAGAGAAACGAGGCCAGGCAAAGAGAGATTTCAGTTCCAGATTTCAAGTTCTAGAGAGCGAGGGCTTCACCAGGGGGCTACATTAGGGGTTTCTAGTACCCTGTCTCTAGGCTCATCCCTTACAGAAATACTGTGAGGTTTAGGATACACAATGCAAAGACAACCAGAACAGAGACAGAAGGATAATGAGTTTTTTCCTCATGCCTAGAGTCTTCTCAGACCATGTGTCCAGGTAAAGCCTCTCCCGCCCCTGGGATCTATTGCCGCATCAGTCACATGAAAGAAGAAAGAGAAATATGGGCATCTTCAAGGAAAGAGGAGTCCAAGTAGGGCAGCCCTCCCTCTTAATGGCCCTGTGTCCCTCAGCCTTCACCCATCAATTTCAATTCCCTTCTTCTCTGGACATGAAATAAGAGGACAGGTAAGAAAGAATATAGATGTTCCCTAACAACAAAATAGAAGGGCTTCTGAGTACTTTACAATTCTTATGCCAAATCATCAGGGCATTTATGCATCACTTTTTATAGAGAACCCGCTACATGTCAGGAATTGTTTTAGTCACTTCCATGGAGCTTATATTCTAGATCCAGCATTGTGTTATGTTCTCGTCTTCAGTAATACCAACCAGCTGAGGAATACTGAAGACCCTATAGGCTCTGACCTAATATATTCAGCTCCAGTACCTATACCTACTCATCCTCACCAACACATAGAAAAGGTATTGGTTCTATTAAAAAAAAGAAAAAAAAAGGTATTGGCTAAATCTTTGTTGTGTCTTACTGATAACTTTGTGTCCGTGATTCAGCTCAGTTGTCTAGATTTTCAATAGTAGATTCCCAATTATTTTTTTCTTGATGAACTCCTACTCATCATTAAAACCTTTTCTGAAGTCTTTCCCCAAGCCCTCTCCTCCAACACAATGTAACCTACAAGAACAAAAAGCCACTTGTTCTACCATGGGTTCAAGTTAACAATGAAAAACAATAAATTGAAAATAAAAGACGAAATCTTTAGATATAAAAGATACTATAAACAACAAACAACTTTAAGGTATTATATTGCAAAATGGGCATATTCCTACACAGAATGGGTGTTCATTACTGTCAAAATGGTTGTTGAGTACAGAATCCCTGAATGAATGACTTTTACGTAGAAGAATTTTGTGAATGAATGAGTGCAAAAGCATGTTAGGTTATCCCATGGCTACCGTGTTTCTATTGCCATGAAATAGTGGTAAAATTAGGTCAGCATAATTCTTTCTAAATGCTGAGTAATTTCATAAAGTATTGACTTGACGTATTGTTATGCAACGTTAACTGTAGTATATGACAATTTCCAGTCAAAGAAATGCTTAAGTCAGAATCCCAATGAAGTACTCAACAGGACAAGGGCTAATATGAAAGGTTTTAATATATTTATGAGGATTATAAAATTAGCTTGAATATTGACCAGAATGTTTCAAAGAAGAGAAATATTCTGCAGATGTCTTTTAAAATACACATCAAGTATATTGAAAATGGAATATAATGTTTATAATTGGCCTACAAAAACCTCAAGTGATTTATAATATAGATTAGTTAGTTGCATGCTGTAACAGAATTACTACCCATATAAATGTCTCAATGCCAAACATAGATCTGAATACTTGTAATAAATATTAAACTTCTTAACTTTCTATTACAGAAAATTTGTTTTGCTGGTATATTATAGAAAATTTGTTCTGCAGGTAAGTCAATAATGCTTCATACATCTTGGCATCATCACTAGCCCGTATTTCTCCAATCTAAACTTGAAACAACTCTTAGGTCCAGCATGGTATACTGAGTAGAAAGAATTGGGCAGCCCAACTTCCTCATTTTCCCACTCAGTGACCTTGAGAAAATTACTTCACCTCCATGAACCTACATTTCCTCACCTGTAAAATAGGGACAATAGCACTGTTGTGGAAAAAAAAAATAAAATCACACATGTAAAGTGTTGAGCCCACTAGCAGTTCATAGAAGACAGTAGGTAAATGTGAATTCTTTTCTTTTGCTTGTTGCTCAAATTTAGATTGGAAGCAGAAGGAAGGAAGGGAAAGTTGATGAATGTTACATGACTGATGGCTTAATGTCTTCTCACCTCCTGCCTGTCCGGCATAGACGGTCCAAAGCAAACACTGAACGATGAGAGAGAACAGAGCTGGGAAGTGGGAAATGCAGCAATCTTGGTTGCGATTACTGATAAAAAAGAGAACGCTCTCTTTTTTTATTTTATTTTTAAAGATTGTATTTATTTATTTGACAGAGAGAGAGAGAGAGAGAGACAGCGAGAGAGGGAACACAAGCAAGGGGAGTGGGAGACGGAGAAGCAGGCTTCCTGCAGAGCAGGTAGCCCGATGTGGGGCTCTATCCCAGGATCCTGGGATCATGACCTGAGCCGAAGGCAGATGCTTAACGACTGAGCCACCCAGGCGCCCAAAAAGAGAACACTCTTGACCCTCCAGGGAAAAACTAAAGTGTGCCAGAAAGGACAGCCTGCATAGACCTCATCTGTGGGAAACCCTACTAAGTACTCAATGAACTACAGTAATGAATTCAGATTTCGAATTCTAAGTACATTTTTATATAAGTTCATTAACCTCATCAAAATGTTTTTAAAATGGTAAACATGGATGACTGGAATACATTATTGTTTTTAAATGCATCACTTCTCTCATCGGAAGTGGGCACAAGGGGCCATTTGGAGAACACTTTGTCACTTTGACAATTAGGATCTGAGGTAGATTTTGACATCAGAAAGGGCAAAACTAAACACACAGCTGTTCCTGCTTTATATAAACCAGTTCACTCATTGGGGCCCATGTTCTGCTGCTAAGAAATTGAAGATGGTATTTTTTTCTCTTTAGGTAAGTACTATTTCCTATAACTCTAGCAAGTGCTTGAGTTGTCACTTTATACAATTCTTTACATTTAATAAATAAATCCTGGCAGTGCTTCGAAAATTTAAAGCAAACATCACAGATTTTATGGCAGTAGTGAGAAATGGCAAAGAATCACGTAAAAATGATACAATTTACTAAGTCTCAATTTTGATCAGAAAAAGAAGCAAGGCAGCAAAATGTGTCACTTTATGTAACCCAATTCAATCATTGTCAAACATATCTTGAGGTCCCTGTCAATTTTATAGCAAAATGTGCTCTCTCAGTCAATATTTTCTTACTTCTTCAACTTATCAAACATCTTCTGACTTTTATCACTTCATAACATTTTGAAAATTCCCTTTTCTTTTGAACACGATGTCACTGACAAATTGGTGGCAGAACTCATCCTCTGAAATGTATGTCCCAGTCTGAACTGCCTTTACCTCTGTTCTTCTGCTCTGATTACCTGATGCTCTCTGCAAATACTGACTATAAATGTCATGAGCTTTAGTGACTCACCTTTGGTTTCTAAGGCTTAAGGAATGGATCATTAACTCATTTAAAAAATTTCCCCAAAAAAGTTTGGTTCTACCCACTTGTCCTTCATTTAATTACCAGCCGGCAAAATAGAAAGGACTGAAGCTGTGCGAAATGACATCTCGGACCAGAAAAAAAGAATAAGGTTGCCAGTGGAGCGTATTTAAAAGAATGATTAATCTCTCTAAATTTGATAGTCAAAACATTTTGACACTAACTGGCAGTATTAATGATCACTATAATTTAGCTGATGGGTTCATTAATAAAACTCCAGGACTACTTTATAACATTTAACACTGAGATCACTACCGTCAAGGTTACAGAGGAAAGGGAGCAATTCCCTAGGACCTGTATAGCATGCTCTCTGTAACGTGGGCAGGAGACTGTGCACAATGATTTCTGGCAAACAAGGAACCATGAAAGCTATCTTGTCTGCCAGCAGTCCTTGGTCTTGTCCTATAGGTAGAGTGTCCTAGAGCTCTCCCAAATGACTCACCTGCCAAGAACTCCCTCTATAAATGTTAGCTCCTGGCAGAGGAAGTAAAAAAACACAAGCATTATCAAATCAACAAAGTATAATAATTCTTTAAACCCCACAAAAAATATGAGGACTTCCTAATGATGCTTTGGGTGCAGCAATTTGGAATGGTGTGGTCAGTGATCTAGGGAGTAAAGTTCAAAATGCTTCTGTGAAATTCAAGTTTCCTCCGTGAGCCCTTGAGATTTAAGAGGTTATGACTGAGTTCACCTCTCTCAAGAAAAAGTGAGGTCACAACACTAAATAACATTTAATTACATCAACTAGTACTTCAGCAACTCTTTGGTGATATTAGACAACCCCAAGAGTATCAGGGGCCATTAGAAATTTAGTCATTAGGGCGCCTGGGTGGCTCAGTTGGTTAAGCGCCTGCCTTCGGCTCAGGTCATGATCCTGGAGTCCCGGGATCGAGTCCCACATCGGGCTCCCTGCTCGGCGGGGAGTCTGCTTCTCCCTCTGACCCTCTTCCCTCTCGTGCTTTCTATCTCTTATTCTCTCTCTCTCTGAAATAAATAAAATTAAATAAATAAATAAATAAAATGTTTAAAAAAAAAGAAATTTAGTCATTATTTTAACAGCGTCAGGGTATAGTTCAGGTAGTAGTCAAGGCCTGATAGAGGCTGTAATATCCAATACTCCTAACATATAGGTGGAGAGTCATTTGGGTACAAGTATCCATTTTGTCTGGATATGGGAGAACTGGCAAATGATGTCAAAGTGGATAATACAAACAACAAATATTCACTGAATGATCACAGTGTGCTAATTACCTTATACAATATTTTGGATAGACCTGAAACACAAAGAGGCAAACCAAATCGCTATCAGTCCATACCCATTCTTCCCTTGTTCTAATGCAACAGAATTTTTGACTGGAAACAGACCAAAACAAAGACCTCATTTCCTAGTCTTCCTGTGGCCACAGAATTAGGTTATAGGAGTCAAGCAGAAGTATTGTATAACATCTGGGAGTCTTCTTTAGGAAATAATGTGCATATAATCTTTGTTAAAAACTTCTTCACTCCTTCTTTTATTCTCCTTCTTGGAATATACATATGCTGTTTTGGAGTGTGAAGTTGAAGCAACATGTGACAGAGCAACAAGACAAAGGGGGACATGTTCTCTGACACTGTGAAGAGTTGTTCAGCCTGGACTTCTATAACAGAAAGGACTAGACTTTAAAATTACTTATACCGCAACTAGTATGATTTCCTGTCATTGGTAAGCAAATCTAATCCTAAACCTATCAAAAACAGAGGTCACTTCTAAATCTGTGATTAAGAACTCCTTATTCTGTTTGAAACAGCAGTAAATAGGCAGGTTCTTTTTAAAATTTTTATTTTTGACTTCTGGAAAAACTATTTTACTCAGTGCTTTCTCCCTCTTTTCTGTTCCTCTCTCTCCATCCAAATAATGGAAAGGAAATTTCCATTCTTCCAAAGTAGCCTGTACTGTAAATACTGAAACACACACACACACACACACACACACACACACACACACACACACACACTGCTGAGGCATTCTCTTATTCAACCATATTTAATAAATATTTATTCAACATTTACTATTTTTCCAGCTCTTTTGCTATATACTGAGATTATCAAGATAAATGACATTGTAAACTCATAATGCATTCTGATAGATACTTTAATGTAAGTATATCATTGGGCAATGCTATAACAAAGAGGTGACTAACTCTGCCTAGAAGTCTTGAGGGTTTCACTTATTATTTGAATTAAGTCTTAAATGTTGAGTAAAAGAAGGCAGAATATTTTAAGCAAAATAGCCCATGGGATGAAGTAGCATTATGAAAAGCTACTGACATATTTTTGAAAATGCAGTTTAGCATGTAGAGAAGTGGAAGAAGATGATCCTAGCTGTGTGTCATAGTAAGGTCCTTAGATTACCTCTTTTAGACACTGTTAGGGACATTTAGATATGAAATGGCATGATAATTTTTGCACTCTAGAAATATTATCACAGAATAAGTGAACAGGGGGAGTGAAATGAGAAGAAGGGCATAATTAGGTAATATTGGAGTGTTTAGTCAATGAAAGTGAGTTTGAGAGGAGGACATGGATTCCAAGATTTGGTTAAAGACTTAGTGGTTCTTACAGCATAGGGCTGGGGAGTAGAGATCTAAGAAAGAGAAAGAATTTTTTTATCTTATTTTGTTTTATTTTTTAAAGATTTTATTTATTTATTTGATAGAGAGAGAGAGAGAGAGACAGCGAGAGAGGGAACACAAGCAGGGGGAGTGGGAGAGGGAGAAGAAGGCTCTCTGCCGAGCAGGGAGCCCAACGCGGGGCTCGATCCCAGGACCCTGGGATCATGACCTGAGTTGAAGGCAGACGCTTAATGACTGAGCCACCCAGGTGCCCAGAGAAAGAATTTTTTAAATCCTCAGCATATGGGTAAAAGTTGAAGCCATGGGGTGTGTTGACTCCCGGGGAGGGGGTATAAAGTTTGGCTGAGGACAAAACCCTAGAAAATAGGTAGAGAAAAAAAGAGCCCATGAAGGAGTTTTTAGGGTAGAAGAGAAATCAAGGGAGAATAATCAAGAAAGTCAAGAAGGAGAGAGAGGAGGTTGTACAGGCTAAAGTGATATTTTTTGATGATTTGATTAATGTCCGTCTTCTCTACCAGACTAAGCCATCAGAATGTTTTGTTCATCATCCTATTTTCAACTTATAATTAAAGTTCAGTGACTAATGTATTGTAGTTGCTTATTAAGTACATGTTGAATGAATAAGTACCCAGTCCAGAGATTAACGGAGGCCTAGAAGGGACTCAAAGTTAAATTTTCAGGAGTGATCACACCAAACACAACCCAATGTTAAACTTGATGTAAACAAACAAACAAAGACTCTAATTTAACATCCATATCCCACTTCTGGTTTATGAAAAGAGTGGATCAAGTGCATTAGAGGCTTCCATCTAGAGAGATTGGGGGCTTTATGCCATTTATCAGTACCTTTATTTGTTAAACATACTAATTCTTAGTCTGGAAATCATGATCATCTGTCTCATTTATAGGGGCAGGTTACTAATGGATTCAGACTTATCTGGCTACTTTACTAAGCGAGGATACCTTGATGAAGAAACTGGAGTGGATCACCATACTTACTCTACAAAACTCTGCTGAAAAAACAGAAAATTGTAAATATATAAAAAAATCAACAAAAAGACAAAACCAATATCTGAGTGGAGAACTGCATTTTAGAAAGTAGAATTATGCCCTGGAGTTTAGACATATAGCCCCCAGCAAGCATCAGTATCAAGAACAGAGAGAGAACTCAGATGAAGGGAATGTTAACAAGAACTCATATAGAGACAGCATAGAAAACAAAAAAAGAATTGAGATTATAAATATCAGATATAATGTTACTGGGATCTTTGCTGGAAAACTCATTCTAAGCTAAAATATAAAAATAACAATCGATTTTAGGTTATAAAGCCTTAAAAATTAAATTGCTAGGTATGGAATGTAGAATATTTTCATTTAGTTTTTAATTTCTTCTGCATGGGTGGTACTCAGATCCAGAGGGTTTTGGGAATAAACAAAGCAATGCACTATTATTAAATAAAGTTAGATTTTGTTTTGTGCAATTTTATTTCTATTCTGATTAGCTTAAGCACATGGAGACAACAAAACTATGTTCAATTTGACCTTTATACTTAGGTTCATAAAAGTAATGCAATTTCAAAATAAAACTTTTATAGAAAAGCTATAAAGTTTAATGTTTAACAGAGATAGGATATACCACTTTCAAGTCCTACCCAATTATCAATGCCGAGGCTCTCCTTTTTCACAATTAGTATCTCTCTGTGTTGAAGACCCTCATCTGCCAATTCAGGAGGCCCATGAATGTCATTCCAGATGGGGTCTAGCAAATTCTTGGGTCATTGGTATGACTATTTAAGCTAGAAGTTCCATGGGCAAAGGTTAGGCATCTGTACCCACACCACCACCAGAGACATCCTGCTCTGCCCAGATGATGAGTAGTCTCTATGTATTGACTCGTCTTCCATAAGACTCTGCTGCTGGCCACTAAAGGTGATGGGTGGTCCATGAGGACACTACTTTACTTCTCTCCCCAAGATTATTCATATGCCCCTGGTCTACCCCTCTCTCACTCCCTGACTTGCTATAAGGTATGTCCCACACAGCTCCTCTTTCCTATTTCCTTCTGCCTTCCTCCCTCACCCAGATAAACTTGTATTCTCTGGGTGTGTGTATGCATGTGAGGTGGTCTGTTTCTTCAT
Organism: Eumetopias jubatus; assembly: GCF_037043125.1. Taxonomy (NCBI): domain Eukaryota; kingdom Metazoa; phylum Chordata; class Mammalia; order Carnivora; family Otariidae; genus Eumetopias; species Eumetopias jubatus. The sequence goes on along the minus strand of NW_028274811.1, from coordinate 66,192,844 downwards.
TATTCTTTATTCTGTTCAAATGTTACAGCATAAAGTCTACACCCTGCTTTCTCCAGGCATCTCTTCTACATTGACTATTTCTTGCCATTTTCATTCTTATTGTAAAAAATCATACCTTTCTTTGAGGAAATATGGGTACCTCTGACTCACTGGTCAAAAGATCTCATACACAAAAGTGTGAAAAACCAAACACGAAGATCAGTATTTCAACAGGACACACTGAAAATGATAACATCAATGCTGTTGCTATTTCATATAAGACAGGCCTTAATCTGGATTTGGGATCTAAATCAGCATATAAATTTAACATAAGAAGTAAGCATTGTGTATACTAAGTATCTCTCTCTCTTTCTTTCTCTCTCTCTCCACACACACCCATCTGTTTTCTATCTGCTAAAAGTCTCAGTCCCTCTTTTTCACAATTTCAAACTCTTGAAAGGGAAATCTGGTCTAACTTCTGTTTTTAAGCCACACCATAGAAGTCGTATTTGCCAACTAGCTGTGGATGAGTTACCTTGGATCAGAGTCCCACCCTGCTTCACTTAAGCTGTGGAGTGACATGGTATAAAAGGTGACCACATCAGAAGGGGCTGTTGGCCTGGTAATAACGAACATCTGTGATACAATTCTCTTAAATTTACTTATATCTTTATATTCCAGCTATCCCCAGACCAACCTAAGACGTCGTCTCTCCCCTTCATTATCATTATAGCCTATTAATTGGCCTTCCTGTTTTCCAGTCATAGTCTGCTTCATCATCTAGTACATCACCTTGAGATTTTATCTTCCTAAACTCTATGCCTCTGTTGACTTTCTCAGCCTAAACAGTCAGCTGTGACTCACCATGGCCTATATTCTCTTAGTATATTTTACAAGATGAAATAGAGTTTTACTTACACACACACACACACACACACACACAAGTATTTTGTCTTTAAGATTGGTAAAAAATGATTTAACAAATTCTCACCAACTGTATTTTCTCAGCATTCCCTAGAGACGTTAATATGCTTATATGTCAATGCTTTCAAAGGGGGATACCATACGCAGTATTTCAGCATTCCCTAGAGACGTTAATATGCTTATATGTCAATGCTTTCAAAGGGGGATACCATACGCAGTATTTCCCAAACTTACATAAATAAACCTTTTTTTATGGATTGTTAAGTCTCTATGGAATATCTTTGGGCAAAACATTGGCCAACAGCATAAAATACAAATTCATTATCTGCTATATTTAGGTCTACCACAATCTATATTCTCAAACTTATGTGGCATATATGAATTTTGTGGTTAGCTACATAAAAGGACATTTCAGTCCTATTGTTTTGTTTTTTTTTTTAAAGATTCCATTCATCCAGCTGACAGAGAGAGACACAGCGAGAGAGGGAACGCAAGCAGGCGGAGTGGGAGAGGGAGAAGCAGGCTTCCCGCTGAGCAGGGAGCCCGATGTGGGGCTCGAACCCAGGACCCTGGGATCATGACCTGAGCTGAAGGCAGACGCTTAACGACTGAGCCACCCAGGCGCCCTATTGTTTTGAACTTACTATTATATTTTACTCTGCCATACATTTCTGGGCCTAATGGGCCATAAGACAAAATCACAATAACCTTTCTGTCTCTCATTTCTCTTGTTATGTTTCTCTTTCTAGATCGCTCTCTTTCTGTCTTATTCTCCCACGCCCTTTTCCCTCTCCTCCTTTCCATCACCTCGTCCCTTTGTTTCTCTTCTCTACCTTTCTCAAAAAATTGGTCACTTTTTTCATTTAACCAATGAACAAAAGTCATAATGATAAAGCCATAATCTATAAGTCTGGTACAGATAAAAAATGCCTCATCAAATTTTCCCAGGAAACTTAAAAAAATTAATGGTTCCAGTTAAAATATTTTTAAAAAGAAAAAAATAACTGCTGTAAGAATAATGATCAAAATAGTTAATTGACTTAGAAAAGTTCATTGAGGATTTTTTTCATGAGAAGTTATCAATATTTTCATAATTATGCTTGTATTCAGGATATCTTTTAAGTCAAACTATGTTCTGGGCCAAAGGAGCAATCCTAAGTGTAGGGTGGAAATATCAGGAGTAAGAAAAAGACTTTCCTATTCCCTCACTCTCATTCCTTTTAATTCACTAGCATGTGGTTATAACCTGTTCACATGGTAGAGATATTTTCCTTCTACTTTACACTCCTGAGTCTAAGTGTTCTTCCTCCTCCTTTCTATTGACCTATTTTCTATGCATTCCTTAAGAATCCTTTCTTGTGAAACATTCTGTGACTATCTTAGTCTACATTAAAAACCTTAAAGAGTAGTTATGTCAGTGGGAGATTTTTGTCAATTACATATACTTAACAGCTTGTCCTGAGAGCACAGTTTGGGGAGAGAGAGAGAGTGTGTGTGTGTGTGTGTGTGTGTGTGTGTGTGTGTGTGCATGTGTGTATGTGAATTGTGTCTAACTACTGTTATAGGCTGTTAGATGGACTCTACCAATGAAAAATTAAAAGTAGCAAAAGAATAGAACAGTGGACATAGATAATTTTTGATGTGACTTTTTGAACTAAAAAATCGTTGGCTAGTTGAAATAATGGTCAAAGTTAATTCTGCTAAAGCAAGGAGAATACTCCAATCGACAGGCAATTCTTACACAATATTTAATAGACTAATTAGAAGAAACAAATGTCACAAAATGTTCATTACCTATTAAAGATATGATATCAAACTTTTAATTTGAATTCCAAGAAGCATAGGAAGCATGACAACCGTGAGTTTAATTAGCTTAAGTTGATAAATTGCATCTTAAAAATAAAGATTATATACCACACAAATGAATCCTTTCACATAAGCTTAAAATTTATTAGTAAGTGAGGCATTCACAGACTAATTATAAAAATTGTTAGGTTATGAATATAAAAGGAAGGAAAAATAGTCAATTCATATATCTTGTCAAAGACATTTTAATTCCTCTTGTGTCCCAGTCTCTGGAACAAATGAAAAGGCCACAAAACTTCAGGAGAGAGGGTATTTATTAGTGTTACTTATTTTTGTATTTCATCTAACAGAAGTTGCTACCTTGCCTTCCAAAGTACTTTCCCTTCAAGTTAGGTAACAGTTTAGTTCTTCCAGAAAAGACTTTCTGTTAACCATGTGTTCCTTTAGCTCTCTCCCGTATTAAGTTCTGTGTTGATTGGGTATTGATAATGAAATCTTAGAGAAAGTCAGAAGGAAAAAATATGTAGCATATTTTTTTCTATTTATTAGAGATGATTATTACTTAAATGTTGAATGTTTATCCCTAATAATTATGGATTTTCATGATTAAAAACAAAAAATACATTTTTAATAATAATTTCAATTTTCTTGAGAAACATATTTTTTATTTTTTATTTATTTATTTTTTTAAAGATTTTTATTTATTTATTTGACAGAGAGATAGAGAGCGAGCACAAGTAGGCAGAGTGGCAGGCAGAGGGAGAGGAAGAAGCGGGCTCTCTGCTGAGCAGGGAGCCAGATGCGGGGCTCAATCTCAGGACCCTGGGATCATGACCTGAGCCGAAGGCAGCCACTTAACCGAATGAGCCACCAAGGAAAAGATATTTTTTAAAGTATTATTTTTGTCTTTCAAGTTAATTTAGTTTGAATGACTTCCACCAAAAAGCCATGTTCATGGTACTCATTTCAAGTGTGTACCCCTTTTTTTAAACGGAAATGATCAAATTTAACTCTACTTCTCCAATCCCCACTAAATGTCCTATCTTGTCTGACATATTTCCATTGCTTTACAGCTTTTCTTTAATAGTCCAAAGTCATCATTAATGATGACCCCTTCTGAAATGTAAGGCTCCTTATAGCAAGTGCCCTAATTTTCTGTAGGCAGGAAAAGGCTGGAAAATCTATCTAGCTACACAAAGAGTAATTTCTTACGGAAAAGGAAGGATAACTTAGAGTGGGGAACCAAAAGCCTCGGAGAATCATTTCTTGGGAACCAGATTCTGCCCCAAAAGAGTTCAAAATTGCAACGAACCAGTGACTACTCTGTGCTCACTATTCCATATATATATATATATATATATATATTTGGTATTGGGAGGGTTTACTGTGGTTATTCTGTTCCTTTTTCTGTACTTTATGCAGGGCATGTATGTGTAGGGGAAGATTCATAGGCCTACCCATACCCAGGGATTTAAAGGAGCCACAATGGAAACTAACCGAGATGCCATACGTGCACTGAACCTCATTTAGATAATGAGGACCTAGATTTCAGGTCTGAACCTCCAATTGAGCATGATGAGGCAAATCATTTACTTTCTGGACTTTAGTTTCTTCACTAGTAAAATGAGAGGAATTAAACCAGATTATTTCTAAATTCTCTTCTCATTCTTTTTATGATTATATCACTTCCATTTTTCTATTACTTATTATCACTTCACTATTTGACTGAATCAAGGGTGGTGACATGATCTTATTGGATACTATGTGCTTGTATTGGGTCTTTTCAGGTAAGAGATTCCCAGACAACAATAAGTATATCCTTTCTATATTCTCTAAAATCTCCGTAGTGCTTATTTTAGAGCCAAGTATCCATTAGATACTTAATAAATATTAAATGATGACTAGGACCATGTTAATGTGTAGTGTCCTAGGCTTATTGCACTATTGCTGCTGACATTTCTTTTGCTTGTTAAAACCATTAATGTGAGTATGTGCTTTTTGCTACTATAACATGACAGGTGAGGGAACTTACAGCAAGTGACCTATTTCAGGACTTCATAAGTGACTAGAAATTGATTTCTAACTTCATAATGGAATGAAGAATAATTTACACAGAATGAACTGTCCTTGGGAGATATTTTTTTTTATCAGGTCATTGCCACAAAAGAGGTTGTCTTTCATGGCTTATTTGGGATATATTTTGACAAGATAATCTTTGTTCCAAAGGGATACTTTAATAAGGAACAAAGAGACCACTGATCAGTCAAATGAAATACTTAAATAAGAGACCTAAAGGCTAGGTTTCATAACTGAGGAAGCCTTGGTGAACTATTTGGGGTGAGCCTGTGCTATGATGCATATTTCAGAACTGTGGTTTTCATCATTCACAGTCCCACCAAATGAAGGCAGAAAGTTTCTAAAGTAATTTCAAATAGAACCTTCTTCTTTTTTTCTTTAAAGATTTATTTATTTTAGAAAGAAAGAGCAAGCATGGGGCCTGGGGAGACGGAGGGAAAGAATCCTCAAGCAGACTCCCTGTTGAGTGCAGAGCCCAACACAGGGCACAGTCTCAGGACCCATGCGGTCATGCCCTGAGCCGAAACCAAGAGTTGGACGCTTAACCAACTGAGCCACCCAGGAGCCCCAGAATCTTCTTTCTTAACACCCACTTTATTTTCAACTTGCAGCTTCTATGTGGACTAAAGTAAATGATAAAAAGAGAAAAAAGTCTCAAATTCTTTATTGAAATCCTTCTAACCTCTGCAAGTGTTTTCCAATGGACACTAGTACCTGCCTCTCGGCCCTTTAACCGTACTTACTATTTGGAGGTTTGAGTGTTGAGTTTACTAATCAAAGGAAAACCAACCCTTGAGACTTCTTTCAAATTATGTCTAGAAAAAGAAAAAAGTACCACAGGAATATTCACAACTGAAACAGTTTTTCCTCAGTAGGTATCACAGAAATGGTGATTATACAGCATAAGAAAGATTAGTCTATTGTCTGGTTATAATCAGCTAAAGGGAACAAATCTGACATTTTTTAGATGCATTTCCTGTTTTTGTTGCTTGAGTGAATTATGTAGACCTAATCTCTAAAACTAAAGGACATGTTTGCAGTATAGAAAGAAGAGTCCAAAGGATCAAAATCCATTAAAATAAGCTTTGTCTCTCTTTTCCTCCACGCACACATAATCATAGGTATATATAATTAAGGTATAAAGGGATTCTGAGACCCAGAGCCAACTTATTTCTTACAGAAAGGACTACTTTGCCAGTGTTATTACTTCTATCACTATTACTTGTAATTTGGAAATTTTTAGAGGAAAAGGGGCTTTTCCTGACACAGTTTGATTCTTTATTTTCAGTTTTCAGTGTATTCTTTCAGCAAGAATAATTGAAATGAATTTCCAAGATAAGGCTTAAAGGAAAAACTTGATCTTTGTGGTCCATTGAATTGGCAATGCTTACAATGGGAAGGATAGTAATCTTATAAAACTGAAACCTCTGCATATGAAGTCTTTTTGAGATAATTATCCTGAGGCTTTGAGAATTCCTTTACATTTCCTCTGTAATGTTAAAGAGCTCGTAGGGGCTACAGGGCCCAGTTTGCCTCTGCTATTTCGATCACTTCTAGTCCTGCAGGCTGACTGCTGGGCACTAGTCACACCCAAGTTGTTCTGGCCAGGGCTTGGATTTCCTCCTTGCCAGTGGGAAAGTTAAAGAAGGGAATTAAGTCATGCTCAGAAATTTCCATCTGAAGACTGTTTTAAGCAGGAGATGATTTTCACTTAATACTCAGAAGTAACATCAGTAAAAGCATCTCTTTCCAAAGCAACATTGAAATGAATAATATATAAAAAAATTTTTGGTTGAATTTATGATAATACATTTCCACTAATGCTTCTGGCCCTTAGCCCAAGAAAGTCAAGAGATCAAGAATTTTCCTTAGGACATAGATTTGTTCTTTTCCTGTCGTTTTCTCTAAGCCTTTTTGAGAATGTTCATGTGACATTTCTTAGCTTTTATCTTCAAAATCTGCCCACATCTGTTGACAGAGGGCATGGTCCATAGCACTACTAGATTGGGAGTACGAGGACGATTTGTATGAGGTGTGGATGCCGTTTAATCCTAGGGGGAAAAAATTATTCTTTCATTTGTACTTATGTTTTCTAAAGTATTCGTTATTTTTTTTAAAACCACATCGGAGTTCTCCTTTCAACACACAATAAATCATGGGCTTTGGAATCCTATCAACCTGGGTTTAGATGCTGGTTCTGTCACTGACTCATCATTTTAGGTAAGCAGTCAAGAAATGTTGGCTTCCTTTCTTGATTTTTCCTGGCTTGCCTTTCACATCACTTATTTTCTATTAGAAACCACACTTCTTGGGGCGCCTGGGTGGCTCAGATGGTTAAGCATCTACCTTCGGCTCAGGTCGTGATTCCAGGGTCCTGGGATTGAGCCCCGCATCAGGCTCCCTGCTCAGTGGGGAGTCTGCTTCTCCCTCTCCCTCTGTCATTCCCTCTACTTGTGCTCTCTGGCTCTATCTCTTTGTCAAATAAATAAATAAAATCTTTGAAAAAAAAAAAGAAACACACTTCTTTCTTTTCATTTTAAGGTCCACTTTCTTATGCATGTAAAACAATACACCTGCTATGCAGCTGCTCCAAATACAGTACATGTGAGAATTACATTACACACATGCACTTACACACTCCCCCCCGACACACACATCTTTTCCAGAGCTATATTTCTTGGTCAGTAGCAGTTGTGTCTCTTGGAGACATTTGCAAATATGTGGAAATGTTTGGCGTTACTATGATGAGGGAGGAGCATTTCTGGCATTTAGTAAGGGGGACCAGAGATGCTAAACATCCTGCAATATATAGGACAGTCCTGCACATTTAAGAACTTTTATTTTTATTTTTATTCATTTATTTTTAAAGATTTTATTTATTTATTTGACAGAGAGAGTGAGAGAGCACAAGCAGGGGGAGCATTAAAAGGAGAGGGAGAAGGAGGCTCCCCGCCAAGCAGGGAGCCCCATGCAGGGCTCGATCCCAGGACCCTGGGATCATGACCTGAGCCAAAGGCAGCTGCTTAATCATCTGAGCCACCCAGGTGCCCCCATTTAAGAACTTTTAATATCAACAGCATGTTTGATAAACATTACTCCAGAGGAAATTCTAAAAAGAAAACATTATTAATGCATAATCTTTAAAATACCTCTTCCTATCACTAGTTTCTACCAAAATCCCTCACAAACATGAGAGTTGATCCTGAAAGGTGCTCTCTTTCTCTATTCTTAATCACAAAGTATTTCCCTGAGAGAGGTGTTTGCTTCTTTTCTCCCTCTCCACCCCACTCAGTTATTGATTATCTGTTTCTACCTAGCCTATCTGGTTTCTTGCATTTCTCTGAATTTTCCCTTTTTCTTCTACGAGACTTCTAGAAATAGCTCAGCAAGCAAGAACCTTTTGCTTCTAAGAAGCTAGAAGAAGGAAGAGGAGAATTTGAGGACTCAAATGTGACCATTTCCCAAAGCCGACATTGTAGCTAGACACCTAGGTGGTTAAGTGTCTTCAAGAATTTGTGCATCTTTCTTCTGAATTGGGATCATATACAGATAGGTAAATAGATTGTATTTTCTATCTCAGTAATGTCTTTAACTGCAAATGTAAATGGTAATGGTATATAGGTATGTAAAATATTATGTTCTCAAAGTCTCAAATATTTGATAAAATAGGGGCATATATTTATGAAATAAGATTTCTCCCTGAATATGAATAAGCTCATAACAATGTTATAAATTATTGAAGAGTTTTTATTTTATAAAGTCAATGGTTGAAGGAAAGAAGTAGTTCAAGTGAATGTATAACCTATTCTAATTGATAACAAGAATCTTTGCAATTGCGTATCTTGATATGGTACTTAAATGGTTCTCTGAATCTATACACTGACCAAATAAGAACTTTATATTTCAAGAGAATTGCCAAAGGAAGAAATTATCCTCAGATTGGTCTATCTTGTCTGTTTTGACTATGCAGATAAATTATAACTTGAAGGGGGGCATATATCATTTATGTTAGGGCAAGTTCAAAAAGTTAGAGACACCACCCAAACAACCATATTTTTTGTTTAAAAACTTCTATGGCCTAGGGGGCGCCTGGGTGTCTCAGCCGGTTAAGCATCTGACTCTTGATTTCAGCTCAGGTAATGATCTCAGGGTCCTGATATCAGGTCACAATCTCAGGGTCATGGGCTCAAGCCCTGTGTTGGGCTCTGTGCTCAGTACAGAGTCTGCTTATCTCTCTCCCGCCCCCAGCTTGTGTACTGTCTCTTTCTTAAAAATAAATAAATAAAATCTTTAAAAAAAACTTTTATGGTTCAGAAATTCAACCTTAAAAAATCATAGCTTACATTTGGAAAGAAAACAAAAATTCTGTTTCATGTATAGGCATGTTAGAATAACCTAAGAAGTGTCATAAATACATCACATTCTTATTTTACTTTTGTTCCCTATGCTTTCTTATAAGAGTAATTCAAATGAAAAGAGAACAGAAATGATATTCATAGAATAGAAAGAAAAATCCATGGGGAATGAGGAAACTCTATTAAATTTTGGGAAAACTATACAGCATCTTAGGTTTTGAATTTACTGTTTCACCAAACAGTATTTCCAAAGTGGGAAAACATGCCTTTAGTTTGGTAAAAACTAACATTGAATTTTAACTTTAAAGGGAGTGCTTGTGAAAGTCCACTGAGATATAGCTGTACTTGGATGGCTAATGTTCAAACCCAGGTGTTGATTGAAGGACAATAACAGGAATTCTGTGTTAAGAAAAAACTCAGTACTGCAGGTCAAGAATAGCAGTCAATTCAGTACATTTGAAACCATAGTATTTCACATTGTTATTCTGATGAAAGGGGATCTTTGGACCACTTACTCTACCTGGCCAGCATGCCATCACCAAGACTGCATTACTAAAGAATAGAGCAGTTAAATATTCTGTAATCCGATTTCTCTGGCAGAACTTCTGCATAAAATTGAAATAAGGCAAACATTCATTCCATTATAGTGAACTTATTTATAATGTTTTTTTGGTATTTCATGTGATAATTCTATCATCTTCCTTATCACTGAGTCCAGGAGTAATATGGTAGTGCTGCCTCTTGACATTGCTGGATGGAAAATTATTTTAAAGCCATAGGTGTAAATGGAAAGACTATGGTGCCGATAGATTGGATTGAATACTTGATCATCCTGGGAAAAGCAATGCTTTAGGAATTGTTACACTTGATTTTGAGGACTGGTTTAAGCTTTTTTGCAAGTCACTGAACTCTGACTGTCCTCATTTCTGAAACGGTGATGATGCATGCATTATTACCTCCTTTCCAGCTTTAAAGGATAGTTGTAAACAGTACTTTGCAATCTTCTGTGCAACATCACCATGCTCATTCTGTGATAACTTGCAAATCATTATGTTGTTGCACTTGAACTTTAAAAGGGAATTTTTAAATAATATGTCAATTCTTTATTAATCTGTAAGATTGAGGTAAATGGCTCAGGTCTTATTCATCATTTTATTCTGAGCACCTAGGCGAAAAGGCTGATGCACAGTGGACATTCAGAAATTCATTCACTGAATAAATAAAACATTTTTCAAACCGTAAAGACTATTAATATTACTCAAAATTAAATTTTTCATCTTCATGCCACCTTTTCTGATTGCATTGTGTTTTTCTCTTTGCCTATGTCATTACCTAGTTTCAATTTCTTCCCTGAAATGTTTTCATATTAGTATAAATATTTATTTGTCTATGTTGAATAGAAAAGAAAGTGATCTAATTAGATAAATATCCCTTCTTAACTGATACATTTCACTGATACCGTCAACATAGCTAGAACCCCTTAAAATTAATTTCTAGTAAGAATATAAAACATACAAAATTAGTTAATTTTTTCTTGGGTAACATGAAGTATTTCAGTATCTGGTGTACCTTTGGGCCGTAGGGAGATAAAAAGACAAAGGAAGGGGCAAAGAGAAAAACTAATACTTTTTTCTAGGCCTCCACGTGCTGAGAGTGTGTTATCTTCAGTTTTATAGAAGAGATAACTGAGACTCAGAAAGATTGAGTAACTTGCTTCTGGTCACATATCTGATTGGTAGCAGAGCTACTCACGTGTTTAACTAAAAAAATCTTGCCATCTTTCTGCTAAACCATTTTATAGTACTCCAAAAATACAGTTACTTGGTGCTAGATAATTTAAACTCTGCTGAAAATTTATTATGAGTTAAGCCAAAAACATTTGTTTTTCTATAACCATATGTTTTAATCAGTACTTGAAAACCACGTTGCAGCCAAAAGCTCTTCTACTCTGCCCTGTGTTAGGTAGAGAACATACCTTCATTCTGAAACTTATGAGCCTTTAGTAGCCTTATCTGACTTAATGGATTTTGTTCTGTGATTCTCTGCCACGCTTTTTGTTGAGAAAAGCACCTGATATTTGGTCACCAAATTAAAGTGGCAATTCACGCTCTTGATTTTTTAGCCCAAGGTTTATGAATCCAGTATTGTTCTGAGATTCAGTCAATTTCTTGGGTAATTATATATAAAGTTTACAAAATATTCTGTTTATATGAGCTTTCTAACTGAATTAGAATAGTAGTAATTAAATCAATTTCATTCAAAAGAAAAATTTATGGTGGATTCATAGATTTCCCTTTCTTTCCATCAAATAATTACAAATATTCCTGTTATTCCTTTTGAATTGTGTCATGTTTTATTTTTCCACTCAACTCCAATCCCTGATAAATTGTTGAAGAGATTTCTTTGGAAAATACTAACATTTGAGAAGACAACCTCTGAAATGAATTCTCCCAAACATGGTGATTTTATTTTAATTAACATAATGTATAAACCCCAGCCTGCTACTTTCCTAAGGGACTTTTCAGAAACTTGATGTGCAGTGTGATTCTGTAGGAGGAAGATAAGGTGAAGCATATTTCCGAATTATTTTTTATTGTTGTTACTTGTAATAGTAGTAGTTCTACAGCTACATATGCAGAATGTCAGCTTTGGGAATGTTGCTGTAACCATGTAACTTGGAGGGTGAGTGTGTGTGTGTACACTTATCTACATGCAACACAAAACCAACAAGAAAGCTTCTCCTGTGAAATAAACTGTCATGTATTTATGACAAATGCCAAAACAAGGTTGCATGGTAGGCATATTATAAAAACCTACCGATTACAGAAAATCATGTTGTATCATCAGCTTTTACCAAGTATATCACTCTATGTGAAATGTTGTGCTGGTCAATTTGGAAGATACAAAGAATTATAAACACCTAGTCTCTGACTTTAGAGGTTTAAGCTAAATGGAAAGACAGAGCATATGTATACATTCACAAATAAATACAATGGAAAGTCAGCATATACATGTCGGATAGTGATAAATAGAATCAGCATCAGAGAGGGGGTAGAGAAATCCTTGTGACTTCGGGTAGTCATTAAAGTTTTATAGAGATGCAAGAGTCAAACTGGCCTTTGAACTATATGTAGGATTACATAGGTGGAGATGGGAATGGGATGTTCTATACAGGGGGATGGCACATGCTCAGTGAGAAAGTGATGATGTGGAAAGTCTGTTTCAGAGATAGATGGGGCTGTAGTGGAAGATCTCTGTGCAAAAGTAGGAATGAAGTAGGAAAGACAGTTGTGGAAACTGAAACCACCACATAGGCATGTAGATCTCATCCTATCTGGGAAATGTTTGAATGATATTTTAGGAAAATTAATCTGTGAGCGGCACACAGTATTATTTGAAACGTGGTGAGATGGGGAGGAAAGAGGGGGACAAGGGCAAGTGGTGTGAAGTCAACAAGACCACCACATGCATTTATGCCGGTTGTGCCCTGAACATTTCTGGGGTACTAATCATATAAACTTATACAACTGTGTTAAGTGACTTTGCAGGTAAAAGGGAGATAAGGAAAAAACGGTATCAAAATGGAGGACAAAGAGTAAAGACATGCAGGCAAAGAAAGATTTAAATTAATGCAGCAAGGTAGGGCCCCTATTAGCAAGGTCAAATTATTTAAAAAAAAAAAAAGGAAAATCTGTGCATGTGTGAAGTTCAAAGAAAAGGAGGCAATGGCAGAATGATTAAAGAGAGATGTACTTAAAAGAACTGGTTTCTAAAAAGGTTGGGATAGAAAACCCAGATAGAAGATCTTGTTTTTGATAACATTTGGATACTTTTATTTTTGAACCTAGAAGGAAAGAAGCAAAGATGGATACAGATCATTCCATCATTATTTCCTCAAAGAACTACTACAGATACAGGTGGACGAACACACCTGTGGAATAAGTTAGAGAAAAGTCAGATGATTCTGACACACCAAATGCCACCATTCGTCCAGCTGGGAAGGTTGAGAAAAGATTTTCTTATGACCCCAGGACTAAGTGGTTCTATCTGTTACAATGCTGAATTTTAATATCTGGTATTTTAGAGCCAAAAAATAAGCCCTAGTGTGCCCTCCAGCATATCTAGCTATCTAACAATATATTCAGAGGGACAAGGGAGGTGAGATATCCATTTTACTCATTAGTCAATAAATTTCTTGTTAATGTCACATTAACCTTATGTTGTTAGGTCACTTAACTCTATAATTATACAACTTTATCAATTAATTAGGTTATGTAATTAACCAATGAATATTTACTTAACATTTTACAATGATCAAAATATTGGGCTGGCATTTAGAGGCTACATACACTTATAATATTTGGTCATTATCCTCAAGCAACATACTGTATCATTGGAAAGACTACACACACACACACACACACACACACACACACAAATAGGTATAATAAAATACCCAGTGGTTGAGACACCTGGATGGCTCATTCTGTGAAGCTCTGCCTTCGGCTCAGGTCATGATCTCAGGGTCCTGGGATCAAGCCCTGGCTCAGGCTCTCTGCTCAGCGGGGAGTCTGCTTCTCCCTCTCCCTCTGTGCTCCTGAGCTCCTGAGTTCGTGTGCGCTCCATCTCTCTCTCTCAAATCAATCAATCAATCAATCTTTTAAAAAAAGCAAATAGTTGGTAAAGCTAACAAGTACTGTGGGAACTCAGAGGAGAGACTAAGTAATCATTAAGGGGCAAAGCTTTGTAGAAAAGTGTGGTTATCCTGTACCCTGAAAGCTAAGTAATGATACGTATTATACAGTTTAATTTAAATGTGTGCTCTTGTTTAAAACCAAAGGGATATAATAATCCCAGGTATGTTTACTATAATTTGTAGTTCATATTATATTTGTGAGTTCTGTTTTACTTATAACTAAATTACCATTTTGGACTATTATAGTCTTTAATAATAGACATTTAATTTTTCCCTAAAAGTAATACACGATTTTAATGGGAATCCTAGAAAATATAAAGAAGTACATATAATATTATATACTTAAGTGTAGATAAAACATGATCCCACCAGAGATAAATACTATTAGCATACTGCCATATGTCTTCCTACGGCAGGTTTGAATATTTTAATGTAGCTCTTATCTGAGTCTGTCTTGTACTTCTTGACTCAATTCTTCCATTAGAACGTCTGCTCCCTGAGTTCAGGAAATGGAATTTATCTTTGCAGTTCTTTATTGCATAAATCACAATTTTCCCCACATGTGTAGCAAGAAATAGGAAACACTGCTTGCTTTTCACAGATCAGTAAATACCTCCCTTTTAAATTTAAATTTTCTATAAGTAAAAGTTTGTCACTCACAACTTGTTTTCAAACCTAGATCTGAAGAACATGTCTTACCTGGACCTTATTGTAGTTAAAAGGCCTCTTAGGTATGAATTCCCCCTGTTCATTATAAGTGATGCTTAAAGATAAAGTCCTTTTTCTTGGTTATAGGTACATGATCTAAGTTCCTGTCCCACCCTTCCTCCCCAGGCTACATATGAGATTTCTTTTTCAGAAGCTTTTAGGTTTCCGAGACACTGATTCATTCTGAAATCATCATGTGCTCTGGAGTGGGATGAAATTCTGAGAAATTGTTGGCAGCTGATTTCTACGGAAGGAAGTCCTTAACCATGTTCAGCACAGAATGAACTGTTCTAGAACAAATGTCTGTGACTTTTGTTCTTACACTATTGCTTCTCTGAAGGTTTATGTGATCTGCTAGAAATTGTTACTTTAATCATGTTGAAAAATCACAAATAGAATTTTGAATAGAATTGGACTTCCCAACAATTGAATATTTGCTCTGTTGTCTATGAGTCAACATATTTTGTTTTTTAAGTTTTAGACAAAGAAACTGAAAAATAGTGGCATACCACAGGAAACTTTGTATACTTACATACCTAAGTATAAGTATACCTATAGGAGGAGGGAGCTTGCTAGATCTATTAATGGAAGTAGCTCATATCTACACAAAGGAGCGTGATAGTTAGGGCTATAACTATTCTTTTAAATTAACTCTAAAAATATACTTATGGACAGCATTTTTATTGAAAAAAACATATGCAGATGGTAAAAAATTCTAACAGGTCCATAGACTTTCTTCCTAAAAGCTATTACCAGTTGTGCGTAATCTTCTAGGAATTTTTTTTTTTGTATATACAAGTGTATTTAATCTATTTTTTTCCATAGATGGAAATAGAGTGCTTACATTATTTTGCAACAAACTTGTCTTTTATGTCTTCCATTTTAAAAATTATCTTAATAGTATATTTTGGGAATTATCCTATATCAGTGTATGCCTATGTATATGCATTGTATTCATTATTATATTTTTTTTTATATAGATACACTACAATTTATTGCTGTATAGACGAATATGCATTGTTTCTGGCATTTTTATATTTCAAACAATCTTCCAAAGAATATTCTTGTATATACTATCTTTTCACGTATGTGAAATAATATCTGTAGGATAATTCTGGTACATGCTACCCAGAAGACCAAGAGACAAATTCTTGACTCTTTGATTTGATGCCAAGATGTAAAGTCTTGGAAGTTTTTTCCAAGACTGTAGAAACTGAGTTTAGCAAAACTATTATCACTTGAATGATCAGAAAACTTTGCTTGAAGGGAAATGGCAGGTCAGCTCCTTGAGTTGTAGGGTAAAATGCCTTAGGGAAATAAGCCTTGGATGTAGTTCAAGTATTTATGAGCCTTTGGGAGCTATCCAGAGTACTGAAGCTCTGCCACAGGAAGCAGTCTGTTCCAGTAGACCAGAAACCTCAGTTTCCCGATTATTTTTTTTTTATGTCTCTCCTCCCTTGGATCTTGCCCTTGAGATTCTGAACACTTCTAACTCAGCTATCACCCCTCAGCTTCTTCTTTCCCTGTTTTTAACTCACCCCATCCTCCATCAGCCTCAAATCCAAGTCTATTATTTCTGTTTTTCCAAACAACACCAGCTGTGACCCAGTCTCACCATTTGATGTCAGGATTCCAAGATAAATAAGCTAGCAATGCAGCACTAATGTCACTTGAATTTGGCTGATTCCTGATAATGGTCTCAGGTTATATAGCTATGCACAAATCAGTTTTAAAGCTACATCAGAAGGTAATACCAGAGTATCTTGGAACTTTCTATTGTGGAGTTTTGCTTTCCTTCCTAATATAAAGAATGAACTTCATGGGCGCCTGGGTGGCTCAGTTGGTTGAGCAACTGCCTTTGGCTCAGGTCATGATCCTGGAGTTCCGGGATCGAGTCCCACATCGGGCTTCCTGCTCAGCAGGGAGTCTGCTTCTCCCTCTGACCCTCTTCCCTCTCATGCTTTCTCTCTCTCATTCTCTCTCTCTCAAATAAATAAATAAAATCTTAAAAAAAAGAATGAACTTTATAATATAACAGAATGACTTATTTATTCATGTAAGTCATAACTGCTTGCAAATTTCTTCTGAAGCAAAGAATTTTTTTCTTCCTGCCGAAAGCATGACAATGGATAACTTCAAAGCCAACGTATTCTGTTCTATTACTTAGTTTTGAGATCCAGACCACTTAATACATTCACTATTTGTGAGGGAATATCTGAATTCCTAGAGCTTTTCAGCTGGCAAAGCATAGGAAAGATATTTTTCTATATTTTTGGCTTACACATTCTTGGAAATCCTTTCTCTAAAGGACTCAAACTATAGGGGATAGGACAAAGGGAGGGTCTGGTATAGTTCTCTCATCTAGACTATATGAAAGGGCAGTGGGGAGGAGAATCCTTGATTATAAATATAAGGACACATAGTCAAAATTGGCTCAAACAAAACAAAGTTATTAGTTAATATGCCTGAACAGTCTAATAATGCACCTTGGTTCACAGACCTCAGATACCCACTATCACCTAGGTTCTCTATTTTTGGCTTTGCTTCATCTGTGTTGACTTCCAGCTCAAATATGTGGTCCCTGGATGGTAGTAAGGGGACCAGAAAAGCTTTAGCCCTACATCCTCCCAGATTCAGATTCAATGAGTCCCTTTTCCCACTCTAGCAAAAGCCTAAGGCAAACTATCACTGTTCTGATTTTCTTTGCTTTTAGTCATATTGCCTATCCTCAAACAATCACAGTAGATGGGGCATGGAATTTATTACTTACTTTTTATGGATCTCTTCTACCCTGGATCTGGTGAGGAAGTTGATTGTCTCACTTATAAAAAATTCATGGAATTCTTTTTTTTTTAAAGATTTTATTTATTTATTTGAGAGAGAGATGAGAGAGAGAGAGAGCACATGAGAGGAGGGAGGGTCAGAGGGAGAAGCAGACTCCCCACTGAGCCCGGGAGCCCGATGTGGGACTTGATCCTGGAACTCCAGGATCATGACCTGAGCCGAAGGCAGTCGCTTAACCAACTGAGCCACCCAGGTGCCCAAATTCATGGAATTCTTATCAGAAGAATATAGAATGGCCAATAATAAAAACAAAGATAAAATAAAAATAAAATATGCACTACATAATGGAAAGTAGAAAATATACTAAGGGAGAAAACTAAGGAGTAGTAATTATTTAATAATATATTGAAAAACTAACATTTATTAAAGGTTTTATTTGTATTGTGCCAATTGTTCCCTGGTAGGTTCTTATTAGGTAGGTAATACTTTATGATTTTTAATAATCATATATAATTATAAAAATAAATTATATTTTTTAAAACAAGATAGAAATTCATTTTTTATGAAAGAGAAAGGTGTATCTTGCTCCCAATTATCTTTCCCATTTATCAAATTAAAGGATTCATTAAAGTGGGTGAAACCTGTTTATAGAAATTCGTAAAACTTTAGCATGGGGACTGACATTATACTTGCTAAAAATAGATATGAACACTTTGTTTCTTCCAAACTTATCATATGCTTTCAAAGTGCACAGCATATAAACAGTGACCCTTTTTTGACCTAGAGTACCCCTTAACCATTCTCTTCCACAAATGGCAAGGATGGACAGTATAAGCAAAATTGGCTCTTGTATTATCCACATAAACCCATCTATGATGGTACTTGATTATTAAGGATCAAAGTAACAACCTATATAGGTTGTTTGTATTGTTGGTAACTGTATTGCTTCCAAAGGCATTTTTCCTTCAAATTGCCACTGGAACACAGCAATAGTCAGTCCCTGCATTTGGCTCTTTGGATGGTCAGGAAACAGTATTACTTTATACTACTTGTCTGTTGTCCATTTTCATTTATTTGTTCCTATTATCTTATATATACTCATTTTTTTTGGATACAACTCTGCTAACAATTCTCTTCTTCTTAACTTAGCTTTATACCATATCCAAAACTTAGGTATGATGCTTCAGAAGATTCTTATCCTGGCTTCATATCACAGTGGTAATATTTTTGAGGTTGCTGGTTGTCCACAATTTTCTTAATTTGCTTTTTCCATTTTTTTATAGTATAGTAATATTTAACATCTATTTAGCATCTACAGTCACCAATTTCTTATTTTATAAGGCACCTTTCAAGTTAGGTAACTATTTTATCATCAAGAAACTCAAACACTGATTTGGTTTACTCGAGGAAAAAAATGAACAAAAACAGAAAACTAGTGACTAATAAATAGAATTCTCATCTCTTTCCTTTGAATTATATTCTTAAACAACAGAATATATCTAGAGGACTGCTAGTACATGTATGTACTGCCCCTTTGAAGTATATTTTCTATATATGCTCATGCAAAGGAGATCCTCAGAGATTTTTTTTAATTTATAGCTTAAAAATAAGTAAAAGAATAATGTGAATTTCTCAGTAGTTCACACTAAAGTAATGTTGGAAATATAAGAATGGATAAGGAATTAATAAGACTGGAAGAGTAGAAAGCCAGTAAGTTTTATGGAGGAGTAATTGGATAATTAGTACAAGCTTATACGCATCTTCTTGTTCTTTAATTATTTCAAAAGTGTTAATCTTTTATCCCCCTCACTACATTGCATTTCCCTTGAGTATCAGGATGATAGAATTTGTCCTTTGAAATTCTAGGTCTTTCAATGTGGAGATCAAATTTAGTGGGTTTTGAATATTGACACTAGGAAGATAGCTAATCCAACTGAATGAAATATATCTACATCTGGCCACCACTGGAAACCACATAACAATCTCATCCACAGCCACTTAAGTTATTTATGTGACTGGGACAGGATAACATTTATTAACATCTTCCCTTATCTGAATCATCATAAGGAATCCTGTATTTTGTGAGGAACCTTCAGAGAGGAGGAGTGGGCTAGGGACACAGCAGAAAAGACTGGTTATTTGCATGGGCCCTGGTGCCAGACTTCCTGGCTTAGGGTCTGGATCTGCCGCTGACCAGATGTGGGAACTTGGACAATTTACTCAACTTCTCTATAACTTTAACTAGGGATTTTAATGGAATTTATCCTATATTGTTGTTTGGAGAACTAAATGGGTTAATAGAGTCAAGTTTACAGAAAAGAGACTGCAACATACTAAACATTAAATAAGGGTAAGCAATGATTATAGGTAGGGAGAAGAGTAAAGACTTGGCAAATAAATAAACATAATATACAAAATAAAAAACCAAAAGAAAGAAAAAGAGGCAGAGGGAGTGGGAACTGGGGAAGACAGGATAAGGGGAGAATTTGATGAAACATTTTGGGGAATGATCAAATGTGAAGAATGTGGGGTTCTCCAGAGCAGGAAAGGAGATAAAAGAGAAAAGAGGTAGAAAATGTTGCCAGGATTGATCATGAATTACATTTTTCTTTAATATTCTCTGAGAGCCATGAATAAAGAATGGAACTGCTTTTTAGATTTATTGGAGGGGAGAGAGAGGATTTGTGTAAATTGGATACTATTTTAGAACTAAGCCATATAAATCCTTACTTTCACAGGTTTTATTTATATGTTCCTTGATTCTCTGTCTTTTCTGTCTAGTCCTTTTGGTTATTGAGTTAAAGCCATAGCCCTAGAAAAATATGAGTGAGAAGAGCAATGCAGAACTTACACTTCTAGGCTCATGGTAGAGAGAGGGCATGAAAACAAAGAGCCTCTTAGCCTCCTCATGAGCCAAGGAAATTGACAGGCATATTTTACCATGATCACTTTCATTAGAAGAGTTCAAGCCCATCTGAATGTGAAGATGCCTCCAGCTGCTTTTTCAATTGTTTCTGTGTGGTATTCATTACCATAGTTAGTATAGAAAACTAGTTTCAAAAAGCAGTGTAGCTCTGATACAGTGCTTATAAGAAAGTGAGTTTTAATGGCTTTGGGGAAAGTAAAATAATATATACATGAAAATTAAAAATCCAGATAAACTTTGTTCCATTGGTTCAATATCTGAACATCATTCTAGAAAAATAAAAGCACAATATGTAAGACTATGAATACACATACACACAAATAAGTTAGAACTACATGTGAATAAAGTGAAAAACATTAACAGGCACATGTATGATCCTAGTGGGTGTGTGTGGGGTGGGGAGATAAACTGAAACCTGTATCAAAATACAAGAATATGAGCAGTATAATAAGACAAAATGCGGAAAAGAAAATACAACCCATGATTTTACTATTAATGCATTAAAAATGAATATGCAAGGATGGCTGCATAAGTGTCCAGCTCTTGATTTCAGCTCAGGTCATGATCTCAGGGTTGTGAGATGGAGCCCCGCATCAGTCTCTGTGCTGAGTATGGAGTCTGCTTGACATTCTCTCCCCTTCTCACTTTGCCCATTCTCCCTGCTCACCTGCATGGGTGCAGGCATGCTCTCTCTCCCTCAAATAAATAAATAAAAATCTTTTTAGAAAATGAATATGTATTTGAAGAAATGATCAGCAAAATGAAAAGTAACCTTTGGAACGGGAGGAAATACTTGCAAAATACACATCTGATAAGGTGTTAATATCCAAAATATATAAAGAGCTCATACAACTCAATAGCAAAACAAAAGCAAATAAACAAACAAACAAAAAATCTAATTTAAAAGCAGACAAAGGAACTGAATAGACATTTTTCCAAAGAAGATATTCAAATGACCAACAGGTACATGAAAAGTTGCTCAACATCCTTAATCATTAGGGAAAAGCAAATCAAAACCACAATGAAATATCACCCCACACCTTTTAGAATGACTTTTTTTTTTTAAGATTTTATTTATTTATTTGTCAGAGAGAGAGAGAGAGCACACAAGCAGGGGGAGTGGCAGGCAAAGGGAGGAGCAGGCTCCGCGCTGAGCGGGGAGCCCTTTGCGGGGCTCCATCCCAGGACTCTGGGATCATGACCTGAGCTGAAGGCAGATGCTTAACCATCTGAGCCACCCAGGAGTCCCTGGAATGACTATGATCATAAAGAAAAGAGATAAATGCTGGTGAGGATGTGGAGGAAAGGGAATTCTTACAGACTGTTGGTGGGAATGTGTATTAGTATAGCCATTATGAAAAATGTTATGGAGGCTCCTCATAAAGTTAAAAATAGAACTGCCGTATGATCCAGCAATTCCACTTCTGGGCATATATTCAAAGGAAATGAGATCACTACCTCAAAGGCATATCTGTACACTCACGTTCACTGCAGCATTATCTATAATAGCTAAGACAAGAAAGCAACCTAAATGTCCATCAACAGGTGAATGGATGCATACATACATACACTGGAATACTGTTCAGTCATTAAAGGAAGAAAGTCCCGCCATTTGTGACAACATGGGTATTACACAAAGTATAATAAGAGAAACACAAATACTGCATGATTTCACTTATATGTGGAGTCTAAAAACAAAAACCAAACTCATAGAAAAAGAGATTAGATTTGTGGTTACTGAAAATAGGGGGTGGTGGTGGTGGTGGGGAGTTGGATGAAGGTAATCAAAAGGTACAAACTTCCAGTTACAAGATAAATAAATACTGGGGATGTAATGTACAATATGATGACTATAGTTAGCAACTTTCAAATATACCATTATGATAGTATTAAAATATTAGAACCTAAAAGTTCTCATTATGCTGTACATTTTAAACTTATACAGTGGGACATATGCACCCCAGTGTTTACAGAAGCATTATCTACACTAGCCAAATTATGGAAACAGCCCAAGTGTCTATCAAGTGATGAATGGATAAGAAGTGGTATATCTATATCTATATATACACTACACACACACACACACACACACACACACACACACACACACACACACACAATGGAAGATCACTCAGCCATAAAAAAAGAATGAAATTTGCCATATGCAATGACATGATGGAGCTAGAGAGTATTATACTAAGTGAAAGATGTTCATCAGAACATCTGTCAGAAAGATGAACACCATATAATTTCACTCATGTGTGGAATTTAAGAAACAAAACAAACAAGCAAAGAGAAAATAAAAAGAGAGGGAGGCAAACCAAGAAAGAGACTCTTAACTATACAGAGGGGAGGTGGGTGGGGGGATGTGTTAAATAGGCGATGGGTATTAAGGACTACACTTGTTGTAATGAGCACAGGATGAGGTATGGGATTGTTGAGTCACTATATTGTACACATGAAACTAATATTACACTGTATGTTAACTAACTGGAATTTAGATAAAAACTTAGAAAAAAGAAAAGTATAAAAAACAAACATACAGTGCTATATATCAATTTTATCTCAATAAAACTGGAAAAAGTGACAGTAGAAATTAACTTTCAAACCTTAGAGATCTACATTACCATAAGGTGAAGGTTAATGAGGAATAATAAAGATAATACAAGCTAAAAACGGGGGGTGTTGTTTATAAGTACGGAGGGATGTTACAAATTGGGACTCTCCCGAGCAAAGAACATATAGTTATCCTACTTACAATTCACCCACAGCTGCATGAATATTCAAACACCACACAATTGTCAGGACCACTGGATTTTGGTTTCTCAGAGCCTTTCAGATAATCAAAATATGTGAGAATTCATAAAGAGCTTGGAGATATCATCTAGTTGAGTTACCTAGATTTATAGAAGAGAAATCTGAAGGTCACGTAAGAAAAATTACTTGTCCTAGGTCACACAATTCTTTGGCACTAAAGTTATTTACAGATCCCAGGAGTTTGATACCCAAGGTAATATTCTACTATAACAATTTCATAAATAGTATGAATACTATAAAAATACTAGCATCTTTGGGCACCCGGGTGGCTCAGTTGGTTGAGAGGCTCTTGATTTTAGCTCTGGTCATGATCCCAAGGTTGTGGGATCGAGCCCCACATGGGGCTCTGCGCTCAGCGTGGAGTCTGCTGAGATTCTCTCCCTCTCCCTCTGCCCCTTCTCCCTTTAAATAAATAAATAACGAAATAAAATCTTTAAAAAAATGTGCTAGCATCTTCTTATCCAAAGTCAAGATTTCTTGCTTTTGGTTAGATGGTGTTTCCATATCAGGGATCAATAATGTAATATTTTCATTAGAAAGGTATGAACTATCAACCTAGAACAGTTTGTATATCTGAGCATAGGACACCTGATTTTTTTTTATCGTAAGTCACCCATCCTTTTATGAGGTTTACAATGCACCATTTGTGCATGAAGATTAACCACTTGTTCAACAGTCCAATCTAAATAGTGCCAGTAGCAGATTCACATGGTTCCCAGAGAAACAAATATGCTTATATTCCAAAAGTATCACAAGAATATACAAGTCAGGTGTCATGGAGCCCTGCAACTCTGCTGAAGACAGTGTAACTTACTCAGGATCAGCCCAGAAGTGGCTTCCAATGAGAAGGCTGTGGCGTGAGATGCCCAGAGTGTAAATGATTCGCTCAGGGTTCTAAAGGGTCAGAGTAGGCAATCAAAAATTTTGGTGGTCAGGAGTGCTGCAATTTTCAGTGGGTTAATCAGTGTAGGCCGTTTGAGAAGGTAACGTTGTGGCAGGATAGGATAGACAAAGAACAGGATAGAGGATGTTTCGTTCTGTGGTGAGAGTGTGCATTCCAGACCCAAATTGGCTGGATTGGAAATCTGAACCCACCACTTTGAAAAAAGTGACAATTTTTGATGCCTACTTGTCCTAAGCCATGAAGCAGGGGGGAAATGATTTGGCCTTAACATGACAAGTTGTTGTATACATGAGGTACTACTCATGAGTAGCATGCCTGGAATAGGGCCTAAAACACAGTCTGCAGAGACTAGATATTAGCTGTTGTTATCACTGCCTGCAGGGGCAGCCTCAGGACAAGCAGTGTGCCAGGGACCAGCACTGCGAAGGGCTGCTCTCCCAACCCAACAGCCTTCAAGGCCACATCACCTCCCTCATTATTTTGCTGTGGAACACACTGCAGCAAAAAGATCAAAGCCTGTTTTCCCTTCCTTCTAAACTTCTGATGGGCTCCTAAAGTGAGAAAGACAAACGTCTCTCCTCTGTATTTGCCACCCGTCAGCTAAGAGACCCCAAAAGGGAAGAGTATTTATTTATATCAAGGATATTCTGGCAACATAGCTTTTCTCAGAGTTGCCAAACTCCTTGGTGCCTGAATCCAGGTATCTTGGTATTTGTATACTACCTAGAATAATTCCTTGCTCAAAGTTGCAGATTAATATATATAAATATGACATATATAAATATACAAATGTTTGGCAATGGAATCATTGAAAGATTACAAAGATGGGAAGAAGGCTGGCATTGAAAGAATAAAACTACATAGGGAGTAAAGCTTGCAAAGCCTGATTTGGCTAATTTAAAAAATACAGTGAGACGAATGGAAATTATCAGCAAGAGGATGTGGAACCATCTGGAAAAAGAAACGGAGAGACATTAGCCTAAAACAAGAAGGATGCCTGGAGTGAGAAGGGAATGAAGCAGAAATGTAGAGGGAAAGAATAGAAAGTGGCAAGGAAGAAGAGAAGGTGGAAAATAGGTACGAGAGGCAGTCATAGAGTTTTATAGGAAGATAAAAACAGTAGATTGAAACAACTGGGTTTTTGGCAACCAGAAAAAAAGATAACGGGCGTGACAAGCATGAAGCTGCACTGAATGTCTGTTCACAGACTATTTGTGACTCACTGATGCAGCTATTTCACAAGAGATTTGAAAAACTATTTGAGAGAAAATTGAGGATATTGTACACATAGGACTTTATGGTTCATCGTGATTATTTACTTTTTGTTATAACATATAAAACTATTCTAAACTATGGCAATGATCTTCCTTCAAAATTTTGTGTAAATTGTTTTATTCTCTATAAAAAGCACATCAGATTGGAAATGTGTGGAAGGGATGCTTCTCAGCGTTCACTTTTATATCCCTGGAGCTAATTCCACTTCCATGCCAAGTAGATGTTGGAAATTTTCCGTTGACTATTACACAAATTTCAAAAAGCCAAGCCATTGAGGCAGAGGATAGTTTATGGCCCATTAACAATACATTTGCTTCTCAGAACTGTAAACACAGCCTTATGGATCTTAATGTAATTGTTTAGGACGAGTGTGTTGGCAAGAACTGTTGGAGTCTGTTGACACAGTCTGTAAAGCAATGTGTTTTAAGCAAATCTGCAAAATGTTACCAACTCATTAAGCTAAGAGCTTTATGCCTCAGTGTTCTAAAGCAATTCTGTAAGATACATCCGAACAAGGCTGTATATCCATTTCTGGTTCTGCCATGATTGATGTGTATATAAAAGGAGCTGACTATATTTCTCGTTGCATTATGCTGATAGTGTTTCATCATTATTGTTGCTTTCTTTTCTTAAACATTATTCTTTCATTCTGTTATGTAACTAAAAGAATGCAGAGAAGCATTTATATACATTCTATGGAATAGATTTTGCTGTATTGAAATATGCCATAGGGACTGCAAAGGTGCTTCCAAACTTGTGTTCCCCAGACGTGGTATTAATGCAAATACATTCCCACTCTCCTGTATGTTCCTTTAAAATTCAGTCTTCCATAGATACTTGAAACCAGAAGGGACTTTAGACATCATACAGTCTAACCTTGTCCTCACTGAAGCAACACTTTAGAGTATCTCTGTTGGAGAGACCAAAATTCAGTACATTTCAAGTGAGGCAGTCTTGATTCGGTTAAAGTGTTTTCAAGTGCAAACAGAAGAAACACAACTCAAAAAGGAGAATTGGTTCCTAAAACTGAAAAATTCAGCAGTGTTTCTCATTTGCAGCATGGGTGGTTTGAAGGTCTCAAAGTATATTACCACCACTCTTCACCTCTTAATTCTGCTTTTTTTCCACATGAATTTCCTCCCTGTTTTCTCTTTGAGGTACCACTCAGTGTTACATCTTAATATCTCCATGGTCCGCACAAAGGGATATTCTGTTTCTAACAGTTCAAGTCAAAGTTCTGGATTTGAGTGTAGCAGAATGACTTGCACTAAACCAATGACCCACCTCTAAACCAAACACTGGACCCAGGGAAGAAAGATAGGGAATGCTCAAGTTAGGTCACGTACTCACATACAGGGTGGTTTGTTAATGTAACTAATCTGGCCTAGATGATTTTCAGTTGTTTTCTCTCTTTCATCCTTACCGACACAGTGAGGCACAATTCTTTCTTTTACCTCAATAGTCGATTCCTTTCTACTGATACTGATACTGCCTGAATTCAAATTGTCATTGAGGCTTTCCCTGGGACTATAGTTAGAGATACCTCTTTGTCTCTAGTCTTCTCCTCTCTAAACTGTTTATATTGTTGTCAGAATGATTAACTTTACACTCATATTTCTCTACTGCCCCACACCAATCCTCCCATCCATCCCCTTTAAGATCGATTCATTCTTTTTCTTTCTCAAATTCTACCTTAAGTCAAGATCAGTATTTCTCTCTTCTACTATCCCATAATTTTCTCTACCTTCATTTACATTAGGTCTCAGATGCCTGTGTTCTCCAGTAGATTATGAGTAGTTAGAAGGCACAAACCATATTTTATTTTTATATCCACAAAAATACTGAGCCTGAGGTCTTACCCAAAGTCTTTCACTAAATGCTAGTCAAATTTAGTGAAATGTCGAACAGTCCAATTTAACAATAAGTGTTTTAAGAATGCAATCTGGGCCAAAGTACTCAAGGAAAGGCGCACACATTGGTATGTAAGATTTTATAACCTTATTAAGTGAGAACCAAATGTAGGTCCCAGTGTCTGGCCAACATCAGGAGATAGTTTTCCATGGGTCTCTTGTATGTCTATAAATCTTGTAAGTAGAACACTAAGAGCTTTATTCTTATCTATATTTTCAGAGATATTTTTATTAAAAACATATAGTCACTGAAAGCAGATCTAGTACTTCCCTCTACAGCAAAATGCATGCTTGCTTATGGTGCCTCATAAAAGGTTCAGGTTTCCTTAGGGTTTCTGTCCTGTATGCAACCCATGGCATGTGCATGTGGCCCTGAATTGGCCCTCTTCACAGCGTACTGTGGACACTGGGATACAGAAAACTGATACATGGAAATGGTGATTCTGTGGCTACTGCTACTGTAGAGAATGACAAAGCCTTTGCCTCAAACTCAGGCTTCTCATGTCTTCTGTCAGCATTCATGAAACTCTGGCAGGCTAACTTATTCATTTACAGGTAGGGAAAATCTCAGAACCTTCACTGTTCTGAACTGTTTGTGCCATAAGCGTGCTCTAGAAGTTCTTACTTACTTAGGGCACTTTGATTGTGGCAGTGGTATACCATGTCAATGATATACCACCAATGGGGTACCACTGGCAGAATGCTAGTTGTGGCCTTGTGTGACCCCAATGGATAGTTTAAATATCTATGATTGGGCCAACAATCTGCTTATAAAATCCATAAAGTATAGCAAGAACAAGCAGTAAATTCACAAATTATAGCTACAGTTATTGACTACCTATTATGTGCCAAGTGCATTAAATGAATTAATTTATTGCATTCTGTATTCCTTAGTGAACAATACTAACACCTACCATGGTGTATAAACAGAAAACCTGGGTTTCTTCCCTAAGTTGTCCCTTTCACTTTCCTCTATACCTAGCTAGACTTGTATTTCTAGAGATCTATTAATTTTTGAAGCTCTCTGCTTCTTTTCATATCCACTACTTCTACCATAATCTCTCCCCCTCAAATAATGAAATAATCTCCTAAATCTTCTCCCTTCTCCCCATCTTGGGATACTTACCATCACTTCTGTATCCTGAATCAGAGTAAACATTCCAAAATGGAAATATGACCAAATTACTTTCTTAAAAAACCTATCGTGGACTCCCATTACCCTCTGGATATAAGCTACACTCCTAAACTCCAGATGCATTTAGCAGAGACTCTAAATGATAGTGATTAAATAAGACAGAAGTATATTTCTCTCAGGTACCATTTTGGAGATAGATCATGGTGATTCTGCTCATTGAAGTTACCAAGCAAGAACATGCTAAAATAATCATGATTTACCTAAGTTGTGTAATTCTAGATAAACCAGTTTTTTTGGCTTTCCCCCCTGCCATGAAAATACAGAGCAGAAAGCTTTTTTCTTTTTTTTTTTTAAGATTTCATTTATTTAT
Organism: Eumetopias jubatus; assembly: GCF_037043125.1. Taxonomy (NCBI): domain Eukaryota; kingdom Metazoa; phylum Chordata; class Mammalia; order Carnivora; family Otariidae; genus Eumetopias; species Eumetopias jubatus. Next base: position 66,164,179 of record NW_028274811.1, on the reverse strand, counting down.
TTGACAGAGAGAGAGCACAAGCAGGGGGAGCAGCAGGCAGAGGGAGAGGGAGAAGCAGACTCCCCAGCTGAGCAGGGAGCCTGATGCGGGCCTCCATCCCAAGACATTGGGATCATGACCTGAGCCAAAGACAGACGCCTAAGCGACTGAGCCACCCAGGTGCCCCAGAGCAGAAGACTTTTGAGAGACCTTGTATTCCTGACTTTCTCTGATTATAGGAAAGATAATCTTGTAGAAATTTAGTTAAGAAAACAATAATGATCTTTTATTACTGAATGATTCCCAAAGGGCTGGACACATCTGTTTCTCTATGCCTTTCAACCAAGTTTTATTTTTTTAAATTAACATTTTATACTATCTTTAGTACCTAATCCTCTTCATAGTATTTGTGGAAGCAGGATGAGTATGAATACATAAAAACATTTTCTAGAATTTCTTTAGAAAGACATTTGCAGAGACTACTCTTAAATGGATAATGATAACAAGGGTTTGTTTAATATTCCCTGAGAGCTTATGCTTTCAGAAGCAATCCTTGATATATTTTTACAAAGAAGCAAAGAAGCATTGTGTCCTAATTATAACAATGTACAGTTCTAAAAATGAACACTTGGTAACATAAGAACTGATTAAAAATGGTGGTAGTGTGTGTGGGGGGGAGTTTGAATGCAAGGGAAATCCCAAATATTTATTACTTTTTATTCTTTTTTAAAGATATTTTAGTTGATATACCCACTGTCCATTTGTTTTCCCTTTCATCTTCACAGGAACATGGAATCAGAAAAGTGAAATCCATCTACATCAAATTAAAATATACATGATCTTGGGCACCTGGGTGGCTCAGTCGGTTAAGTGTCTGCCTTCTGCTCAGGTCATGATCTCAGGGTCCTGGGATTGATCCCCAAGTCAGGCTTTCTGCTCAACGGGAGTCTGATTCTCCCTCTGCCCCTCCCCCCACTCATGTTTTTTTTCTCTCTCTCTCAAATGAATAAATAAAATATTTTTAAAAAATATATAGGATCTGTATCTATATATGTATTCAAAATAGATGTATAAAGCTTGGAGGTAAGAGGATAAATTAAATCTTACATCCTGGAAAAACTTTATTAAACTTTAAAGAAAGTATTTTGGGTGAGGGAGGGTGCATGTTTACTAACCTTAGGTTATAGAGAAAACAGTCTTTTTCTTTTTATATATGTTCTTGCAATTGTAAAAATTGCCTCATGGCATATAATATATTGACTTTGGCAGCTTGCACACACCTAGTCTTGCCAATACAGTTATTTGGAATTAAACTTTCTCTGAAATGTTTAATTGGAATCCTTAAATTGCTCAGCAAACTCACAGCCCAATTGATTGCCTGTCTCCCAAAGGGCAGCTCTTGACCACAAACCTCCAAAGTGCTAATTGCTTTACTGCCCAAAGTTCTAAGGACCAAAAGGTTGTGAATTGAGTAGATGCCTGACTCAGTTATTCATTTACAATATATTTACATCACACATTATTACACAACAATCATAGACACCCTGGTGTTCAATTCAGGATGTCTGCCTTAATTAGTCCCAATATTCATTTTAATGTGAAATGACTTGCCCCTTCGCAAAAACTTTGAAATCTGGAAAGTGAGGGTGATGGTGGTCAATAGTGATATATGTTGAGCATAAGCCCTAGAAGCAATGCTGACAATAAAGTTTTTGAATGAAATTTGGGAGATGTTTGCATTTCTTTCACTTCTAGACTTCCCTCTGTCCTTCTAGACATTGTGGACTGGGCAAGAGTGCAACGTAATTCATAAGCATTTTTGAACATTGACCAGGTATCCTGAGCCTTAAAACAAGATGTTGAGTTTTGCATCATTGAAAAGTTAAAGGTATTTATTTATTAAAAGTGGATAGAATGAAGGATATATAACCTCTATGACAAAATTTTTAATTGAAAGAAGTATCTTACAGAAGAAAAAATGCATGGGAAGCAGGCTGGCAGTGAATTTTTCAATTGTGTCAATCAGAAGTAAGATTTTCTTCTTCTCTTAAAGAAAAAGATGGGTCAAACCAATATTTACCTTTATTTTGCCATCTACTAACCTCCAAAGAAGCAAAAGACAATGTAATGATTTATGAGATAAAGACATATTCTTGAGACAGATTCATATGACTCATTTATCACTTTAAGTACATGATCTCTGCATAGTTTACATTAATCTATTAATTTGCTTATTAATCACAAACAGAAAATTGCTTCATTCATTTTTCAATATTGAGCATAAAATGAAATTACCAAACAAATTCCAAATACCTAGCAAATCGGAGGCTAGCTGGCTTCAACCCTGACCTTATTATTTACTACTTATTTTAATGTGCTCTCTGATACAACCAAATAGAACCACTTACTCATCTGTAGGTACCCTCTTATGTTTGTTCACTTCTGCATCTTGGCTTATTGGTGGTCTGTTGTTCTGGGAAACATATTTTTTCTAAATTTCCACAGCCAAAATTTTACCTATGTTTTAAGTCACCTTTAAATGTCTTTTCTGGGGGTGCCTGGGTGGTTCGGTAGGTTAAGCATCTGTCTTAAGCTAAGGTCATGATCCTAGGTTCCTGAGATGGAGCCCTTCATCCGGCTCCCTGCGGAGTGGGGAGCCTGCTCCTCCCTCTCCTGCTCCCACTGCTTATGCTGTCTGTCTCTCTGTCAAATAAATAAATAAAATCTTTTTAAAAAATAAAAATAAAATAAATGTCTTTTCCTTGTCTACCACTCTTCTGTCTTGGGGGAGGGAAATGATTTAAGTAAGACTGGAAGAATGTTTTTCTTCCTGTTGTGTAAAGGGGCTTAAGAGTAGAATTAGAACAGTTACGAGGCTCTTGGAATAGGCTGAGAGGCTCTTGGAATAGGCTGAGGAAGAGACAATGATAACCAGGAACAGAGGAAAATCAATGGAAAAGGAGAGAAATGGGCAGACTGTGTATGTGTGTGTGTGTATATATATATATATATATATATATATATATATATATATGAAGTAAAATTAATTGGTCTTCCACATGAATCAGATATAGATGATTAAGCTTGAAATGTGTATTAGAGACCCAAACTGATGGAACAAGAAGGCAAATAGATACAATTCTGGATCTTGGAGAAGAGTCAAGGCTGAAATTATGAATATGGTCCTTAAAAGTACAGAATACCTTTAAAAGCCAAAAGAATAGAGGCAATCACCTGGGGAGATATGTAGAGAGAAGAAGACTCTGAAATTACCAGAAAGGCAAAAAGAAAGAAGGGTTTGATTTTGCAGAAGGAAGGACTGTTAACTAGTGTCTTAGATGTTGAGAAAATGTGGGAAAATATCCATTGATTTTGGCAACATGGAAATCATCTGGAACTTTGACAAGGGTTTTGATCAGGAAATGTTTGGAGTATAAGCAAGGTTGTTATAGGTAGAATTATGAACTGAAGTTCAGGAAATAGAGAAA